>NC_088352.1:17450000-17817500 GCF_036884655.1 Musa acuminata AAA Group | reverse complement strand
ACGAATGAGAGAGTGACCCTCTTGAAAGCCAAAAAGAGCCATTTCTATTTGGGTGTTGAACCAAATTAAAAATAACGAGGCTCTGATACCAATTGTTAGGATCGGGGGTCGGCACTAAGAGTGCAGCAGTAAAATAACGTCGGTTTAAAAAATCTTTCGTCTCGATAAAATCGTTTACGTTGAAAATCGATTCCGGAAATATGCTTAGATTGAAAGTGTACAGAAAAGTATTGAAGGCAGTAAGCTATTGAAGAGGTTTCAGTAAGGTAATAGCAAGAATAAATGCAAACCATAGAAGATGGCTGTTTATAGTGGTTCGGTCAATCGTGACCTACATCCACTCCTCCGATTCCTCTTCCGTCGAGGCCACCGGCATCCACTAGAGGCCTTCCTTCAATAGGAGAAGGCCAACCACCCTTTTACAACTCAATTCTCCTTTTACCGGGTTTAGGAGATAACCCTTACACCCCACTCACTCCTCTCTCAAACTATTCTAACACTTAGAACTATGAGAAGAGCTCACACAAGATCGCAGTAGTGCTTCCATACTTTTTTACTCTCAATATTTATGTACTTTAACCAGGGATGAGAGGGGTATTTATAGGCTTTAAGTTGATTCAAACTTAGAGCCTAAAAATATCTTATCCCGGGTTCTCCCAGCATGGGCAGTACCACTACCTAGTGTTAGTTTGGCTGACACTATCCTAGGTAGTGCCACCGCCCAGGTCTGAAAGTACCATGGCCTGGGAGGCTATGTGTTAGGATCAAGAGCACTAAGAGGGGGGGGTGAATTAGTGCAGCGAAAATCTTTCTACAATTAAAAACGTTCGAACGATAAAAGCGATTTCGGTTTGAAAGACGATTCTAAGATTACTTTAACTTAAGATCAAGCGAGATGACGTTAAAGTAAATCTATGAAGGCAGTTTGCAGTTATGATGAAAATCAAAATATAAGTGCAAACTGAAATACGACGTTCGTACGATAAAACTGATTTGCGTCTAAACGCCGATTTGGAAAGTAGTGAAATTTGAAACACGTTCGTAAAAGCACAGAAGGCAGTAAGCAATTGAGGAGGTTTGCATTAAGGATAAGATGCTCAAAGTAAATGCAAACCGAGATTTAGAGTGGTTCGGTCAATCTTGACCTACTCCACTTTTGGCTTCCTCCACCGACGAGGTCACCGACGTCAACTAGAGGCCTACCTTCAATAGGCGAAGGCCAACCACCCTTTTACAGTTTCACTCCTTTTGACGGGCTTAGGAGACAACCTTTACAGAATTTTCTCTTCTCTCCTTAAAGCTCAGAACTTGGAAGAAAAGAGGGAGAAGAACTTTTGGCCTTTACAACAATTTTGAGCTCTAAAAATCACAGAACAAGATCAGGATTTCGGTGTAAGTTGTGTGTTCTTTCAGTGCTGAATGGGTGGGGTATTTATAGGCCCCAACCCAGTTTGAATTTGGAGCTCAAAACTATCAATTCCCGGAATTCCGGGATCTGGCGGTTGCACCTCCTGATTGAGGCGGTTGCACCGCTTGGCAGAGCTCGAAGACTGAGGAGCCTTTGGGCGGTGCCACCTCCTGTTAGGGGCGGTTGCACCTCCTGTCAGAGCTCGAAGACCGAGCTGAGGCGGTGCCACTGCCTGACTGAGGCGGTTGCACCTCCTGCCAGAGCTCGAAGACCGAGCTCAAGCGGTGCCACCTCCTGTCAAGGGAGGTTGCACCGCACAGTCTCGCTTGGAGATTGAGCCCAAGCGGTGCCACCTCCTGGCTGGGGCAGTTGCACCGCCCAGTCTCGCTCAGAGACTTAGCCCAGGCAGTGCCACCTCCTGGCTTGGGCGGTTCAACCGCCTGGTAGAAATCAAGGTCCGAATGGGTTGATCCATTTAGCCCAATTTGGGTTTTTTATGGGCCCAATTGCCCCAAGATTAAGTTAATGGGATCACCTCCCATTTCCAACTTAATCATTGTGCTAACTACGATATTCCCTAAGACAATTACTGCAATTTGCTCTAGTGTGTCAATCGTTTCTTCCAGCGAGCTTCCGGCGAACTTTCGTCGATCATCCGATGAACCCTCGGTGATGCTCCTACGGACTTCCGGCAAACTCCTGGACTTGCGACGATCCACTTAGCAAGTTCCAACGAGCTTCTTTGGCAAGCTCATGGATTTCTCAGATTTGTTCCCGCAAAACCTCTGACGACTGTCCGAATTTCCGTCGAACTCTCGAACTCCCAACGTGATCATTGTCTTGACTCCGGCGCAACTCCTACTGCATGTCTTACTTTCATCGTAGTTAATCCTGCATACTTATCTCAACATATAGATTAGATAACAAATGACAATTGACTTCATCATCAAAATCCGAGATTCAACAATCTCCCCCTTTTTGATGATGACAATCAATTGATAATGGAGTTAACCTTAACTCCCCCTATCTATATGCCATACTTGAGATAAGTCATTCTTGAATTCAAAACCTTTGAATTCAAGAGATATATTGATAAGTTAAAATCATTTAAACTTATCAATACTCCCATCATGATTCCCATCATGATGTATCTCTCTGAAGATGATGTCAAGGCTTGACATTCATTTTCAAATTTTACATTACAAGTTTGAATGATGGTAATAGTAGCAATTCATCATATTGTAAGATATCAACATATAAAACTACGAAGTAAGATTTTGATATCATTACATGATGCACACATTTAAAATGTTTTAGCAATTATTGCATTTCATCACATGGTAAGATATCAATACGTAAAATTACGATGCAAGTTTTTTGTTTGATATCTTGACACAATACAAACAAGGCATAATGCAAATTATAGCATCTCTTGGTGATGCAAGCATGGCATTAATACTCATATATTTCTTCCCCTTTGTCATCAACAAAAAGCATGGTAGTTATGATACCAAGAAAACAATATAAGCAAATTTTGAGCATAAGTGTGATAGTCGTTCATGCCTTTACTAGATTCATGTTAGTTTCCAATAGTAAGTGATAGGAAATCACTTGTGCAAGCATATAAAGGAAATCATGATATGTAGATTGCTTTGAATACTTCTTCCTTTTTATTTGTTATAATCTTTTTGCATGAAGGAGAAAAGCCATTTGTGATACCAGCTATTTGTGTGTTTACTTTGAGTGAAGTTAAAACCGATGAGAGATTAAATCATGCTTCAGGTATCAAGATATGTATGTGAAGCAAATCTTTGCAAGTAAAAACATTATCATCCATGGAATTCATAAGTAGAAATCATTTCATCAAATCCATTTCAGAAAAATATATTTCATATAAATGTATGAGAAAATTCGATTTTTGGGATACCAATTGTTAAGCGAATCCGAAAATGAAATTAACACTTTCATGCATTCGGACAAGACTATGCTATAGATTTTCAAATAAAATCATGAAGACAAAACATGCTTATTGTTATGGAAATTTTTGTATTCAACACATAATTTCCAACATTGTATTTAGGCATGTAATGGCAATCAAGTGATTTGATCATTCAATTAAGTCCGAAAAATAATTTTACCTAGTTTATGTATTCGGACACATCAACATTCCTAATTCTCTTCTTATGAAATCAAATTGTTCTTCACTTAGAGGTTTTGTAAAAATATCAGCTAATTGATGTTTAGTATCAATGAACTCTATGATTACATCATGATTAGTAACATGATCTCGTATAAAGTGATGTCTAATATCAATATGTTTTCTTCTTGAGTGTTGTATAGGATTCTTTGTTAAGCATATTGCACTTGTGTTATCACATTTAATGGGAATATTTTTAAGATGAACTTTATAATCTTCTATGGTGTTTTTCATCTATACAACTTGTGCACAACATGCACTTGCTACAATATATTCAGCTTCGGTTGTTGATAGTGCAATCGAGTTTTGTTTCTTAAATAATCAGGAAACAAGGGCATGTCCTAAAAATTGACATGTTCCTGATGTGCTTTTTCTATCTAGTCTACAGCCAACAAAGTCCGCATCAGCATAAGCAATTAATTCAAGATTCTCTGATTTTGGGTACCATAATCCTAGATTTGTGGTACCATTAAGATATCTAAGTATTCTTTTAACTGCTTTGAGATGAGATATCTTAGGGTTTGATTGAAATCTAGCACAAAATCCTACACTGAACATGATATCTGGTCTAGTTGCAATGAGGTAAAGTAAACTTCCTATCATACCCCTATAAGTTTTTTGATTGAAGCTTTCTCCACTTTCATCAATTTCTAACTTAGTGGAGGTGCTCATAGGAGTGTTAATAGCTTTTGAGTTATTCATATTAAACTTTTTTAGCAAATTCATAGCATATTTAGTTTGACTAATAAAGATGTCATTGCTTAGTTGTTTGATTTGTAAGCCTAAGAAGAATGTTAATTCTCCTATTAAACTCATTTCGAATTCAAGACTCATAGTTTTAGCAAAAGATTCACAAAGAGATTCATTCGTATAACCAAAGATAATATCATCAACATAAATCTGAATAATGAGAAAATTATTTTCAAAATTCTTGATGAACAATGTAGTATCAACCTTGACTTTCGTGAAATTATTTTCAATAAGAAAAGAACTAAGTCTCTCAAACCAAGCCCTCGGAGCTTGTTTTAAATCATAGAGAGCTTTAGTTAATCTAAACACATGATTAGGGAGGCTATTATTTTCAAATCCAGGAGGTTGTTCGACATAGACTTCTTCGGAAATAAAGCCATTAAGAAAAGTGCTTTTAACATCCATTTGAAACAACTTAAAATTATTACTACTAGCGTAGGCAAGGAGCATCCTTATGGCTTCTAATCGAGCCATAGGAGCGAAGGTTTTTTCGTAATCGATACCTTCTTCTTGGTTGAAACCTTTGGCCACTAATCTAGCCTTGTTTCTAACCACGATACCATATTCATCTTGCTTGTTTCTAAAGACCCATTTAGTACCAATAACTAAATGGTCATTTGGCCTAGGAACAAGCTTCCACACCTCATTTCTCTCAAAATGATTTAATTCATCTTGCATTGCGATAATCCATGAATCATCTTTCTTGGCTTTGTCAACACATTTGGGTTCAATTTGGGAGAGAAAGGTGGCGTTGGCACCAAAATTTTTAAGAGAAGAACGTGTTTGAACCCCCTTTGATGTGTCTCCTAAGATTAGTTCCTTAGGATGAGCATCTACATACTTCCAATCCTTGGGTAAGGATGTTTCGGAAGTGGATGCATCCAAGTTGCTAGTTGGAGACGGGGTTTCATTTAAATTCAAGGAATCAAAATTAACATCATCATCAAAATCGTTTTTCCTGATTTCGGAAATCTCATTGAAAACAACATGAATGGATTCTTCAATAATTAAAGTTCTTTTATTGAAGATACGAAAAGCTTTAGAAACCGAAGAATAACCAAGAAAGATTCCTTCATCAGATTTAGCATCAAATTTTCCTAAGTTATCTTTTTCATTCAAGATAAAACACTTACACCCAAAGACTTTAAAATATGAAACATTGGGTTTTTTGTTGTTCCATAACTCATAGGGAGTTTTGGTGAGTAAGGGTCTTACTAGAACTCTATTCAAAATATAGCATGCAGTGTTTACGGCTTTGGCCCAAAAAAATTTGGGTAGGCTATGTTCATTCAACATGGTTCTTGTCATTTCTTATAAATTTCAATTTTTTCTTTCTACTACTCCATTTTATTGAGGATTTCTTGGAGTAGAGAAATTATGGTTGTATCCATTGAGTTCACAAAATTCTTGGAAATCATGGTTTTGAAATTCACCACCGTGATCACTTCTAATTGACGAAATCATAGAACCCTTCTCATTTTGAACAAGTTTACAAAACTTGGTAAAATATCTAAAGCATTCATTTTTCTGTTTTAAGAAGTAAGTCCATGTGTATCTGCTATAGTCATCCACAATGACGAAGGCGTATTTGCTACCTCCTAGGCTTGATGTAGCGATTGGTCCGAACAAGTCCATATGGATCAATTGTAAGGGCCTAGAGGTGCTTATTTGATTCTTAGATTTGAAACTATCATTAATTTGTTTACCTAATTGGCAAGCATCACATACATTATCTTGGATGAACTTGATACGAGGAATTCCTCTTATAAGTTATTTAGATGATATTTGAATGATTAGTTTCATGCTAGCATGACCTAATCTTCTATGCCATAGCCAAGCATCCTCATTCAAAACCGAAAAATATATTTCATTACACAAATCATTGATGTCAATAGTGTATACGTTATTTTGTTTTAATGTAATCATAGACATGTGTTTGTGTGGTTTTTCAATGATGCAAGCATTAGATTCGAATCTGACAATATATCCTTTATCACATAATTGACTAATGCTCAAGAGGTTATGTTTTAAACCATCAACTAACAAAACATCTTCAATAAAGAAGTTGGATTTATTACCTATGGTTCCTTTGCCAATGATTTTACCCTTGTTGTTGTCTCCGAAGGTGACGTAGCCTTCGTCTATGCTAGTGAGCTTAGAGAATTGAGATGGATCTCCGGTCATATGCCTTGAGCATCCACAATCAAGGTACCATCTCTTGCTCCTAGCTTGCGATGGTATAGGTTTCTACAAGAAAGGATGATCTTTATGTACCCATTTGCTTTAGCAGAAAATATAAATTACTAAAAAAGGAGCATGATAGTCTTACTTGTAATTTTGATAAGTTAAAAACTGAATATCATGATAGTTCAGCTTCATGCATAAAATGCCATGATCTAGAAACTCTCCAAAAGGAAAACTTGCTACTTAAGGACATCTTGAAGAAATTTGAGGTTGGTAGCAAGTCATTGAACATAATCCTTGCAAACAAGGGTCATGTTCCCAAAAGAAGTGGAATCGGATTTGTGAGAAGTCTTCACCCAAAATCCAACCACCTTCATAAAAGGCCCCATCTTACATGTTCGACACCAAAGCTAATGCAACTTTTGTTGCAAACTTGGACACAAAACGTATTATTGTCCATTAAAGAAAATTAGTCCGAACAAACTAATTTGGGTTCCTAAAGGAACCGTGGTAAATTCTATGCAACATGATAAACAATGTAGATCTATTTTTGAGGCACCCAAAATCAAATGGGTACTTAAAAATCATCCTTTCCTGTAAAGACATAAAGAAATTATAAGCTGGAGCAAGAAATAATATCCTGCTCCTTGGATTCTCGATATTCATGACCCGAGATCAAAAAAGAACTCACAATGCTCTCTAGCCTAAATAACAGAAGAAGATTAGAAAATTAAAATCACAAATGCGATTTAGATATAATCCTATTTGATTTCTCAGAATTGGAAACCCATGATTCTCAATTCACATATCCTCTAGATTTTCGAACCCGTCAATTTCATCCGTTCGTAACTTTCGAATCCAACTCTATATCATGAACTGACTAAGTTTGTCATAAAGTTGCAAGGCTTACCAACTTGAACAATCTATCACAAACATGTATACAACATTGAGAGTATGCACGTCAAAAGATCTATCTTGATCGTGCAAAAGTTCTTATCTTAAAATGAAAATTCTTACATAATTACGTAAGTAAAGTTGATTGTTCCACAAATAAAAAGTCAAAAACATTCAAGACCATGCTCACTGTCTGCAGCGGTTGCACCGCCCCAGCTGGAGGTAGCACCTCCAGCTATCACATGTTGCAAACGGTTGCACCGCCCCAGCCAGAGGTGCAACCGCCCGCAACTCTGCCCTTTCTAACCCAAGCTAGGGCCGGCGGTGAAACCGACCCCAACTCACTCCCTTCCCCTCTTTACTCTTCTAAAGCTTCTCCACCCCCATTTCTCCCCTTATAGCATCCCAAATACTCCTCATTTCGGAGCAAAAGATCAACAATCCTTCCCTCTCTTGAAGATCTCACTAAGGTATTCTCTAAGAAGCCCTTAAATTCTGTTTTTGATTCATTTACTCTTGCTCATCACTATCCTCCTAAACAGTAGTAGTTATGGGGTCTAGAAGATCCTCAAGGGACAAAGGGAAGAGGAGATTAGTGGAAGATTTTGATCTTACCCTTTTCGATTCAAAATATCATGCTGAAAAGTTTTCCTCTTTCGAACTTAGGAGTGTCAATAAGGGAAAATATGTAGATTTAAATGAACTAAGAGACTTAGAGACAATCCAATGGTTTGCAAACTTAGATCTACTCCCTATTTTACAAATTTATGAACCCATCTATCCAAGACTTATTAGATTGTTTTACAACAACATACAAATAGATGAAGAAGAAAGAATGTCTACCTATCTTTTAGGACAACACATCTCCATTACAGATAAATTCATTTGCGACATGATAGGCATTCCCATAAAAAGTAGAGGACTTTACTTTAGAGGATCATGGGATGATGAAACTGTTGGAACAACATATGTTGAAGCCTTAGGAACAATTTTTGCCAATCCCAACTTAGCATTTGTTCCTAAAAGTTGTGAACATCTACTGCCTCTAAACACTAAGGTACTTCATCATATCCTAACTAGCATCATTCTCCCTAAACAATACCATTATGATGAAGTAAGCCAATTAGAATTAGGAAATATGTATTTGATCATGAAAGGACATGACATCTGTCTTGGTTATCTTATCCAACAAAACATGTTAGAACTATCTAAGAAAGATATGATGCTTCCATATGGTGGTATAATCACTAGAATACTGAAAGCCTACGATATTCTAATACCACCGGAAGAAGAAGTAATAAAAGTAGATATGTTTAGCATAATAAATAAAAATCTACTTCACTGATTAAGATGTGTTTATAGAAACGGTAACTGGGTTAGAATGCTTAGAAGAACCGATCCCCCTCAACCTGAACCAGAACCGGAAACACCAATTTTTAGGGGTACCCAATCTCCTCCGATCTGTCCCTTTGAGAAAACACATCCATTTGAGCAAACTAATACATCATCTGTCGAAGATATTGGGATTCGGTTAGATCGATTCAAACAAAGACAAGAACGGCTTGAACATCAACAAGATCAAATCATATCTGAGCTGCAGCAAATTCATCGACAATTTGACTCTTTATTTAGGCACTTTAATTTTCCACCTCATGAATGAGCTTGTATGAACACATTCACCTATTGTTATTGTAAACTCCTTATGTTACTCACCATAATGGCCTTTGCCTTGATCCTTGATATGGTTACCTGATATATTTATTTGTGAGCATATGCAGAGTTACAAACATCTCTCATTGTTTATCTCGGATTTTACATTAAAACTAAATGTTTTGAAAACCTTGTGCCTTGATTTCCATGATAAATATAATTTGAGAAAATGATATACCAATGCAGTTGATGAGTCATGACATTGCCATGATATTATTATTGTCATAACACTAAACATCAATTAGCCGATATTTTTACAAAAACCTATATGTGAAGAACAATTTGATTTCATAAGAAGAGAATTAGGAATGTTGATGTGTCCGAATACATGAACTAGTTAAAATTATTTTTCAGACTTAATTGAATGATCAAATCACTTGATTGTCATTACATGCCTAAATAACATGTTGGAAATTATGTGTTGAATACAAAATTTCCATTACAATAAGCATGTTTTGTCTTGATGATTGTATTTGAAAATCTGTAGCATAGTCTTGTCCGAATGCATGAAAGTGTTCATTTCATATTCGAATTCGCTTAAAAATTGGTATCAAAAAAATCGGATTTTCTCATACATTTATATGAAAAATATTTTTCTGAAATAGATTTGATGAAATGATTCCTGCTTATGAATTCCATCTTGAAATATGGATGATAGTGTTTTTACTTGCAAAGAGTTGTTTCACACACATACCTTGATTCAAATTAAACTCACAAATTGTAATATCCCTCACTTTTGAAAATTATTAAAAAGGATTTATATGTAAATTGGAGGACCTACATGTAAATATAGAAATTTCAAGGACTAAACCGTTAAGTTACAAAAAGAAAAAAAAATAAAGAAAACCGAAAATTCAGTTTTATCCCACCGCCTCCCACGCTCTTTCTGTTTCTTCGAGAAATAGAGAGAAGCGGTGGGGCGTGGGGAGAAGAAGAAGAGAAGTTGAGGGAGAAGAGAAGAAAAGAAGAAGAGGAGGGAAAAGAAGAGATTAGGGAGAAGAGGGAGAGGAGAAGAAAAGAAGAAGAAGAAGAAGAAGAGAGGGAAGATGGAGAGGAGAGAGAGAGAGAGGTAGCAGCTGCAGCTAGGGCTGCAGCACCTCTGTTTCCCGCAGGTGGAAACAGAGGAGAGGATGTGTGGGGCGTTGGGAAGGAAAAGGGAAGAGGAAGAAGAAGAAGAAGAAGAAGAGAGGAGGATAGCTGTGGCGAGGCTGCAGCAAGGAGGTGTGTGGCGTTGGGGAGGAAAAAGGAAAAGGAGAAGAAGAGAAGAAGAAGAGAAGGAAGAGGGAGAGGAGCGAGAAGTGGCAGTAGCTAGGGCTGCAGCACCTCTGTCTCCTGTAGGTGGAAACAGAGGAGAGGTGTGGGGCGTTCGAAGAGGAGAAGAAGAAGAAGAGGAAGAGAAGAGGAAGAGGAAGCAGGAGAAGAGGTTGTGATACCTCTGTTTCCTGCAGAGGAAACAGAGGAGAGGGTGTGTGACGTTGGGGAGGAGGAGGGAAGAAGAAGAGAAGAAGAAGAGAAGGGAAAGGAGGAGCTGCGGCTGCGGCGGTGGAATCTGCAACTCGAAGAGAAGGAGAGGAAGAGATTGTGAGGAAGAAGAGAAGAAGTAGAAGCGGGTGAAGAGGCGGCACCTCTGTTTCTTGCAGGAGGAAACAGAGGAAAGGAGGTGCTATTCGTCGGGGAGAAGAAGGGGAGGAAGGAGAAGAAGAGAAGAAGAAGAAAGGAAGGAGAAGGAAGAGGAGAAGGGAAAGAAGTAGCTACGGCTGCGGCTGTGCCAACTGCAGCTATGGCAGGGAAAGAGGAAGAAAAAGGAAGAAGGGAAGGAGAGGAAGAAGAGAAGGGAAAGAAGGGGCTGCGGCGATGGCAGCTGCAGTTGGAAGAGAAGAAGGAGAGGAAGATGAGCAGGGGAGGAAGAAGAGGCTGTGGCTGTGGCTGAGGCTACGACTGTAGCAGTGTAGCTGGGAAAGAAGAGAAGGAAAGGAAGAAGAAGAGAAATGAAAAGGGAAGAAGAGAGGAAGAGGAAAAGGGGAAGCAGCTATGGTAGTGGCAGCTGCAGCTGGAAGAGAAGGAGAGGAAATAGAACAGGGGAGCAAGAAGAGGCTACGGTTGTGGTGGCTACGGCCATGGCTGTGACTGTGACTGCGGCAGTTGCAGCTGGGAAAGAAAGGAAAGGAAAGGGGAAAAGAGGGGCTGCAGACGGGAATGCGGCCGCAGCGACAGTGACTGCGTATGCAGCAGTGGCAACGACGGTGGTTGTGATAGCTGCGTTTGAAAAAAAAAGAAAACGAAGGAATGAGAGTAAGAGAGAGCAGGTGGCTATGTCTCTATGTTCTGCATGAGCTGCAATTGTGGAGGAAAAAGAAAAGACATGTAGAAAACGAAACAGAGAGAGAGGACATGGAGGAAAGGTAGAAGGATTTGGGCTGGCACATTCTTTGGATCTTCGTATCGAAATCTTTGAAAGGCAAGTTTCCTGATCGTTTCTCCTGTAATTGCTCTAATCTTTCCTATTGCAAGTATCTTGATCTTTCCTCACTGCAATTTTATCTCAACATTTGCTTTGAATATGAGGAACTTTGAATTGTTCTAGCCTTGCACTTGATATATCTCCTGTTTAGACGTAACGATTCGAATCTGTGCAACTTCCAAGATTCTGACCTTTCTACCTTGTTATGATTATAACTTCATGTATTGACATTTGATTTGGACAAAACTTATTTGATCAGAATATAGACTCATAAACCTTTGTTTTGATAGCTTATTTTATGAATTCGGAGTAAGTTTGTCTGCCCAAACCTCTGTTTCAAATGAGCCTACAGATTCTGCAAAACAGGGATCGTAATTTCTGACCTTTTGATACTGAACTGCTTATAAGTCCCTATTGCAAACATTGATTTATTCAAAGCTTATTTCATTGGAAACTAGACTCATAGATTTTTCTTTTGATATATGGTATGAAAGATTTGGAATCCAAATACCTGCCCAGTTATCTGCTGAATCTGACATTATGAATTCTGCCAAACAGAGATTTTGTTCTACGACCCTTATTTACCAAATTATTTGTAACTCTTTCTATTGGACAGTTCAATTTATATGAAGCCTATCTTATCTGAAATTATAATCCAATGATATATTTCTGAGTAAATTGGAGCACGATTGATAGTTTGAATCATTTGTTCAATGTGCCTCTTGTATTCTGCCAGAAATCGAGCTTTGGTCGATTTCTAATATTCTGGTTTCATTCCTTTGGAAATTGATATCCTTTAGCTTTCTTATTCAATTGAGCTTTGTATTACTGCTTTGAATTCTTGTATGCTCTTGTCCTTAAAGTTATTTACATTCTTGAAAACTATTGTGTAACGTTTATGCTGTATCGTATTGACTCATTTAGGCACATGTGTATCCCATTATTCCGCATTTGCTTTCGATATGTGCCTATTCCATTTCCTTTCAAAATCCAAATACCATTGTGAAAGATTATTGCTTGCATCGTATTATCTCGAAAAGGCACATGTACGTTTTGTTGTTCCGCGTGTGCTTCCGATATGTGCTACTTATTGTTAAAACTGCCCTCGGGTACTCTGGTGTTTGTTGGATTGTCTGGACCTTTGCTAGAAATCGTAAAGGGTATGTGCTTAGAGCTTGCGATGCTCTGCCAGCCCCCTCTGACTTCACCTAGACATGGGTGGATGGAGCTCCCAAACGTGGGAGACTTCTGTCTAGTGGTCATTCAGAAATGGATGAATCACAATTCTGTTTGAGATCCCACTACACCTTCTATATGTTTCATATGATATCCAGAGCTTTGGTTATGTGTTTCTGTACATGCTTTGGATAAGAATAATATGATTGCAACGTCAAGGACGACGTTTGAGCTTCTGTACGGTATTTGTTTTTTATATGCTATGAAATGGTTCATTCTCTGTTGATATGCTTCGAAATGTTCCATATGCCGTTGATATGCTCTGGAACATTTCATATGCCATTGATAAGCTCCGATATGTTTCATTTGTTATTGATATGCTTCGAAATGTACCATTTGCCAGTGATATACTCCGGAACATCTCGTACGCTATTGATATGCTCCAATTACTCTGTGCTCCATTTGTTATGAATCAAATATGTTTTGAATGACATGATACATATGATTTTATATCTAATGAAATAGTATCCTTTAGAATTCTTGTATTCTGTCTTGCATTATGATACCTTACTTGTTTGAAACCATTCCTTTTGTTCTGAATATGCTTTGTCACTTGCTGAGCTGTTTTTAGCTCATTCCGTTGTTATATAAATCTTTCAGGTCAGCTTGTCACCATTTGAGATGTTTGATTTGGGCTGAGGCAGTGGATAGCTATTCAGAATTATGGGCAAGTCTTGTTGGTTGTTATGCTATTGTTGTATAAGCATATTTTGTATGTAATTAAATGTTGTTGATGAATCGAAATGGATATACTGTGTAAAAGTGTTAGAAGATCTCTCTTATTTTGAAATTCAAAATGTTAAGTCTAATTTATGACGATATGAACTTGTGGTGAATAGTTGGAGTTCTAATTGTATAATTTATTTAGCTTGTGGATTTAGAAATGTTGTTCATGTTTGTCAAGTTGGCTTGGGTCGCCATAAAGGTGAATTATCGAGTGATGTGATATATGATTATAAACTGCACAGGTTTTATAGATGTGAATTGTTAGGATCGAGAGCACTAAGAGGGGGGGGTGAATTAGTGTAGCGGAAATCTTTCAGCGATTAAAAATGAAAGCTGCGTTCGTTCGATAAAAACTATTTTGATGCAAAAGCCGATTCTAAGATTACTTATGATTAAGTGCAGTTTATGTCTAAACACAGTTTGCGTCTAAATGCAATTTGCGTCTAAATGCAGTTTGCGTCTAAATGCAGATTGTGTCTAAGCGCAGTTTGCATCTAAGCGTAGTTTGCGTCTAAGCTCAGATTGCGTCTAAGCGCAGTTTACGTCTAAGCGCAGTTTGCGTCTAAGCGTAGATTGCGTCTAAGCGCTGTTTGCGTCTAAGCTCAGATTCGAAAAGATCTGAACTCAAACACTCGTTCGTAAAAGCGCAGAAGGCAGTTTGCAGTTATAAATGGAATCAAAACGTAAACATAAACTGCAAAGAAACTCGTTCGTAAAAGCGCATAAGACAGTTTGCAGTTATCAATAGAATCAAAACTTAAATGTAAATTGCAATGTAAAGATCGTACGAAAACACCGATTTACGTTTGAATGCAGATTCGGAAAGATTAGAACTTAGAAACATGTTCGTAAAAGCGTAGAGAGCAGTAGCTATGTAGGAGGTTTGCAGTAATGATAAAGTGCTCAAAATAAAAGCAAACCAGAGATTTAGAGTGGTTCGGTCAGTCTTGACCTACTCCACTTTTGGCTTCCTCCACTGACGAGGTCACCGACGTCAACTAGAGGCCTTCCTTCAATAGGCGAAGGCCAACTGCCCTTTTACAGTTTCACTCCTTTTGACGGGCTCAGGAGACAACCCTTACAGAACCTTTCTCTCCTCTCTTTACAACTCAAGACTTGAAGAACAGAAAGAGGAGAACTTTTGGACTTTACACAAATTTGAGCTCTTAGAATCACAAAAAAGATCAAGAATTCAGTGTAGGTCTGTATCTTTTCAGTGCTGAATGGGTGGGGTATTTATAGGCCCCAACCCAGTTCAAATTTGGAGCTCAAAACGATCAAATCCCAGAATTCCGGGATCAGGCGGTTGCACCTCCTAACTCGGGCGGTTGCACCGCCTGGCAGAGCTCGAAGACTGAGCCTCTGGGCGGTGCCACCTCTGTTAGGGGCAGTTGCACCTCTCTGCCAGAGCTCGAAGACCGAGCTCAGGCGGTTGCACCGCCTGACTGGAGAGGTTGCACCGCCTAGCAGAGCTCGAAACTTGAGCTCTAGCAGTGCTACCTCCTGACAGAGGAGGTTGCACCGCCCAGTCTCGCTCGAAGACTGAGCCCGGGGTGGTGCCACCTCTTGGCTGGGGCGGTTGCACTGCCCAGTCTTGCTGGGAGACATAGCCTGGGCGGTGCTACCTCCCTGCCTAGGCGGTTGCACCTCCCACAGCAACCTAGGTCCGAATGGGTTGAACCATTCGACCCAATTTGAGTTCTTCAGGGGCCCAATTGCCCCAGGATTAAGCTAATGGGATCACCTCCCATTTCTAACTTAATCAAAGTGCTAACTACGATTATTTCCTAAGACATATTATGCAGCTTGCTTCGGTGCGTCACTCGCTTCTTCCGGCGAGTTTCCGGCGAACTTCCGTCGATCATCCGATGAACCCTCGGTGATGCTCCTGCGGACTTCCGGCAAACTCCTAGACTGCGACGATCCACTTGGCAAGTTCTGACGAGCTCCTTTGGCAAGCTTCTGAACTTCTCGGATTTGTTCCCGCAGAACCTCCGACGACTGTCCGAACTTCCGTCGAGCTCTCGAACTCCCAAGGAGATCATTGTCTTGACTCCGGCGCAACTCCTGCTGCATGTCTTACTTCCATCGTAGTTAATCCTGCACACTCAAAACAAAAACTTCGATCGAGACAATTAATCTTAAGCAATTAACCAAGTTGTCCGGCATGTCATTGGTCCATCGACGCTTCGTCCGATTCTTCGGTGCATCGTCCTTTCCTGCAGCCTATTGCCCAATCGGCCAGTTGACTATGCAACTCTGATATCCTTGGCACAATACCCGCTCTTCATGGCCCGATGCCCGAGTCCACGGCCCGAAGCCTTCTATCGATACGTCAACCGATCCACCGGCCCGACGTCCAATCTTCTGACATGTTCCTCCGGCACAACATGATTTTCCTGCTTTAATTGTCTCATCCTGATCGAGGCATCCTGCATCACTCAAAACGCAGATTAAATCATAAACATATATCAAGTAGTTTCATCATCAAAATACGAGATTCAACAATCTCCCCCTTTTTTATGATGACAACCACTTGATGACGGAGTTAAACTTAACTCCCGGAGTTTAAACAAACTCCCCCTATCAATATGCCATATTGATAGAAACTCTTAGATTCAAAAATCTAAGCAACATGTCATCATAAACGGAGTTAACCTTAACTCCTAGAGTTTAAACAAACTCCCCCTATCAATATGCCATATTGATAGAACCTTGAATTCAAACTGAATTCAAGTCATTGCAATATTCATCATGAATACTTGCAACACGTTATCATGAACTTATGCATAAACTTATGCATAACATGTCATTTCATCAAATACTTCTCCCCCTTTGTCATCAACAAAAAGGAGAAGTACCACAATCAAGCGTTTGTGATGTAAGTTTAACTCATTGCATGAAAAACATAATATCTATTGTTACCCTCATGCAAGTTTGAAGCTAGAAAATTTAGCAAATGTTACATCATGCTTAGAACATTCAAGGTATCAAGTTTTAGATATGCAAGTTTTACGGCATACAAGATAGCACATGCAAGCTAGCAATGTTACAACATTTTAGAACTTGCAAGCTAGCAGTTTAGAGATATTTAAGAAGGCAACTCTTGCTTCTTGAAATATGCAAGTTGCAAGCTAGCAAATTTTTGCTTCCTTTGCAGTGTTAGATTTTGATATCGTAACGCAACTATTTCAAGTGTTTATCAATTGTAGCATTTCATCATATGGCATGATAACAACATGTAAAGCTGTGAAGCAAGATTTTGATATCATTTCATGATGTACACATTTCGAATATTTTAGCAAGTGTAGCATTGCATCACATGGTAAGATATCAGCTCGTACGATGCAAATTTTTGTTTGTTATCTTGATACAGGGCATATAGCAATGATAGCAATCATATATTTCTTGGTGATGCAAGTATGGCCTAATCATAGCATCAGTGATAGCAACCATTAGTGATAGCAAACATATCAATTCATATATTTCTCCTCCTTTGTCATCAACAACAAGGAGAACGATATAAGCAAATTTTAAATATAAGTGCGATGCCATAAGTTGGTTCATGTTATTTTCCAACAGTGAGTGATAGGATACCAGTTATGCAAACATCTCGAGGAAAACATGACATGGAGATAGCTTTTATTGCTTCTTCCTTTTTATTTGTTATCTTTTTACATGAAGGAGGAAAGTCATATGTGAAGTTGAAATCGATAAGATATTAAAGCACACTTCATTTTTGCAAGGATTAAGATATGTAAGTGAGTCAAATCCTTATATGTAAAAATATCTTCCTTTTATAAGAGGGAACCATCAAATATGTTTCTCGAAAAATATTTTTCACATGATAAGTGCATTTGCTAGATGATTCCATATGTCAAAAATCAATGATGTGAATTAAACTTGATATGACATATGCTTGTTAAATTCGGAAGAGGATAATGTATCAAAAAAAATCCAATTGTTAGGATCAAGAAAATCCGAAAATGAAATTTGACACTTTCATACATTCGGACAGGGTTTTACTAGAGATATTCAATGACAATCATGAAGGTAAAACATGCTTCTTATCATGGAAATTTTTGTATTCAAGCACATAATTTCCAACATGTAATCATGGTAAGTAATTGTGTAAAATTATTATGGCAATCAAGTGATTTGATCATTCAATCAAAAAAGTCCGAAAAATAATTTTAACACGTTTAATCATTCGGACATATTTTTGCCATAGTTTTTCAAATATAATCATGAAGATAAGGCATGCTCATCAACATGGTAGTATGATAGCAAGTTTACCATATACAAGCTAGCAAAAATTTTCAACATTTTAAGGCCCGCAAGCTAGTAATTTTGAGATGTTCAAGAAAGCAACTCTTGCTTCTTGAAATATAAGTTTTGCTAGATGTGAAAGTTAACTTTTTGCTTCTTGAGATAGGCAAGATAGCATTCCTTGGTGATGTTCAATATAGCTAAGTTCTACATCATGCAAGCTAGTGAATTTTATAACATTTTAGAACATGCATAATCACCAAAGCATCATAAATTTTAATGATGTGCAAAATTACAAATTTTGCATGATTGCATTTGTGTGTCTTGAGATTTGCAAGATAGCACTTCTTGGTGATGTTCAAGATAGTAATTTATTCTCTTTTAAGAAGTGCAATTTTTGCTTTCTTCTTGAATTGTGCAAGCTAGCTATCTCCCCTTTTGTCATTGTCAAAAAGAAGGGAAAAACCCTTTACATCAATTTTTAAATCATGACAAAGGTTAGTATCAATCTCATTTGTGCATCATTATATTTTCAAATTAAAACATGCACATTTTCAAAACATATAAACTCATTATTATATGCATGATTCCAAATCATTATTCATATTATTTCAATCATTGTTTCACTCATCACTATAGCTTATCATGCATAAAATGTAAAACCAACTAACATGATACAATCATTTATTTCAAAATATTTATCACTATTTTCATGTATGATAATGAAGTATTCATGATACCGAACATTTATCATTTAAAGTATTCATGATACACATCATACATTATCATAATAAAAAGCATATGCATCATTCCAAATCATAAATATTTCAAATCATCATGGTATTAATTTGTCACATTGCATCCTACCATGCATGATCGAAACTTCTCATTTGCATACATCAAAATAAATTCATGAATATCTCATGCATTCATATCATCACTTGAGGAATATTGAAAAAGAAATAATTGGGTGATGAGATAAATATTTCATGAATACAAAGAATTGCATAAAAATCATATCATGAATACAAGGAATACAAGTCACAATCATTCAAGAGAAAAATCATTATTCATTTTCAATTCATTCAATTTGATAAATCAAGATCCTGATTTTGATAAAACTCATTTCAATTTTAAGTCATCAAAATCATTTCTATGGCTCACAAAACATAAATAGATTCATGATTTCATTGATAATATATTTTCCCCCTTTTTAAGTGTTTCATTTTAAGTGATCAATTTCATGTTAGCATGCCTTTTCATTTATGAAAACATGCATCAATTTTTTTTTTTTTTAAAGCCACTGTTATTATCATGAAAATCGATAATCAAGAATCACCATAATTTCAAAAATATATACTCATTAATCATAACTTCAAATTGAAAATGATTTCATATACTCAAAATTGAGAAATAACAATGGAAATCAACATGATACACATTATTACTTCTCAACCACATATAGCATGATTTCATAATGTATTTTTAATCAAAATCATTTTGTTTATCATAAACAAGCAATTTTCATGATTATTTTCAAAATTACTAGAATGATAAGCATGATTCCTAATTTTTTCTATTTTCATTATAAAATTATTAAACATGTAATTTTTAAGAAAAGAAAAATGCATTTTGAAAAGCATTATGTAATTTCAAAGTAAATTAAAGGCATTTTGATTACCTCAGCGTCGAAAGGCGTAAAGGCGTAGTTTGCCACCTCGCCTTTGTTGATTTTCTCCTCGTCTTCGGAGGAGCTCGATTCATCCCAATTTTTGTTCTTCTTCTTGCGTTCAAAGCAAGTAGTTCCGTTCTTTTTACTTTTTAATTTTTGTTTCATTTGTAGTTTAAGTTCACCATCACTTGAGCTTATGCTCGAGTGGTCTTCAAATGTTCTATGTCCCAAATCCTTCCTGTTCTTTGGAAGGTGGTTCTCAAGTTCTTCACGTGCATTGCATGTCATTTCATATGTGATCAATAAACCAATTAGTTCTTCAAGTAGAAATTGGTTCAAGTTTTTCGATTCTTGAATAGCAGTTACTTTTGAATCCCAAGTTTTAGAAAGTGAGCGCAAAACTTTGTTAACGAGTTCAAAATCCGAAAAGCTTTTACCAAGTGATTTTAAACCATTGACGACATCCGTGTACATGTCAACAACGGTTTCGCTTGGTTTCATATGAAAAAGCTCGAAATCATGCAGTAAAATATTAACTTTCCAGTCTTTGACTCTACTAGTTCCCTCGTGCGTGATTTCAAGAGTGCGCCAAATATCGAAAGCCATTTCGCACAAAGAAACCCGATTGAACTCATTTTTGTCCAAAGCGCAAAATAAGTTTAAAGAAAAATACTTCTTCTCTAAATACGACCATTCGTTCATCGGTTTAGAGGGAAGTTGAAAACCATTTTCAACGATATTCCATAAATCCAGATTTAGAGAAATCAAGAAAACTCTCATTCGAGTTTTCCAATAAGTGTAGTCCAATCCGTCAAAGAATGGTGGATGAAAGACCGAAAAGCCCTCTTGAAGAGCCATTTCTCTCGAGTGTAAATCCGAAATGAGAAATACCCCGCTCTGATACCAATTGTTAGGATCGAGAGCACTAAGAGGGGGGGGTGAATTAGTGCAGCGGAAATCTTTCAGCGATTAAAAATGAAAGCTGCGTTCGTTCGATAAAAACTATTTTGATGCAAAAGCCGATTCTAAGATTACTTATGATTAAGTGCAGTTTATGTCTAAACACAGTTTGCGTCTAAGCGTAGTTTACGCAGTTTGCGTCTAAAAGCAGTTTGCGTCTAAATGCAGATTGCGTCTAAGCGCAGTTTGCATCTAAGCGCAGTTTGCGTCTAAGCTCAGATTGCGTCTAAGCGCAGTTTGCGTCTAAGCGCAGATTGCGTCTAAGCGCAGTTTGCGTCTAAGCTCAGATTCGGAAAGATCTGAACTCAGACACTCGTTCGTAAAAGCGCAGAAGGCAGTTTGCAGTTATAAATGGAATCAAAACGTAAACGTAAACTGCAAAGTAACTCGTTCGTAAAAGCGCAGAAGACAGTTTGCAGTTATAAATAGAATCAAAACGTAAATGTCAATTGTGGTGTAAAGATCGTACGAAAACACCGATTTACGTCTGAATGCAGATTCGGAAAGATCAGAACTTAGAAACTTGTTCGTAAAAGTGCAGAGAGCAGTAGCTATGTAGGAGGTTTGCAGTAATGATAAAGTGCTCAAAATAAAAGCAAACCAGAGATTTAGAGTGGTTCGGTCAGTCTTGACCTACTCTACTTTTGGCTTCCTCCACCGACGAGGTCACCGACGTCAACTACAGGCCTTCCTTCAATAGGCGAAAGCCAACTGCCCTTTTATAGTTTCACTCCTTTTGACGGGCTCAGGAGACAACCCTTACATAACCTTTCTCTCATCTCTTTACAACTCAAGACTTGAAGAACAGAAAGAGGAGAACTTTTGGACTTTACACAAATTTGAGCTCTTAGAATCACAGAAAAGATCAAGAATTCGGTGTAGGTCTGTATCTTTTCAGTGCTGAATGGGCGGGGTATTTATAGGCCCCAACCCAGTTCAAATTTGGAGCTCAAAACGATCAAATCCCGGAATTCTGGGATCAGGCGGTTGCACCTCCTGACTGGGGCGGTTGCACCGCCTGGCAGAGCTCGAAGACTGAGCCTCTGGGCGGTGCCACCTCTGTCAGGGGCGGTTGCACCTCTCTGCTAGAGCTCGAAGACCGAGCTCAGGCGGTTGCACCGCCTGACTAGAGAGGTTGCACCGCTTGGCAGAGCTCGAAACTTGAGCTCTAGCGGTGCTACCTCCTGATAAAGGAGGTTGCACCGCCCAGTCTCGCTTGGAGACTGAGCCCAGGGCGGTGCCACCTCTTGGCTGGGGCGGTTGCATCGCCTAGTCTCGCTGGGAGACATAGCCTGGGCGGTGCTACCTCCCTGCCTAGGCGGTTGCACCTCCCACAACAACCTGGGTCCGAATGGGTTGAACCATTCGACCCAATTTGAGTTCTTCAGGGGCCCAATTGCCCCAGGATTAAGCTAATGGGATCACCTCCCATTTCTAACTTAATCAAAGTGCTAACTACGATTATTTCCTAAGACATATTCTGCAGCTTGCTTCGATGCGTCACTCGCTTCTTCTGGCGAGTTTCCGACGAACTTCCGTCGATCATCCGATGAACCCTCGGTGAATCTCCTGCGGACTTCCGGCAAACTCTTGGACTGCGATGATCCACTTGGCAAGTTCTGACGAGCTCCTTTGGCAAGCTTCTTAACTTCTCGGATTTGTTCCCACAGAACCTCCGACGATTGTCCGAACTTCCGTCGAGCTCTCGAACTCCCAACGAGATCATTGTCATGACTCTGGCGCAACTCCTGCTGCATGTCTTACTTCCATCGTAGTTAATCCTGCACACTCAAAACAAAAACTTCGATCGAGACAATTAATCCTAAGCAATTAACCAAGTTGTCCAGCATGTCATTGGTCTCTCGACGCTTCGTCCGATTCTTCGGCGCATCGTCCTTTCCTGCAGCCTATTGCCCAATCGGCCTATTGACTCTGCAACTCCGATATCCTTGGCACAATACCCGCTCTTCTTGGCCCGATGCCCGAGTCCACGGCCTGAAGCCTTCTATCGATACGTCGACCGATCCACCGGCCCGACGTCCAATCTTCTGACATGTTCCTTCGGCACAACATGATTTTCCTGCTTTAATTGTCTCATCCTGATCGAGTCATCCTGCGTCACTCAAAACGCATATTAAATCATAAACATATATCAAGTAGTGTCATCATCAAAATACGAGATTCAACATGAATTTGATAGAATGTTTTCAGTGTCCTCAAATGTTAGTTTGGATCCTGGATTGGTTTGTGATGAAATTGTTTTAATATCATGGATAATTTTTGAGGGGGCGTGACACAAATAGCTGGTATCACAAATGGCTTTCCTCCTTCATGCAAAAAGATTATAACAAATAAAAAGGAAGAAGTATTCAAAGCAATCTACGTATGCTTGTATAATTGATTTCCTATCACTTACTATTGGAAAATAACATGAACCAAGTAAAGGCATGAACAATTATCGCACGTATGCTCAAAATTTGCTTATATTGTCCTCCTGGTATCACAATTACCAAGCTTTTCATTGATGACAAAGGGGGAGAAATATATGAGTATTAATGCCATGCTTGCATCACCAAGAAGATATATGAATAGATGCTATGATTTGCATTTTGCCTTGTATCGTGTCAAGATATCAAACAAAAACTTGCATCGTAATTTTACATATTGATATCTTACCGTGTGATAAAATACAATAATTGCTAAAACATTTGAAATGTGTGCATCATGTAATGATATCAAAATCTTACCTCGTAGTTTCACATGTTGATATCTTACAATATGATGAATTGCTACTATTACCATCATTCAAACTTGTAATGCAAATGAATGTCAAGCCTTGACATCATCTTTAGAGAAATACATCATGATGGAAATCATGATGGGAGTATTGATAAGTTTAAATGATTTTAACTTATCAATATGTCTCTTGAATTCAAAGGTTTTGAATTCAAGAAAGACTTATCTCAAGTATGGCATATAGATAGGGGGAGTTAAGGTTAACTCCATTATCAATTGATTATCATCATAAAAAATGGGGAGAATGTTGAATCTCAGATTTTGATGATGAAGTCAATTGTCATTTGTTATCTAATCTATATGTTGAGATAAGTGTGCAGGATTAACTACGATGAAAGTAAGACATGCAGTAGGAGTTACGCCGGAGTCAAGACAATGATCACGTTGGGAGTTCGAGAGTTCGACGGAAGTTCGGATAGTCGTCGGAGGTTCTGCAGGAACAAATCTGAAAAGTCTATGAGCTTGCCAAAAAAGCTCATCGGAACTCGCCAAGTGGATCGTCACAAGTCCAGGAGTTTGTCGGAAGTCCGCAGGAGCATCACTGAGGGTTCATCGGATGATCGACGGAAGTTCGCCGGAAGTTCGCCGGAAGAAGCGATTGACGCACCGGAGTAAGTTGTAGTAAATGTCTTAGGGAATATCGTAGTTAGCACAATGATTAAGTTGGAAATGGGAGGTGATCCCATTAATTTAATCTTGGGGCAATTGGGCCCCTGAAAAAACTCAAATTGGGCCGAATGGATCAACCCATTCGGACACTGATTTCTACCAAGCGGTTGAACTGCCCAAGGCAGGAGGTTGCACCGCTTGGGCTCAGTCTCCGAGCGAGACTGGGAGGTGCAACCGCTCTAGCCAGGCGGTGGCACCGCTTGGGCTCAATCTCCGAGCGAGACTGGGCGGTGCAACCTCCCATGACAGGAGGTGGCACTGCCTGAGCTCGGTCTTCGAGCTTTACTAGGAGGTGCAACCGCCTCAGTCAGGTGGTGCAACCGCCTGAGCTCGGTCTTCGAGCTCTGGCAGGAGGTGCAACCGCCCCTGACAGGAGGTAGCACAGCCTAGAGGCTGAGTCTTCGAGCTTTGCCAGGCGGTGCAACCGCCTCAGTCAGGAGGTGCAACCGCCTGATCCCGGAATTTCGGGAATTGACAGTTTTGAGCTCTAAATTTGTACTGGGTCGGGGCCTATAAATACCCCACCCATTCAGCACTGAAAGGGCATGAACTTACACCGAAATCCTGATCTTGTTTTGTGATTTTTAGAGCTCAAAATTGTTGTAAAGGCCAAAAGTTCTTCTCCCTCTTTTCTTCTAAGTTCTGAGTTGTAAAGAGAGGAGAGAAAATTCTGTAAGGGTTGTCTCCTAAGCCCGTCGAAAGGAGTGAAACTGTAAAAGGGTGGTTGGCCTTCGCCTATTGAAAGAAGGCCTCTAGTTGACGTCGGTAACCTCGTCGGTGGAGGAAGCCAAAAGTGGAGTAGGTCAAGATTGACCGAACCACTCTAAATCTTGGTTTGCATTTACTTTGAGCATATTATCTTTACTACAAACCTCCTCAAAAGCTTACTGCTTTCTGCGCATATACGATCAGGTTTCAAGCTTTGCACTTTCCGAATCGGCGTTTAGACGTAAATCAGCTTTTTCGTACGATCATCATATTTCTGTTTGCGTTTACGTTTTGATTTCTATCAAAACTGCAAACTGCCTTTATATCCTTGCTTAAACTGCATCTCGCTTAATCAAGTGATTTACGAATCATCATTTAGACATAAATCAGTTTCTTCGTACGAATATCATATTTCAGTTTGCGCCTACTATCTGATTTGAATCATAACTGCAAACTGCATTTATATCATTGCTGCATTTCGCTTAATCAAAAGTTGAAGTGATTTATGAATCGGCTTTCTTACCAAAGTCACTTTTATCGAACGAACGATGTTTTTATCATAAAAGGTTTTCCGCTGCACTAATTCACCCCCTATTTGCATTTCATATCTATCATAGCTCTTTAGCTATCGGGGTATATGGTTACTAAGTTGAAGATTTACATCATTTGTTATCAGAGCTCGACTCAAGTTTGAGGTTTGGTTATCTATTTATTTGCTATCTTTTAGATTTTTTTTTTCTCTTCTTCTTCTTTTTGGCCAATATCTAAAATTATTGTTCTTCTTTCGTCTTCATTGTTGTGTTTCTTGCGTTATTACTATTCTTATTTGTAATTCCGCACTTTATGGTATAAAAAAAAAGATCAAAAAATAAAAAAAAGAGAGAAAATCAAAGGCTAGAAAAAAAAAAGAGGGAAAATCAAAGGTAAAAAAAAAAAGAGATCAGAATTAGAAAAAAAAAATTACGGATTCAAAAAAAAAAAAGTTACAGAATTTGATCTTTGTTCATTTGAATTTCTATTTCGGTTTGGAAATCTTTCTTCATTCCTAAAAAAAAAAAAAAATTCTAGTCTTTGCTTATGATTAAAGTGTATGACACACACCTTTAAATTGGCCTATCTTTTGTTTGCTTTTAAAGCTGTCCAATTTCACTATTTTTTTTTGAATTGCCAGAATCTGAATTGTTTATTTAGGTAGCTTAGTTAATCTAAGAACTCAAATAACAAAACAAGAGAGGTAAAAGGCAAGAGTGGTAAGATCAGTATAGACAAAAGCCAAAAAAAATGTGTGAAACACGAGTGGAGTGAATCAAATCTAGAGTGAAAAAAAAAAAAAACATGAGGGAGTGTTGGTGAGGTTGTTCTAACTTTGTTTTTCAGGTTGTATACATGTCTAAAGATAAAGAAGCGAGTTCTTCATCCAATGATCTTTTAGTTCAAGCAATACAACTACAATTTGAACGTATGTTCAAAGTGATGGGAGATGTAAGAGATCATCTAGAATGGCATGATGATGCAATTAATAGATTGCAAGGTGAACCACGACGTGGGAGACAATCAACCTTTGTCAATAATGAATATGATGGTGGCGATAACGTGGATGATGACCAAGTTACTCTATTTTTTTTTATATAAGTAAAAGTAAATTGATTTTGTGTAAAGTTTCTACAAATAGCTTTGTCTATACAAGTTATAAACGAAGCTAGGTAACTCATAGAGTACTCATGCGATAGTTATGACTACACATGCTATGCTATAGACTATAACTTTTAACTGTGGCCAACAAATAAAATTTCATGTCCAAATATGCCAAGATTTCCTGTGGGTATAGCTTTTGACATCATGCCCAAGATCTTTAGCTAATAGCAAAATTGAATTTAATAAAAATATCTTTTTCTCTCTGTGTCAGGTGCTCTATTTTGAGATCGTTCTCCATACATGATCTTGAGTCTCTAATAATCTTTGTCAAGAGCTGAGCATTGTTTGTGTGTTGACACTCAAAGATTCTGCTACATCTTTCCTTCCACATCTACCAAATAGCGCATATGAATATAACCTTTGTCAAGTGTGTAAGAGGCCCTTTTCTGGAAAAACATTGCATGAGGTTAGCTAATTCTTGATGCAAGTTTGGTTGCGGCATTCTATTGAGTTCGAATCGCTAGAGAATCTCCTTCCATATCCATTTAGTATAATCACAAGCAAAATAGAGATGGTCAACAGTTTCTTCTTGTTGTATGCAAAGGGAGCATCGGTTAACATAATGGATACCTCTTCTTTTCATATTGTCTGTTGTAGGTAGTTTATTCAGAAGGGCCTACCATGTACATAAGGAATGTCTCTGTGATCCCGGTCAATCCCATGTCCAACTGCTTGGGAGTCATTTGTTATTTCTTTGCCTAATTTGATTCCATGCGGATGTGGCACTAAATTTCCATTATCATGAAGCCAAATAAGTACATCTGAAGGGTTGTTCCTGATTGGAATAGCTGTGATAGTCGGCCAAAGTGATAACATTTCAGGAGAAATAGGAGTAGGGAGACACAAGGTACCATTAGCAATGAACTCGGAAACCTTCCAATCTTTGGGAGCCCCAAGGTCTTTTTGTATTCTGTCACCATATAGTTGAAATATACTTTTCCCATTCACCCAAGGATCGTACCACATATTAGTATTAGTTCCAGTAGAGATTGCATAAGAAATGTGTTTGATTAGCCAATTCGTGCCTTTAAAATTTCTTTCCAAGCTACAGAGTGGTATGTTCTTATTGAAATTTCCCAAATCGATTCCTTTGAAAGATACCTAACAGAAACCCATTATGACCATAAGGAACATTTGTTTTACAAAAGGTCTCACAATTGCATTACCAAACATGCTTTTATTCTAATCTCTAGTATTTCTCAAGTTCAGCCTCCCTTCATCTTTCAGTTTGCAGATGCTGTCCCAATTTACCATATGCATTGTCTTATCATTTGTGTCATTCCAGAAGAATTTTATTAATAATCGTTCAATATCTTGGAGAAGTCCAATAGGCAGAAGAAATGCATTAGACCAATATATAGAGTAAGAGTACAACACCGAACGGATGAGTTCAAGTCGTCCTGCTTTTGAAAGAAGCCTATTTTTCCAAGAGGAAATTCTATTCTTTATCTTTTGCAGGATAGGCTGACATTGGGTTTTGTGAATGCCAGTGGATATGAGTGGGAGACCAAGATATGTAACTGGCAGATTTTCCTCACTAACCCCTAGGGTATGTCCAATAACATTTTTGTCCTCAATGCAATGGCTCATGTAGACTTTACTTTTCTCATGATTTAATTGAAGGCCAGAAACTATACCAAAATCATTCAGAATAGTAGCCAGGTTTCTTACTGAAGTTAAATCATTCTGAGGAAAGATAAGAAGATCATTTGCAAAGATTATATGTGATATATGAATAGGGCTAGCATGGGGTACCTTAATACTACCATTAGAGACCGCATATTCCAACATATAGCTAAGTCCTTCCATTTCAATAGCAAAGAAATATAAAGAGAGTGGATCGCCTTGTCGGATGCCATTCTTGCTCCCAAACAAACCAATAGGTGAGCCGTTGAAGAGTATTGAAAACTTTGGAGTTTCTAAGCAACATTGAATCCAATTAACCCATTACTGAGGGAAGTTCATACCGTGGAGCATCTTATAGATAAAGTTCCTATTAACTGAGTCAAAGGCTTTTCGTAGATCAGCTTTAAAATAGATTTTGTCCCTTTTGCTTTTGAGTGCAGATCCTTGACCAAGTCATTAACAAGCAGAATATTATGATGTATACTTCTCCCTTTGATGAAAGCAGCCTGATTTGGACTAATTATCTTGTGTATTACCTTTTACAATCTATCTGCTAACAGTTTGGAGATGATCTTGTAAATAAAGTTGCATAAAGATATGGGTCGATAGTTCTCTAATGAATCAGCCCCTGCATTCTTGGGAATTAAAGAAATAAAAGTGCAATTCATCTCTCTAAGAATATGACCTGAAGAGAAAAAATGTTGGCAAGCTTTAATCACATCATTACCAATAATAGACCATGTAATTTGGTAAAATTCAGTAGAAAATCCATCTGGACCAGGGCTTTTGTGCTTTGGTGACTTAAAGACAACTCTTACTATTTCGTCATCTGTAATTGGGGCATTGAGGATAGAAATGGCACTCGAATCAAGCTTTCTAGTTGGCTCCACATGAATATTATTAGGTTGCCCCACTTGGTTGAGTAAGGAATAAAAATATTGCTCAGTGTATACTTTAACCTCATCTAAATTCTCAATAAGATTGTTATCTTTGTCTCTGCATTTCCTGATGCGGTTAACGGCTCTTCGAGTAGCAATGGAAGCATAAAAAAACTTAGTATTGGAATCCCCTAAAGTAAGCCAATGCTGTCGAGACTTCTGTTTTGCAAAACTTTCCTCCTGCTTTAAGGTTTGCATGAGGTTATTTCTAGCTTTTGTCTCTTTTTTTATAAGATTCTCATCATAGGGCTGAAGTTGCAGCTCATGTTGCATTGCTATTAGTTCCTTTCTGCACAATTGAACTTGGGTGGTAATATTGCTAAAGGTATTTGTATTCCACTCCTTAAGTGCTGCTTTATAGGCTTTGAGTTTTTGACATAAGATGAACGGGGGGGATCCATGCACATTAACATTCCAAGCTGATCTGATAACATCAAGGAACTAAGGATGAGTACTCCACATGTTGAAGAATCTAAACGGTTTCTTGCCTTTTGGTGTTGCTTTATCTACGTATATGTACATTACAAAATGATTAAAAAACAACGGAGCATCATACTCAAGAAGTGAATCAGGGTAAACTATTAACCATTCTTGATTAATCAAACATCTATCGAGACGAGCCATTATTTTTCTGTTAGCAGCACGTTGATTACTCCAAGAGAGCCAATTACCCACTGATTTCATATCAGTCAATGCAGTAGTATCTATGTAATCATTAAAACTCTGAAGCTAACTTTCTGAAAGTTGTCTACCCCCCACTTTTTTATTTGTGTACCGAACAATATTAAAGTCACCAAGAACAATCCAAGGTACATTAAGACAGTCATCTGCAATGTTAGTTAGATCAGACCACAGTGTATTTCTTTCTTGCATACTCTTTGAAGCATATATACCAGTGAAATTGAATTGACAGCCATTCTTTTTGTCCTCTACCTTGAGATAGATGAATTGATCAGTAGTAGAAATAAACCAAGCATTAATAGAGTTAGGATGCCATAAGACCCATATTCTACCAAAAGTTTCATTTGAGTCATTGGTAAACAGTTCTGCGTCCGGTCATATTAATTTCTTTTGAGCTTGAACGCGTGATTGTTTAATTTTCGTTTCAACTAGAATAACAATATCACATGCGGCAGACTTGATTATTCTGTTAAGCTCCCGACATTTCTCAGTCTTATTAAGTCCACGAACATTCTAGCATATTATCTTCATCAGTAATAAACAAATGAAAAAGGTGGTAAGGTATTCATCCTACGACTTTAGATGGACTATACCATCCTTTTTCTTATCCTTTGGTTTTGTATTTTCCTCCCGTACAATATCCTTACTTTTTATGGCTTTATTCCTATATTTATCCGCTTCATCTACAACTTGTAGATGTTTAAAGTTTAAAATACCTTGAATCATGTGGTCTTGATTGGTAGGGTTTGTTGAAGCATGATAAGATTATTGCGGCATAATATCCTGGTTAGTACTTATTGGAGCAGCCTGGATAGAGAGGTTTATTGGGGCATGAGTTTGTTGAGACAGAATATCCTTGATGGCGATGATTGTTGCAGCCTGAGTTTGTTGAGGAAGAATATCCTTGCTGGCGAGATTTGTTTAGGCCTGAGTTCGTTGAGCTATTGTGGACGGATCCGAAGATATTGGAAGAGATGAAGTTCCTGACTTATGCTTCTCCTGTCCACTAGTACCATGGGAAACTTCTATTGTGGAAGGCTCAGACATTATAGGAAGAGGTAAAGTTTTGGATTTGTCCTTCTATCCGCGGTGCTGTCCTTGCGAGTCGGAATGCTCAGTAGTCTTCGCCACCATCGGTGCTACTGCCATTAGAGAAGACTCGCTTTGTTGCTAAGGCGCTTGACGTGGTTGATAGACCTTTGTGATCGGTTTTGGAGTTTGCTGACAAGCTCCATTTGCATGACCAAAAGATAAGCAATGCTGACATCATTGTGGCTTCCAGGAATATGAGACATGTACCTTCCGAGTGTTCCCGTCAAGATCACAATAGAAAACCTCATTTGGAAGATCTTCGTCGGAAGAAACCAGTACACATGCTCGTGCAAATGCTAATCTCGTCTGAGCTGCTGTTGCTTTGTCGATGTAGAGTGGCTGTCCCAGAGTGCTGCATAACTTTGCAATAAAACGTCGAATCCAAAGATGTATAGGAAGACCTTGAAAGGATACCCATAATGGAATAAACTATAGGCTATCTAACTCCAAACGGACATCATGAGTCCAGTGTCGTAGAATCATTGGATGGCCGCGAATAGTCCAAAATCCTAGGAGACAAAGTTACTCTAATTGGTCAAGATATTAATCCTAGGAGACAAACTAGGAGAGGACGTTTTGATGGTGTGGACAAAAACATAGACAACATCAAAATGAAAATTCCTTCTTTTCAAGGGAAGAATAATCCAGATGCCTATTTGGAGTGGGAACGAAAAGTGGAGATGATCCTTGAATGTCACAACTACTCTGAAGAGAAAAAGGTAAAATTAGCCGCTATTGAATTTTTTTATTATGCTATTGTTTGGTGGGATCAATTGTGTAAAGACAGGCGTAGAAATGGTGAAAGGCCCGTGGAGACTTGGTTTTAGATGAAACAAATCATGAGGAGGAGATTTGTCCCTAGCTATTACTATAGAGATTTGCATCAATGGCTGCAAACCTTGACACAAGGTTTCATGAGTGTTGATGAGTACAAGGAGATGGAGATAACCATGATAAGGGCTAATGTGGATGAAGATCGTGAGGCCACCATGGCTCGATTCCTGAGTGGATTAAACAAGAACATTGCTGATCTTGTAGAATTGCAACATTATATAGAGATTGAAGACATGTTGAATGTAGCCATGAAGATTGAGAGGCAACTCAAAAGAAAAGGCATAAGGTATGATTCAAAACCTTATTCGGGTTCTTCTTCTTCTTGGAAACCGAATTGGAGTAAAAAGGATGATAAACCTATTGTTAAGCCTAAAATTGATGAGACTAAAGGTAGAAATGAATTAGGCAGCAAGGGTAAAGGTGAGAATCTACCTAATCAAACTAGAGGTATCAAGTGTTTTAAGTACCTTGGGCATGGACATGTTGCACGTGAATGTCCTAATAAAAGAGTTATGATCATGAGGGATGGAATTGTAGAATCTAAAAGTGAGAAAGAGGATGATGAAGACATTCTAGAGGATACTAGTGATGTAGAGTATGCTAAAGGTGAAAATATAGTTGTTCAACGCATACTTAGTTTGCAAAAATGAAAATGATGAACATGGTGAACAACGTGAAAATCTGTTTCATACTCATTGTTTGATTGCTAACAAGTTGTGTAATGTGATTGTTGATAGTGGAAGTTACACAAATGTGGCAAGCACCTTGCTTGTGGAGAATCTGAAATTACCTACTATCAAGCATTCAAAACCTTACAAGTTACAATGGTTGAATGATAGTGGTGTAGTAAAGGTAAATCGACAAGTGTTAATTTTCTTTTCAATTGGTAGATATAAGGATGAAGTTTGGTGTGATGTGGTACCTATGTATGCTAGTCATGTTATTGGGGAGACCATGGCAATACGATCCAAGGGTAATACATGATGGATTCAAGAACCGTTATTCTTTGATCATAGATGGATAGAAATATCAGCATGGACCTTTGCCTCCAAAGACAATTTTTGAGGACCAAATGCGCATAAAACAACAATATGAGGAGCTTGAGTCTTCATTAACCAAAACTTTGGGGAGGGAAAAAGAAAGAGAGAAAAAAGAAAATGGTGAGTTGAGTGATAAAAATGAGAGTATTGGGAAATACAAGGGGAGAGAAAACAAAGAAAGTTTGAGTGAAAGAAAAATGAGTGTTTATGCCAAAATGAGTGATGAGAAGAAAGCCTTAACCATGAGGCAGCTCTTACTTATACTTATGTACAAGGATGTTCTGATTGCTTCTAACAAAATTGACAAGTGTTTGCCTAGTGTTATTATTGATCTTTTGTAGGAAAATGAGGATCTTTTTCCCGAAGAAGTTCCTAATGGTTTACCACCAATTAAAAGAATTTAGCATCATCCATCCTAGTACTACTCTCGCCCAACCACCTTTTTCATTTGTTTATTACTGATGAAGATAACATACTGGAATGTTCGTGGACTTAATAAGACTAAGAAATGTCGGGAGCTCAACCGAATAATCAAGTCTGCCGCATGTGATATTGTTATTCTAGTGGAAACGAAAATTAAACAATCGCGCGTTCAAGCTCAAAAGAATTTAATATGACCGGATGCAGAACTGTTTACCAATGACTTAAATGAAACTTTTGGTAGAATATGGGACTTATGGCATCCTAACTATATTAATGCTTGGTTTATTTCTGCTACTGATCAATTCATCCATCTTAAGATAGAGGACAAAAAGAATGGTTGTCAATTCAATTTCACTGGTATATATGCTTCAAACAGTATGCAAGAAAGAAATACACTGTGGTCTGATCTAACTAACATTGCAGATGGCTGTCTTAATGTACCTTGGATTGTTCTTGGTGACTTTAATACTGTTCGGTACACAAATAAAAAAGTGGGGGGCAGACAGCTTTCAGAAAGTCAGAGTTTTAATGATTACATAGATACTACTGCATTGACTGATATGAAATCAGTGGGTAAATGGCTCTCCTAGAGTAATCAAGGTGCTGCTAACAGAAAAATAATGGCTCGACTCGATAGATGTCTGATTAATCAAGAATGGTTAATAGTTTACCCAGATTCACTTCTTGAGTATGATGCTCCATTGTTTTCTGATCATTCTTTAATGTACATACACGCAGATAAAGAAACACCAAAAGGCAAGAAACCGTTTAGATTCTTCAACATGTGGAGTACTCATCCTCATTTCCTTGATGTTATCAGATCAGCTTGGAATGTTAATGTGCATGGATCCCCCCCTTACATATTATGTCAAAAACTCAAAGCCTGAGAAGCAGCACTTAAGGAGTGGAATACAAATACCTTTGGCAATATTACCACCCGAGTTCAATTTTGTAGAAAGGAACTAATAGCAATGCAACATGAGCTGCAACTTTAGCCCCATGATGAGAATCTTATCGAAAAAGAGACAGAGGCTAGAAATAACTTCATGCAAGCCTTAAAGCAGGAGGAAAGTTTTGCAAAACAGAAGTCTCGACAACATTGGCTTACTTTAGGGGATTCCAATACTAAGTTTTTTTATACTTCCATTACTACTCGAAGAGCTGTTAACCACATCAGGAAATGCAGAGACAAAGATAACAATCTTATTGAGAATTTAGATGAGGTTAAAGCATACGCTGAGAAATTTTTTTATTCTTTACTCAACCAAGCGGGGCAACCTAATAATATTCAGGTGGAGCCAACTAGAAAGTTTGATTCGTGTGCCATTTCTATCCTCAATGCCCCAATTACAGATGACAAAATAGAAACAATTGTCTTTAAATCACCAAAGCACAAAAGCCCTAGTCCAGACGGATTTCCTATTGAATTTTATCAAATTTCATGGTCTATTATTGGTAATGATGTGATTAAAGCTTGCCAACATTTTTTCTCTTCAGGTCATATTCTTAGAGAGATGAATTGCACTTTTATTTCTTTAATTCCCAAGAATGCAGGGGCTGATTCACTAGAGAACTATCGACCTATATCTTTATGCAACTTTATTTACAAGATCATCTCCAAACTATTAGTAGATAGATTGCAAAAGGTAATACACAAGATAATTAGTCCAAATCATGCTGCTTTCATTAAAGGGAGAAGTATACATCATAATATTCTGCTTGCTAATGACTTGGTCAAGGATCTGCACTCAAAAGCAAAAGGGACAAAAATCTGTTTTAAAGCTGATCTACGAAAAGCCTTTGACTCAGTTAATAGGAACTTTATCTACAAGATGCTCCACGGTATGAACTTCCCTCAGTAATGGGTTAATTGGATTCAATGTTGCTTAGAAACTCTAAAGTTTTCAATACTCTTCAACGGCTCACCTATTGGTTTTTTTGGGAACAAGAATAGCATCCGACAAGGCGATCCACTCTCTCCATATCTCTTTACAATTGCAATGGAAGGACTTAGCTATATGTTGGAATATGCGGTCTCTGATGGCAGTATTAAGGTACCCCATGCTGGCCCTATTCATATATCACATATAATCTTTGTAGATGATCTTCTTATCTTTCTTAAGAATGATTTAACTTCAGTAAGAAACCTGGCTACTATTCTGAATGATTTTGGTATAGTTTCTGGCCTTCAGTTAAATCATGCGAAAAGTAAAGTCTACATGAGCCCTTGCATTGAGGACAAAAATGTTATTGCACATACCCTAGGGGTTAGTGAGGGAAATCTGCCAGTTACATATCTTGGTCTCCCACTCATATCCACTGGCATTCACAAAATCCACTGTCAACCTATCCTGCAAAAAATAAGGAATAGAATTTCCTCCTGGAAAAATAGGCTTCTTTCAAAAGCAGGACGACTTGAACTCATCCGTTCGGTGTTGTACTCTTACTCTATATATTGGTCTAATGCATTTCTTCTGCCTATTGGACTTCTCCAAGATATTGAATGGTTATTAATAAACTTCTTCTGGAATGGCACAAATGATAAGACAATGCATATGGTAAATTGGGACAGCATCCGCAAACCGAAAGATGAAGGGGGGCTGAACCTGAGAAATACTAGAGATTGGAATAAAGCATGTTTAGTAAAGCAATTGTGGGACCTTTTGCAAAACAAATGTTCCTTATGGTCACAATGGGTTTCTGCTAGGTATCTTTCAAAGGAATCGATTTGGGAAATTTCAACAAGAACATATCACTCTGCAGCTTGGAAAGGAATTTTAAAGGCACGGAATTGGCTAATCAAACACATTTCTTATGCAATCTCTATTGGAACTAATACTAATATGTGGTATGATCCTTGGGTGAATGGGAAAAGTATATTTCAATTATATGGTGACAGAATACGAAAAGACCTTGGGGCTCCCAAAGATTGGAAGGTTTCCGAGTTTATTGCTAATGGTACCTGGTGTCTCCCTACTCCTATTTCTCCTAAAATGTTATCACTTTGGCCGACTATCACAACTATTCCAATCAGGAACAACCCTTCAAATGTACTTATTTGGCTTCATGATATTGGTAAATTTAGTGCCACATCCGCATGGAATCAAATTAGGCAAAGAAATAACAAGTGGCTCCCAAGCAGTTGGACATGGGATCGACCGGGATCACAGAGACATTCCTTATGTACATGACAGGCCCTTCTGAATAAACTACCTACAATAGACAATATGAAAAGAAGAGGTATCCATCATGTTAACTGATGCTCCCTTTGCATGCAACAAGAAGAAACTGTTGACCATCTCTATTTTGCTTGTGACTATACTAAATGGATATGGAAGGAGATTCTCCAGCGATTCGAACTCAATAGAATGCCGCAATCAAACTTGCATCAAGAATTAGCTGACCTCATGCAATATTTTTGAAGAAAATGGCCTCTTACACAATTGACAAAGGTTATATTCAGATGTGCTATTTGGTGGATGTGGAAGGAAAGATATAGTAGAATCTTTGAGAGTCAACACACAAACAATGCTCAGCTCTTGATAGAGATTATTAGAGACTGAAGATCATGTATGGAAAATGATCTCAAAATGGAGCACCTTACACAGAGAGAAAAAGATATTTTTTCAAATTCAATTTTGCTATTAGCTAAAGATCTTGGGCATGATGTCAAAAGCTATACCCATAGGAAATCTTGGCATATCTAGACTTTAAATTTTATTAGTTGGCCACAGTTAAGAGTTATAGTCTACAGCATGTGTAGTCATAACTACCGCATGAGTACTCTATTAGTTACCTAGCTTCGTCTATAACTTGTATAGACAAAGCTATTTGTAGAAATTTTATACAAAATCAATTTACTTTTACTTATAAAAAAAAAAGGAATTTAGCATCAAATTTATTTCATTCCAGGTGCAAGCATACCAAATAAGCCAACATATAGATGCAACCTCGAAGAGACCAAGGAAATCCAAAAACAAGTAAGTGAGCTTATGAAAAAGGGCTATGTGCAAGAAAGCATGAGTCCATGTGCAGTTCCTGTTCTATTGGTGCCTAAAAAGGATGGATCATGGAGAATGTGTGTTGATTTCCGAGCCATCAACAAAATCATGGTAAAGTATAGACATCCTATTCCTTGGCTAGATGATATGTTGGATGAATTGCATGGTTCTTGTGTGTTTTCAAAAATTGATTTAAAATCTGGATATCATCAAATAAGAATGCATGAAGGTGATGAATGGAAAACCGCTTTCAAAACTAAATATGGTTTATATGAATGGTTGGTTATGCCTTTTGGCCTAACTAATGTGTTGAATCTCGTATTTTGATGATGAAACTACTTAATATATGTTTATGATTTAATCTGCGTTTTGAGTGACGCAGGATGCTTCGATCAGGATGAGACAATTAAAGCAGGATAATCATGTTGTGCCGAAGGAACATGTCAGAAGATTGGACGTCGGGCCGGTGGATCGGTCGACGTATCGACAGAAGGCTTCGGGCCGTGAACTCGGGCATCGGGCCAAGAAGAGCGGGTATTGTGCCAAGGATATCGGAGTTGCGGAGTCAACTGGCCGATTGGGCAATAGGCTGCACGAGAGGACGATGCGCCGAAGAATCGGACGAAGCGTCGAGGGACCAATGACATGTCGGACAACTTGGTTAATTGCTTAGGATTAATTGTCTCGATTGAAGTTTTGTTTTGTTGTGCAGGATTAACTATGATAACGATGAAGACATAAAGCGAAACAAAGTGTCGGAGTCAAGCGCGAAGGATTTGTTGCGAGTTCGAGAGTTCGACGGAAGTCCGAAGATTCGTTGGGAGTTCGCGGAGCTCGCCGAGAAAGATCGGAGCTTGCCGAAGAAGCTCGTTGGAACTCACTAAGAACAAATCGTGAAGTCTAGGAGCTTGCCGGGAGTCCGCAGAATGGTTTCCGAGAGTTCATCGGAAGACCGCCGGAAGTTTGCCGGAAGCTCGCTAGAAGAAGTCTTGACTTGCGGACTTTGTAAAAGCTTAGAAAATGTCTTTAAATTCATAGTTAGCACGTTAACTAGGGTTAGGATTAGGTGTTAATCCTATAACCCAAGTAGGGGCCAATTAGGCCCAAGTTCGGACTGGTTTGGACCAAGTTTGGAGCCAAACCAAGTGAGCTGGAATAGTGAAGAGGTGCCACCGCCAGGGTTGGAGGTAGCACCGCCCAGGCTATGTCTTCCTGCGAGGTTGGGAGGTGCAACCGCCCCAGCCAGGAGGTGCAACCGCCCCAGCCAAGCGGTGCAACCTCCTCTGCCAAGAGGTAGCACCGCCAGAGCTCAAGTTTCGAGCTCTGCTAGGCGATGCAACCACCGAGCTCAGTCTTCGAGCTCTGGCAGAGAAGTGCATCAGCCTGAGCTCAGTCTCGAGCTCTGCCAGGTGATGCAATCACCGAGCTCAGTCTTCGAGCTCTGGCAGAGAGGTGGATCAGCTTGAGCTCAGCTTGGAGCTCTGCCAGGTGATGCAACCACCGAGCTCAGTTTCGAGCTCTGCCAGGTGATGCAATCACCAAGCTCAGTCTTCGAGCTCTGCCAGGTGATGCAACAATCGAGCTCAGTCTTCGAGCTCTGGCAGAGAGAAGCAATCGCCTGAGCTCAGTCTTCGAGCTCTGCCAGGCGGTGCCACCTCTCCAGTCAAGAGGTGCAACCGCCTGATCCCAGAATTATGGGATTTGATCGATTTGATCGTTTTGAGCTCGAATTTTGAATTGGGTTGGGGCCTATAAATACCACACCCATTCAGCACTGAAAAGATACAGACCTACACCGAAATCTTGATCTTTTCTGTGATTCTAAGAGCTCAAAAAGTGTTGTAAAGCCTTTAAGTCTCCTCCTTCTGTTCTTCAAGTTTTCAATTGTAAAGTGAGGAGAGAAAGGTCTGTAAAGGTTGTCTCCTAAGCCTGTCAAAAGGAGAGAAATTGTAAAAGGGCAGTTTGGCCTTCGCCCATTGAAGGAAGGCACCTAGTTGACGTCGGCAACCTCATCGGTGGAGGAAGCCAAAAGTGGAGTAGGTCAAGGCTGACCGAACCACTCTAAATCTCTGGTTTGCGTTTATTTTCGAGCACTTTATCATTACTGCAAACCTCCCTCATCACTACTGCTCTCTGCGCTTTCACGAACAAGTTCTAAGTGCTGTTCTTCCAAATCTGTATTCAAACGTAAATTCGTATTTTCATACATTACAGTTTACGTTTACGTTTGATTCTGCAGAACTGTTTTCCGTGCTTTTACGAACGAGCTTCTTTGCAGTTTACGCTTACATTTTAATCCTATTAATAACTGCAATCTGTCCTCTACGATTTTACGTACGAGTTTCAACATTTAGACGTAAAACTGCATTCAGATGTAAATCGGCTTTCCTCGCTCAATCATCAGATTTCAGTTCACGTTTACGTCTTGTTTTCAACTGCATACTGCCTTCTGCGAGTATACAAACGAGTTTCAAAGTTTAGACGTAAATCTGCGTCTAGACGTAAAACTGCGTTTAGACGTAAATCTGCGTTTAGACGTAAAACTGCGTTTAGACGTAAAACTGCGTTTAGACGTAAATCTGCGTTTAGACGTAAAACTGCGTTTAGACGTAAATCTGCGTTTAGACGTAAATCTGCGTTTAGACGTAAATCTGCGTTTAGACGTAAATCTGAGTTTAGACGCAAAACTGCGCTTAGACGCAAAACTGCGCTTAGACGCAAAATTGCGCTTAAACGCAATCTGCGCTTAGACGCAAACTGCACTTAGATACAAACTGAGAATTTGCTTTTGCATCATAATAGTTTTTGAACGAACGCAGCTTTTGGTTTTTAAATTATTGTAAGATTTCCGCTGCACTAATTCACCCCCCCCCTCTTAGTGCTCTCGATCCTAACAATTGGTATCAGAGCGGGGTATTTCTCATTTCGGATTTACACCCGAGAGAAATGACTTTTCAAGAGGGCTGTTCGGTCTTTCGTCCACCGTTCTTTAACGGATTGGACTACACTTATTGGAAAACTCGAATGAGAGTTTTCTTAATTTCTCTAAATCTGGATTTATGGAATATCATTGAAAACGGTTTTCAACTTCCCTCCAAACCGATGAACGAATGGTCGGTTTTGGATAAGAAGAATTTTTCTTTAAACGCAAAGGCTATGAATGCCTTATTTTGCGCATTGGACAAAAATGAGTTCAATCGGATTTCTACGTGTGAAACGGCTTTCGATATTTGGCGCACTCTTGAAATCACGCACGAGGGAACTAGTAGAGTCAAAGACTCGAAAGTTAATATTCTACTGCTTGATTTCGAGCTTTTTCATATGAAACCAAGCGAAACCGTTGTTGACATGTACACCCGTTTTACGGATGTCGTCAATGGTTTAAAATCACTTGGTAAAAGCTTTTCGGATTTTGAACTCGTTAACAAAGTTTTGCGCTCACTTTCTAAAACTTGGGATTCAAAAGTAACTGCTATTCAAGAATCGAAAAACTTGAACCATTTTCCACTTGAAGAACTAATTGGTTCATTGATCACACATGAAATGACGTGCAATGCACGTGAAGAACTTGAGAACCACCTTCCAAAGAACAGGAAGGATTTGGAACTCTGGACAAATGAATGCCACTTGAGCGATGACTCAAGTGATGAGGACAATGATGAACAAACCAACCTTCCAAAGAATAGGAAGGATTTGGGACATAGAACATTTGAAGACCACTCGAGCATAAGCTCAAGTGATGGTGAACTTAAAATGAAACGAAAATTAAAAAGCAAAAAGAATGGAACTACTTGCTTTAAACGCAAGAAGAAGAACAAAAATTGGGATGAATCGAGCTCCTCCGAAGAAGAGAAAGTCAACAAAAGCAAGGCGGCAAACTACGCCTTAACAGCCTACAATGATGAGGTAATCGAAATCCCCCTAATTTACTTCGAAATTACATGATGCTTTTCATGATGCACTTTTCTTTTTCTTTAAATTTTGTTGAAAATTATATTTTTAATAATTTAACAATGAAAATGCAAAAATATGATCATGCTTGTAATCTTGAAAATGATAATGAAAATTGCATGTCTTATGTTAATGCAAGATAGAAATCTAATGATTTTACACCTAGTGAGATTAATCTTATGTGCTTGAGAAGCAAGAATGTATATTTTGATGATTTTCATATTGCTTTTCAATGACGATACATGGCTTTTGTCTGGAAGGCTTGATATTTTTCATTGTCTTTGTTTATTAAATATAATGTATGGTTTTGACATAAGAATAAAGATTTGAGCATGCTATTATAAAGTCAATCATAAATTAAAATTAAAGAAGTTTTAGGCATTTATAAGAATCATTCAAAATTATCTTCAATGAAACCTTGCTTAATGTTGCAATGAAAATATTAAAGTTATACTTGATGATTTCAGATTTGACAAATGCTACACTTTAAATATGAATCATTCTTCAATCAGATTAAATGCTTCAATCATTTTTCTAACTCTAGAGTTCTCGATTTTGGTGAAATACAAGTGATAAATTCATTTATGATATCTTGTAAATCACTTGAATTATGAATGAGTTTTTCTTTTTTATGATGTGTTAAAAGAATCACTTAAAAAGAAAATGTTTTTCCCATTTTATCGAGATTAATGATTTCATGATATTATGTGAATCTCGAAACTAATTTTGATGAAATAGTAATAACGTTATTCATGTTATGAATCTTAAAAATGATAATATGCTTCATGTGATAATATGAATACATGAAACACTTATGATATTCTGTGTATTCATAAAATATTTATCTCATCATCCAATAACTCTTCTTGATATTCCTTATGAGATGAAATGAAATAATGCATGAAATACAAATGAGGAGTTAATGATCATGCATAATAGGATGTAATGAATTCTAGATACCATCGTTTGAATATCTATGATCATGCTGCCAAAATGATATATCATGAATGCTTGAATATCATGTTTGATATGCTCATGATGATGATTGATTTTTCGGTATCATGCATAAATTTTTTGAAATGTAATGTTAATAAATTTGTGCATTGAAACTATAATGATGCACAAATAAGAATGATTACTTACCTTTGTCATGATTTAGAAATTGATGTAAAGGGTTTTTCCCTTGTTGACAATGACAAAGGGGGAGATAGCTAGCTTGTACAAGTCAAGAAGATGAAAAAACTTGATTGCTAGCTTGCCTATCTCAAGAGGCAAAAATGCTAACTTGCACATCTAGCAAAACTTGACAAATTTGCATATATCAAGAAGCAAGAGTTGCTTTCTTGAACATCTCAAAATTGCTAGCTTGCGGGCCTTAAAATGTACAAATTTTTTGCTAGCTTGTATATGGTAAACCTGCTATCATACTATCATGATGATGAGTATGTCTTATCTTTATGATTGAATTTGAAAAACAATGGCAAAAATACGTCTTAATGATTGAACGTGTTAAAATTATTTTTCGAACCTTCTTGATTGAATGATTGAATCACTTGACTGGCATAATGATTTTACACAATTACATGTTGAAAATTATGTGCTTGAATACAAAACTTCCATGATAACAAGCATGCTTTACCTTCATGATTGTAATTGAATATCTATAGCAAAACCTTGTTGGAATGGAAGAAAGACTCAAATTTCATTTTCGGATTCTCTTGAGTCTAACATATCAAGTTCACTCTCTTCCAAACTTAACAAGCATATGCCATATCAAGTTTAGTTCATATCATTGATTTTTGACATATGTAATTGACTAGCAAATACATCTCTCATACACACATCATGTGAAAAATATTTTTTGAGAAATGGATTTGATGAATATGGATGAAAGTGTTTTTACTCGCAAGGATTTATTTCACATACATAACAACAAGCACTTATGCTTAAAATTTGCTTATATCGTTCTCCGTTTTGTTGATGACAAAGGGGGAGAAATATATGAATTGATGCTATGAACACTGATGCTAGGCTTGCATCATCAAGAGATATATGAATTGATATGATTGCCATATTTGCAATACTTGCATCATTAAGAGATATATGAATTGATGCTATGATTGCCAAACTTGTATTATGCCATGTTTTCATCATGCGTTAAGATATCAAGAACTTGTATCGTAATTTTACGCGTTGATATCCTACCATGTGATGAAATGCTATAATTGATAAACACTTGAAATGTTTGCATTATGATATCAAAAGCCTACATCGCAATTTTTCATGTTGGTATTTGATATTAGCAAACTTGCATGATGATAAAACTTGATATTATGATTTTCATGCAATGAGTTGAACCAATATCACACACACTTGATTGTAGTACTTCTCCTTTTTATTGATGACAAAGGGGGAGAAGTATGTTGATGACATGACATGTGATGCATAAGTTTATGCATAAGTTCATGTTGACGTGTTGCAAGTATCCATGATGAATATTGCAATGACTTGAATTCAGTTTGAATTCAAGGTTCTATCAATATGGCATATTGATAGGGGGAGTTTGTTTAAACTCCGGGAGTTAAGTTTAACTCCGTCATCAAGTGGTTGTCATCATCAAAAAGGGGGAGATTGTTGAATCTCGTATTTTGATGATGAAACTACTTAATATATGTTTATGATTTAATCTGCGTTTTGAGTGACGCAGGATGCTTCGATCAGGATGAGACAATTAAAGCAGGATAATCATGTTGTGCCGAAGGAACATGTCAGAAGATTGGACGTCGGGCCGGTGGATCGGTCGACGTATCGACAGAAGGCTTCGGGCCGTGAACTCGGGCATCGGGCCAAGAAGAGCGGGTATTGTGCCAAGGATATCGGAGTTGCGGAGTCAACTGGCCGATTGGGCAATAGGCTGCACGAGAGGACGATGCGCCGAAGAATCGGACGAAGCGTCGAGGGACCAATGACATGTCGGACAACTTGGTTAATTGCTTAGGATTAATTGTCTCGATTGAAGTTTTGTTTTGTTGTGCAGGATTAACTATGATAACGATGAAGACATAAAGCGAAACAAAGTGTCGGAGTCAAGCGCGAAGGATTTGTTGCGAGTTCGAGAGTTCGACGGAAGTCCGAAGATTCGTTGGGAGTTCGCGGAGCTCGCCGAGAAAGATCGGAGCTTGCCGAAGAAGCTCGTTGGAACTCACTAAGAACAAATCGTGAAGTCTAGGAGCTTGCTGGGAGTCCGTAGAATGGTTTCCGAGAGTTCATCGGAAGACCGCCGGAAGTTTGCCGGAAGCTCGCTAGAAGAAGTCTTGACTTGCGGACTTTGTAAAAGCTTAGAAAATGTCTTTAAATTCATAGTTAGCACGTTAACTAGGGTTAGGATTAGGTGTTAATCCTATAACCCAAGTAGGGGCCAATTAGGCCCAAGTTCGGACTGGTTTGGACCAAGTTTGGAGCCAAACCAAGTGAGCTGGAATAGTGAAGAGGTGCCACCGCCAGGGTTGGAGGTAGCACCGCCCAGGCTATGTCTTCCTGCGAGGTTGGGAGGTGCAACCGCCCCAGCCAGGAGGTGCAACCGCCCCAGCCAAGCGGTGCAACCTCCTCTGCCAAGAGGTAGCACCGCCAGAGCTCAAGTTTCGAGCTCTGCCAGGCGATGCAACCACCGAGCTCAGTCTTCGAGCTCTGGCAGAGAAGTGCATCAGCCTGAGCTCAGTCTCGAGCTCTGCCAGGTGATGCAATCACCGAGCTCAGTCTTCGAGCTCTGGCAGAGAGGTGGATCAGCCTGAGCTCAGCTTGGAGCTCTGCCAGGTGATGCAACCACCGAGCTCAGTTTCGAGCTCTGCCAGGTGATGCAATCACCAAGCTCAGTCTTCGAGCTCTGCCAGGTGATGCAACCATCGAGCTCAGTCTTCGAGCTCTGGCAGAGAGAAGCAATCGCCTGAGCTCAGTCTTCGAGCTCTGCCAGGCGGTGCCACCTCTCCAGTCAAGAGGTGCAACCGCCTGATCCCAGAATTCTGGGATTTGATCGATTTGATCGTTTTGAGCTCGAATTTTGAATTGGGTTGGGGCCTATAAATACCCCACCCATTCAGCACTGAAAAGATACAAACCTACACCGAAATCTTGATCTTTTCTGTGATTCTAAGAGCTCAAAAAGTGTTGTAAAGCCTTTAAGTCTCCTCCTTCTGTTCTTCAAGTTTTCAATTGTAAAGTGAGGAGAGAAAGGTCTGTAAAGGTTGTCTCCTAAGCCTGTCAAAAGGAGAGAAATTGTAAAAGGGCAGTTTGGCCTTCGCCCATTGAAGGAAGGCACCTAGTTGACGTCGGCAACCTCATCGGTGGAGGAAGCCAAAAGTGGAGTAGGTCAAGGCTGACCGAACCACTCTAAATCTCTGGTTTGCGTTTATTTTCGAGCACTTTATCATTACTGCAAACCTCCCTCATCACTACTGCTCTCTGCGCTTTCACGAACAAGTTCTAAGTGCTGTTCTTCCAAATCTGCATTCAAACGTAAATTCGTATTTTCATACATTACAGTTTACGTTTACGTTTGATTCTGCAGAACTATTTTCCGTGCTTTTACGAACGATCTTCTTTGCAGTTTACGCTTACATTTTAATCCTATTAATAACTGCAATCTGTCCTCTACGATTTTACGAACGAGTTTCAACATTTAGACGTAAAACTGCATTCAGACGTAAATCGGCTTTCCTCGCTCAATCATCAGATTTCAGTTCACGTTTACGTCTTGTTTTCAACTGCATACTGCCTTCTGCGAGTATACAAACGAGTTTCAAAGTTTAGACGTAAATCTGCGTCTAGACGTAAAACTGCGTTTAGACGTAAATCTGCGTTTAGACGTAAAACTACGTTTAGACGTAAAACCGCGTTTAGACGTAAATCTACGTTTAGACGTAAAACTGCGTTTAGACGTAAATCTGCGTTTAGACGTAAATCTGCGTTTAGACGTAAATCTGCGTTTAGACGTAAATCTGACTTTAGACGCAAAACTGCGCTTAGACGCAAAACTGCGCTTAGACGCAAAACTGCGCTTCAACGCAATCTGCGCTTAGACGCAAACTGCACTTAGATACAAACTGAGAATTTGCTTTTGCATCATAATAGTTTTTGAACGAACGCAGCTTTTGGTTTTTAAATTATTGTAAGATTTCCGCTGCACTAATTCACCCCCCCCCTCTTAGTGCTCTCGATCCTAACATAATGCACCTAGCACTTTCATGAGATTGATGAATCATATTTTACGTGCTTATATTGGAAAATTTGTAGTGGTTTATTTTAATGATATACTTGTGTATAGCAAAAGTTTAGATGAGCATGTAACACATTTAAAAGCTATTTTCGATGTGCTTAGAAAAGATAAGTTATATGCTAATATAAAGAAATGCACTTTTTGCACTAATAAAATTACTTTTCTTGGATATATTGTTAATGATAAAGGAATACATGTTGATCAAGAAAAAGTGAAAGTAATTAGGGAGTGGCCAAAACCTACTAGTGTTAGTGATGTTAAAAGTTTTCATGGTCTTGCTAGCTTTTATAGAAGATTCATTAAGGATTTTTCTACAATTGATGCACCATTAACTGAATGCATAAAAAAGAATATGGGATTTAGATGGGGTGAAAAACAAGATGATGCTTTTAACTTGCTTAAAGACAAACTCAGTTCAGCACCTTTGCTTGCTTTACCGAACTTTGCTAAAACTTTTGAGATTGAGTGTGATGCGAGTGGAATAGGAATTGGAGGAGTCTTAATGCAAGAAGGCAGACCTATTGCATTCTTTAGTGAGAAGCTAAGTGGAGCAAGTTTTAACTACCCAACATATGACAAGGAGTTTTACGCTTTGGTAAGAGTGTTAGAGACATGGCAGCACTATCTTTGGTATAAGAAATTCATTATACACACTGATCATGAGTCCTTGAAATATCTCAAAGGACAAGGAAAACTAAACTGTAGGCATGCAAAATGGGTGGAGTTTATTGAATCCTTTCCATACATCATCAAGTATAAACAAGGTAAGGAAAATGTGGTTGCCGATGCTCTTTCTAGAAGGTATGCTCTAATTTCTCAACTTGATGCAAAATTATTGGGTTTTGAGTATATTAAAAATTTATATAATTCTGATCATGATTTTGCTAATGTTTATGGGGCATGTGAGAAAGGGGGTTTTGATAAGTTCTTCAAGCATGATGATTTTCTTTTCAAAGAAAATAAGTTGTGTATTCCTCAATGTTCAATGAGAGAATTACTTGTGAGAGAGGCACATAGTGGAGGTTTAATGGTGTATTTCGGGATTAGAAAAACTTTAGATGTGTTAAGTGATCATTTCTTTTGGCCGCACGTAAAAAGAGATGTTGAGAGATTATGTGAGAAATGCATTACTTGTAAACAAGCTAAATCTAAAGTAATGCCTCATGGATTGTATACTCCTCTTCCTATAACTAGTGAGCCTTGGGTTGATATATCCATGGACTTTGTCTTGGGTTTACCAAGGTCAAAAGGAGGGAGAGATTCTATTTTTGTTGTTGTTGATAGGTTTAGCAAGATGGCACATTTCATTCCTTACCACAAAATAGATAATGCAACACATGTTACGGGGCTGTTCTTCAAAGAAATTGTAAGATTACATGGCATTCCAAAGATAATTGTGAGTGATAGAGATGTAAAGTTCCTTAGCCACTTTTGGAAAATACTTTCGAGCAAGTTTGGTACAAGGCTATTGTATTCAACCACTTGTTACTCACAAACAAATGGACAAACGGAGGTGGTAAATCAAACTTTATCAACACTTTTGAGGGCCATAATTCAAAAGAATTTAAAAAATTGGGAGGAATGTTTGCCACATGTGGAGTTTGCTTATAACAGAAGTGTGCATGCTAGAACAAACCATTCCCCATTTGAAGTTGTGTACGGGTTCAATCCATTAACTCCTATGGATTTGCTACCTTTACCTCTAGAAAAGGCCAATTTGGATGGTAAGCAAAAAATTGATTTTGTCAAAGCATTGCATGAAAGGGTCCAGAAACAAATTGAAAAGAAAACTCTACAATATGAGAAACAACACAACAAAGGCCAAAAGCAAGTAGTATTTGAACCTGGTGATTGGGTTTGGGTACACTTGAGGAAGGAAATATTTCCTAACCAAAGGAAGTATAAACTAATGCCAAGAGGAGATGGTCCATTTCGAGTCTCTCAAAAAATCAATGACAATGCATACAAGTTGAAACTACCGGGTGAGTATGGTAATGTTAGTGCAACCTTCAATGTTTCTAATTTATCTTTGTTTGATGTAGGTGATGAAGACACTGATTCGAGGATGAATCCTTTCAAGGAAAGGGGGAATGATATGAATAAGCAAGTTGATTATAATTTTTCCAAAGACCCTTTAACTATTCATCGAGGACCAATGACATGAGCGAAAACTAAAAGGATGAAAGAAGCCTTAACTTGTTTATTAGAAGGCATTTGGAAGGAGCAAGCTAGTCAAAACTTGGTCAAGGTTCTATGGATACAAGAAGAGCCTAAAATAATCAACCTGATGCAAATAAGTCAACATCATGAAGAGAAAGTCCAACCTTGAGAGAAAGATGAATTTTTAGCCATCTTTGAATAATAAAGGTCATTCAGCCATATTGGACCATATTAGGAATTGTGGGCTTATTCATGAATAATTATTCAAAACAATTCAATGTAGATTCATGAGTAATCTATATTCATGCATTAGGAATATGAATGTCATTTAATATATTCATTCCCTTTGTACTTGGCCTTTGTACTATATAAACAAGGCTGACTCTCTTTGTAAGGGGACATTGAGAAGTATATTCAACTTACAACACCAGTGAGTGTTTTGTTTTTAAGTTCTTCCATGAACTTTGGACTTATCAAGCATTTTTGTTTGTGGCGTTCAAAACCAAAGAAAAATCTTTGTTTTTCCTTTCAACTTATCAAGCTTCTTAGTTTGTGGTGTTTTAAGGGAATCAAAGTACTATTCTAATTACTTCATCAAATTTCCATTGATTATGTGATTAGAATAGTTTTCCTAACTTCAATCTTGAACGATCTATCTTGTTTCAAATCGTTGGAGGGGGTCAATTTGCATTCCATATGTATCATAGCTCTTTAGTTATCGGGGTATATAGTTGCTAAGTTGAAGATTTCCATTATATGTTTATGATTTAGTCTACGTTTTGAGTGATGCAGGATACTTCAATCAGGATGACACAATTAAAATAGGAAAATCATGTTGGGCCGTAGGAATATGTCAGAAGATTGGACGTCGGGCCAGTGGATTGGTCGACGAATCGATAGAAGGCTTCGGGCCGTGGACTCGGGCATCGGGCCAAGAAGAGCAGGTATTACGCTAAGGATATCGGAGTTGTGGAGTCAACTGGCTGATTGGGTAATAGGCCGCAGGAGAGGATGATGCGCCGAAGAATCGGACGAAGCGTCGAGGGATCAATGACATGCCGGACAACTTAATTAATGCTTAGTATTAATTGTCTAGATTGAAGTTTATTTTACATGTGCAGGACTAACTACAATGGCAATAAGACATGCAACAGGAGTTGTACTAGTGTCAAGACCATGATCACATTGGGGGTTCGAGAGTTCAACGGAAGTCCAGACGGTCATCGGAGGTTCTACGGGAACAAATACAAGAAGTCCAGGAGTTTTCCAAAGAAGCTTGTCGGAACTTGCCAAGTGGATCATGCAAGTCCAAGAGATTTTCTAGAAGTCCGCCGAAGCATCGTCGAGGGTTCGTCGGATGTTCACCGGAAGTTCGCCGGAAGAAGCGATTGACGCACTAGAGCAAGTTGCAGTAAATGTCTTAAGAAATATCATAGTTAGTATGTAGATTAAGCTAAGAATGGGAGGTGATCGCATTAACTTAATCTGGGGGCAATTGGGCCCTTGATATACCCAAATTGGGCCGAATGGATCAGCCCATTCGGACCCAGATTTCCTAGCCGACGGTGGCACCGCTCAGGAGCTCAGTCTCCTAGGAAAACTAGGCAGTGGAACCACCCCAATCAGGTGGTGGCACCGTCTGGGCTCAGTCTCTGAGTAAGACTGGGCGGTGGAACCTATTAGGACCGGAGCAGCACTAAGAGGGGGGGTCAATTAGTGCAGCGGATTAAAACGTTGGTTTCAACAAATCTTTTGATACGATAAAAACCGAACTTGAAAAGGTTAACTTGAACGTGTGTTCGTAAAGGTATGCAACAAAGGTAATGAGAAAATAAAGCACATAAGAAGGTTTGTAGTAATGTAAATAGCAATAATAAAATGCAAACCAGAGATCACGCCAATTTTAAAGTGGTTCGGTCAAATGACCTACATCCACTTGTGAGGCCCTCTTCAATGAGGCTCCCAACTTCCACTAGCAAATCTCTTGAAGGAGAAGGGCAAATACCCCTCTTACAACTTTTTACAAGCGGTTCACACTCTTACAAATTTTCATCAAGAAAAAAGGAGGTGAACACTCTAGCAAATTGAAAACAAGACTTGCTAAGACTTTTCTAAAACCTTTCTCTCAATCAATTGCTTCTCAAAAGTTGTAATCTCAGTTGAGATTTGAGGGGTATTTATAGGCCTCAAGAGGATTCAAATTTGGGCTCCAAAATTTGAATTCTCTTTGGGTTCCCGATGCTGGTGGTGCCACCGCCTATCAGTGGCGGTGCCACCGCCTATCAGTGTCAGCCACTGATAGTGGATTGGCGGTGCCACCGCCCATCCAAGCGGTGCCACCACCCAGATCTCGGGTGCTGTCACGCCCCTCGAAATATCCATAATTTTTTAAGAAATTTTCATCACAGACCAATCCAGGATCCAAACTAACGTTTGAGGACACTGAAAAACATTCAATCAAATTCACATCCATAAAACCTGTGCATTTTCAAATCATATATCACATCACTCGATAATTCACATTTATGGCAACCCAAGCCAACTTGACAAACATGAACAACATTTATAAATCCACAAGCTAAATAAATTATACAATCAGAACTCCAACTATTCACTACAAGTTCATATCGTCATAAATTAGACTTAACATTCCGAAATTCCAAATAAGAGAGGTCTTCTAACACTTTTACACAGTATATCCATTTCGATCATCAGAACAATTCATTACATACAAAATATGCTTATACAACAATAGCATAACAACCAACGAGACTTGCCCATAATTCTGAATAGCTATCCACTGCCTCAGCCCAAATCAAACATCTCGAAGAGTGACACGCTGACCTGAAAGATTTATATAACAACGGAGTGAGCCAAAAACGGCTCAGCAAGTGACAAAACATATTCAGAACAAAAGGAACGATATCAAACGAGTAAGGTATCATAATGTAAGGCAGAATACAAGAATTCTCAAGGATACCATCTCATTAGATACAAAATCATATGTATCATGTCATTCAAAACATATTTGATTCATAACAAATGGAGCATAGAGTAATTGGAGCATATCAATGGCAGATAGGACATTTCAGAACATATCAGTTCATAGCAAATGGAGCATAGAGTAATTGGAGCATATCAATGGCAGATAGGACATTTCAGAATATATCAGTTCATAGCAAATGGAGCACAGAGTAATTGGAGCATATCAATGGCAGATAGGACAATTCAGAACATATCAGTTCATAGCAAATGGAGCATAGAGTAATTGGAGCATATCAATGGCGTATGAAATGTTCCGGAGCATATTAACGACATATGGAACATTTCGAAACATATCAACAGTGGATGAAACATTTCAGAGCATATCAATAACAAATACCGTACAGAAGCTCAAACGTCGTCTTTGACGTTGCAAACATATCAATCTTATCCAAAGCATGTACAAAAACACATAACCAAAGCTCTGGATATCATATCAAACATATAGAAGGTGTAGTGGGATCTCAGTCAGAATGTGATTCATCCATTTCTGAATGACCACCTGACAAAAGTCTCCCACGTCTGGGAGCTCCATCCACCCACGTCTAGGTGAAGTCAAAGGGGGCCGGCAGAGCATCGCAGGCTCTAATCACATACCCACATAGCGGGCAACAAGCACATACCCTTTACCATTTCTGGCAAAGGTCCAGAATATCCCACATAACGGGACCCCACATAGCGGGCAAATAGCGCATACCCTTTACCATTTCTGGCAAAGGTCCAGACAATCCCACACACCAGAGTACAAAAGGGCAGTTTCAACAATAAGTAGCATATATCGGAAGCACACGCGGAACAACGAAACGTGCATGTGCCTTTTCGAGACAATACGAAACAAAGAACAAATCTCTCACAAATGTATTCAGATTTGGAATGAAATGAAAACAAGAGTGTACAGGGATTCCAAGCAATCATATTTAGCTCAATTCCAATAAGAAGGTTAGACGAATTCAAATATCCAAAGGAAATGAAACTAGAATAGGCACACATCGAAAACAAATGCGGAATCATGGCTTATACATGTGCCTATAGAAGTCAATACGATATAGCTTAAACGTTACACAATAGTTTTCAAGAATGCAAATAACTTTAAGGACGAGCATACAAGAATTCAGAGCAGTATTATAAAGCTCAATTGAATAAGAAAGCTAAAAGATATCAATTTCCAAAGGAATGAAACGAGAATATTAGAAATCGACCAAAGCTCGATTTCTGGCAGAATACAAGAGGCACATTGAACAAATGATTCAAACTATCAATCGTGCTCCAATTGACTCAGAAATATATCATTTGATTATACTTTCAGATAAAACAGGCTTCATATGAATTGAACTGTCCAATAGAGAGAGTTACAAATAATTTGGTAAACAAGGGTCGTAGAACAAAATCTCTGTTCGGCAGAATTCATAATGTCTGATTCAACAGATAACTAGGCAGGTGTTTGGATTCCAAATCTTTCAATCCATATATCAAAAGAAAGATCTATGAGTCTGGTTTCCAATGAAATAAGCTTTGAGTAAATCAATGTTTGCAACAGGGACTTATAAGCAGTTTAGTATCAAAAGGTCAGAAATTACGATCCCTGTTTTGCAGAATCTGTAGGCTCATTTGAAGCAAAAGTTTGGGTAGACAAACTTACTCCGAATTCTTAAAATAAGCTATCAAAACAAAGGTTTATGAGTCTATATTCTGATCAAATAAGTTTCGTCCAAATCAGAGGTCAATACATGAAGTTATAGCCATAACAAAGTAGAAGGGTCAGAATATCAGAAGTTGCATAGATTCGGATCGATATGTCTAAACAAGAGATATATCTAATGCAAGGCTAGAACAATTCAAGTTCCACATATTCAAATCAAATGTAGAGATCAAATTACAGTAAGGAAAGATCAGGATACTTGCAATAGGAAAGATTAGAACAATTACAGGAGGAACGAATCGGGAACTTGCAATAAGAAATATCAAAGCAATTATAGGAGAAACGATCAGGGAAGTGCCTTTCAAAGATTTCGATCCGAAGATCCAAAGAAGGTGCTAGCCCAAATCCTTCTACTTTTCCTCCGTGTCCTCTCTCTGTTTCGTTTTGTGCTCCCGTTTTCTTCCTTTCTTCGCAACTACACCACGTGTCGAACATCGAGGCACAGTCACCTGCTCTCTATTACTCTCATTCCTTCTTTTTCTTTCCCAAACGCAGCTGCCACAGCCGCCGCCGCTACCGCTACCACAATCACAACCCCTTCCACCGCACTACCTTCCTTCCTCCTCTTCTTTCGCAGACACAGCCGCTGCATACGCAGTCGCTGCCGCTGTGGCCGCAATCCCTTCCGCAGCCCCTTTTTCCCCGTTTCCTTTCTTTCCCAGCTGCAACTGCCGCAGTCGCAGTCGCAGTCGCAACCATGGCCGCAGCCTCTTCTTCCTCCGCTGCTCTATTTCCTCTCCTTCTTCTCTTCCAACTGCAGCTGCCACTGCCGCAGCTGCCACCCCTTCTCCTCTTCCTCTCTTCTTCCTCTCCTCCCCTTTCTCTTCTTCTTCCTTTCCTTCTCTTCTTTCCCAGCTGCACTGCTGCAGTCGCAGCCTCAGCCACGGCCGCAGCCTTTTCTTCCTCCCCTGCTCATCTTCCTCTCCTTCCCTCTTCCAACTGCAGCTGCCATCGCAGCAGCCGCATCCCCTTCTCTTCCCCTTCTCTTCTTCCTCCCCTTCCCTTCTTCCTTCCTCTTCCTCTCTCCCTGCCACAGCTGCAGCTGCCACAGCCGCAGCCACAGCTACTTCTTTCCCTTCTCCTCTTCCTCCTCCTTCCTTTCTTCTTCTTCTCTTCTTCTCCTTCCTCCCCTTCTTCTCCCCGACGAACAGCTCCTCCTTTCCTCTGTTTCCTCCTGCAAGAAACAAAGGTGCCGCCTCTTCACCCGCTTCTACTTCTTCGCTTCTTCCTCACCATCTCTTCCTCTCCTTCTCTTCCAGCTGCAGCTTCCACTGCCGCAGCCGCAGCTCCTCCTTCCCCTTCTCTTCTTCTCCTCTTCTTCTTCCCTCCTCCTCCCCGGCGTCACACACACCCTCTCCTCTGTTTCCTCTGCAGGAAACAGAGGTATCACAACCTCTTCTCCTGCTTCCTCTTCTTCTTCTCTTCCTCTTCTCCTTCCTCTCCTCTTCGAATGCCCCACACCTCACCTCTGTTTCCACCTGCTGGAAACAGAGGTGCTGCAGCCCTAGCTGCTGCCACTTCTCGCTCCTCTCCCTCTTCCCTCTCTTTTCCCTTTCTTCTCCTTCTCTTCTTCTCCTCTTCCCTTTTCCTCCCCAACGCCACACACCTCCTCGCTGCAGCCCTACTACAGCTATCCTCCTCTCTTCTTCTTCTTCTTCTTCTTCTTCTTCTTCTTCTTCTTCTTCTCTTCTCCTCCCCAACGCCCCACTCATACTCTCCTCTGTTTCCACCTGCGGGAAACAGAGGTGCAGCAGCCCTAGCTGCTGCTGCTGCCTCTCCCTCTCCTCTCCAATTTCCCTCTCTTCTTCTTCTTCTTCTTTTCTTCTCTTCTCCCTCTTCCTCCTCTCTTCTTTTCCCTCTTCTTCTTCTTTCTTCTCTCCTCGCGCCCCACCGCTCCTCTCTGTTTCTCGAAGAAACAGAGAGTGCGTGGGAGGCGGTGGGATAAAACCGAAATTTTCGGTTTTCTTTATTTTCTTCTTTTTACAACTTAACAGTTTAATCCTTGAAATTTCGATATTTACATATAGATCCTCAAATTTACATATAGTTTCTTATTAATAATTTTCAAAAGTGAGGGATATTACAGGTGCTGGGCGGTGCCACTGCCAGACCCTTCGCTTCATTGGTTAGGCTTCAAATTTAGCCCAAACCAAGTCTAATTTTAGGCCCAGTTGGCCCCTAACCAGGATATAGGATTATCTATTAATCCTAATCCCAATTACAAGTGAATTACATAACTAAAAATATCCTAAGCAAGTTTTCAATCGCGAACGTCGAGTCTTATTCCGGCGAGCTTTCCGACGAACTTCTTCTAACGGACTCCCGGCAAGCTCCCGATCTTGTGATGACTTCAATAAGTAGCCGAGCCTTCTTGGTGATCTCCGCGAACCTCCAACGATATCTTCGGCGAACTTTCGAAAATTCCGACAGGTTCTCGATTTCTTCTCGGTTGGTTCCGGCAGCATCTCCGACGATTCTTCGGACTCTCAAACGTCCATCGAACTTGACTCCGGTATTCTTGCTTTATGTTTTCTGGTTATCGTAGTTAATCCTGCACACTTAACTCAATAATATGGATTAGATCAATTAACCCATCAATTGATTTTATCATCAAAATCCGAGATTCAACAATCTCTCCCTTTTTGATGATGACAATCAATTGATGATGGAGTTAAACATAACTCCCCCTATCTATATGCCATATTATGAGAAGATAAAAACACTTGAATTCCATCCCATTGAATTCAAGCATAAACCGATAAGTTCTAACCATAGAACTTATTGTTATTCTCATTAAGCATAAGTAAATACGAAACTTCGATGAAAATCATTTTCAGGTCGAATGATAAGAGACAATTTTTACAGGAGATAAAGATTTTCAAAATGAATTTCATGATATAGATGTAAGGCATGCTTTCAATATGGTCAATCAATCTTATGATATTCTCAAGGATTTTGCAAGGCATATAAGACATTCATATCACACAAGCTTTTGTAATTCATATAAGTCATGTTATCGATGTGCATAAGACATTTTCATTAAGTCATGCTATCGAAATGGTATAAGTCATCACTTAGTCATCACTTCTCCCCTTTTGTCATCAACAAAAAGGGAATGAGACTTGAAGTATATAATTTGTGAGTATAACATCAGGAATTCAGCATTAATCATACAAAAATTTATCATCCAAAATTAAGTATGCAAAAATATTTACGCAAAGTTCATCTTAAAGGAAAATTCAGCATTCATCCATTTTATCAAATCTCTTCTTTCTATAAATAACAAAAATTATAGGTGTACAAGGAAGAGATTGTGATTAAAAAAAAATTTCAAGTAGTAACTCTAATAAGTCAATATCATAATTCGAATACAAACTCATTCAAATTCAAATTATCAACTTGAAACTCATAATTAAGCCATCAAAATCAATTTCTAGATTCACAAAATATCATAAAATCATTAATCTTGATCAGATGGGAGCGGTGTTTGACTCAAGATAAGGTAATTTAACGTGTCATTTAGAATCGAAAGAGAAGGATCAAATTCACCGAGGAACGGAGAGAGGATGAAAATCTTTACGGAAAATCCATTCAAACAAGTTTATTCTTAGGGACAATTTAACATACCTAATTCCCTTCTAATGAATTCAAATTGGTCTTCATTCAAAGCTTTTGTAAATATATCTGCTAATTGATGCTTTATGTCAATAAATTCTAGAACAACATTATTGTTAAGGACATGATCGCGTATGAAATGATGCCTAACGTCGATGTGCTTAGTTCTAGAGTGCTGAATTGGATTTTTAGTAAGACATATGGCACTAGTATTATCACATTTTATGGGAATGTTTTTAAAGTGAATTCCATAGTCTTCTAATGTATTTTTTATCCAAACAACTTGTGCACAACATGCACTTGTAGCAATGTACTCGACTTCCGCCGTAGATAGTGCAACTGAATTTTGTTTCTTGGAAGTCCAAGAAACAAGTGCATGTCCTAAAAATTGGCATGTTCCCCATGTACTTTTTCTATCTATCCTGCATCCGCCAAAATCGGCATCTGCATAAGCTATTAAATCGAATTTTTCAGATTTTGGATACCACAGTCCTAGATTTGGAGTTCCTTTAAGATACCTAAATATTCTTTTAACACTTTTAAGATGAGATAATTTAGGATTTGATTGAAACTTAGCATAAAGTCCTACACTAAACATAATATCTGGTCTAGTCGCGGTGAGGTAGAGTAGACTACCTATCATTCCCCTATATGTTTTTTGATCGAAATTTTTACTATTTTCATCCATATCTAACTTAGTCGCAGTACTCATAGGGGTGTTTATTGCTTTTGAATTATCCATGTTAAATCATTTTAACAATTCTAATATATATTTAGATTAGTTAAGAAATATACCATCACTAAGTTGTTTGATTTGTAATCCTAAAAAGAAAGTTAATTCTACTAGTCATAGGTGCCCAACAAGCCAATCACGTGAGTGATGACATGTGTGACTTGATACAGAATCTTTTTTGCTTATTATATTTTGGCGTATATCACTTTATAACTATGGCATAAATGCATATATATATTGTGATGTCCTTGGATTTGTGCATTGGGAATCGGATCGTGATGAGATCACGATAATGAGATCGATTCACCTTTAAACACATATCCTAAATAATCCCGGTCATAGGTTACTCGAGAGGGACATCGTGATAACCGGATAGACTGGTGTGCTGTATACCCGTCCATATGATGGATGCAGCTGGTCTCATAGCTGCTCGTGTAGGGACACTAGGGATACAATACAGGTGCTCATTGGAGAATGAGTTCACTGATTGATCCGCTTACGGAATGCTGGATGGTTGATGATGCCTTATTGTCAGACAGCGATTCCGTAGTCCTAGTGGTGTATCTGGTCCTTAGACTTGAGACACCAAGGATGTCCTGTATAAGTGCTCCACTCTTTGATACCAGACTTATAGGTTTGGCTGTCCCAGATCTAGTACAACTGGTCATTGGGAGTGGTAGTCGACCTTACGAGGGCTATTGAGTGTCGATAGAGGATCATCCACTCTCGACGTCATGAGAGGAATATCCCATGTGTTCTTGCTCAGACAAATCCCTGGCCAAGGTCATTCGGGTTGAGAGAGAAAGAGTTCTCCGGGAGAATCCGATTAGAGCGAGACTTGAGTAGAAACCGTATGGGTCTGACAGCACCATGCTCGATATACGGTCTTTGGGATATTAGATGGATGAGGGACTATAGGTACATGGTAACTGAGGACAGATAGGTCCAATGGATTAGATTCCCTTGTATTGTCTAGGGACTACGGCGTAGTGGCCTAGTACGTCCGTAGTCGATGAGACGAGTGTATTATTACAGAGATAATAATTCACTGAGTTAGAAGGAGTTCTAACAGGTATGACTCACGGCCAGCTCGATATTGGGCCTAGAGGGTCACACACATATGGTAGGCATTGCGATGAGTAGAGGTTCGGATATGAGATATCTGACGAAGCCCTTGTCTTATTGGATGCAGATCCAATACCCACTAGGGAAGGACCCATTAGGGTTTGACACGGGATCTCTATAAATAGGAGGGATTCACAGCCTCATAGGCTAGAGTCTTTGCTTGCCTTTCCTATTCTCCTCTCCCTCTCCACCTCAGAGCAGGCCTGGAGTTTTGAGGAGCGTCGTCGCAACCCTGCTGTGTGGATCACCGCTAGAGAGGATGATGCTTGACCTCCTTCACCCTCTCCTAAGGATCTGCAAGGAAACAGGGATATACGATCGCCCTAGGTAACACAATCTCTATACGCAGTTTTGTGTTTTGCGGATTTTTGCGCACCAATCTTCGCACGACGACGAACATCTTTTTGGGAATCGGGGATTTTTGTTTTCTTGTTCTTCCGCTGCGCATGTGATGTCGCCCCCATGATTTCCCAACAGTGGTATCAGAGCCAGGTTGTTCGTGTGAATGATTGATTTTGAACTGCGTGTGTTGTGTTTAGGAAGAATATTGACGTCAAAATCGTTGACGCAAAAGCGAGGAAGGGTAGCAACAATTGTTGCCCTCGATCTGCATGCCTGTAGCCACCTACAGCGGCAGCCGCAGCCGCATCCAGGCAGCACAGCGCCGGCACATGCGCAAGCGCTGTGCCTGCAGCAGCCGGCCGGCGGTCTGCTTAGAGCAGGCTTACTGCTGGCGGGGCTGGCAGCCCACGGGCAGAGACGCCGCAGGGCAACGGCGCCTACCGTCGCTACTCCCACGGGCGAAACCCCCCACAAGGGCGGCCGCCCGGTGGTACAACACCTTCTGCAGAGGCAGCGTCGCCCGAAGGGGGCACCCACCCGCAGCGGCACGCCCGCTGGGCAGCGTCGCCCGAAGGGGGCACCCACCCGCAGCGGCATCGCCACCAGCGGGCGTGCCGCCTGCAGGCGAGGGCAGTGCCCTCGCCCCACCGGACAGGCCGCCGCCGGCAGGGTGGCGGCGGTGGCAGCAGCGAAAAGGGGAAAGGGTATTAGGGTTTTCTGGGGAAAAGATAGTTTTGCCCCTCGGAATTTGAGAAATTCCAATTTCTGTCTTTTGTCTAAATTACGAAAATACCCTTAGGAATTAAGAAATTCCCTACATGTCCCTGATTTTAGAAAAATATTAATTAATTAAAAGGTTTAGTTGATTATTATTTTTATTATTATCTAGTAGTCCTACATGATGATGATTATTTATACATGTGATGTATGATGTATGGACGGATGATCATGGACCGTTTGATGTATGTACTTGTGATTATTATTATTGAGGTCTGCGAACCTCCATTATATTTCTCGTTATTGTCGGGCCTGCGTGCCTATGATTAAGTTGTAATCACATGAGGAGGCGCAGCGGGAGCGTGGATACGATAGCGGGACCCACGAGACGGACGATCGTGATGCTTGGATATGCATCAAGATATCGACGGAACCGACGAGGACGAGATGGACGATCACAGGGCATGGAGATGCACCGTTGCACACATAGATCTTGATGTGAGTGATTAGGCCTACTGGCTCGGGCCTAATCATATTAGGTTGTGGTCCATGATCATCTGATGTGATTGCTTATACACATACTAGATATGTATATATATTTGCATGCGATGTAGATATATATTAAATATGTATATGTGTGACATGTCATATTAGGAGACCAAATTATAGAAACATCTCTCGATAATATTAAGTCGGTAAACGTGAGGCAATTAGATTGACCCACGTGGCCTTCCATCGTTATGAGTTGGAACCGATTCCCGGTGTAGGTTGAGTTGATCGAGTCCCTCGAGACTCACCTATATCGCGATTCGCTATCTTGCTTACGACATAGAGATGTCACCGGTGACCTGAGGGCATGGTATGCTTGGTCGAGTCCCTCGAGGGTATATCATCAAATCAGACTCATCTTGTAACGAAGGTGTTGACTTAACCGAGCATCATGGTTGGTCGAGTCCCTCGAGGCCATGGTGATTCGGAGGCCGAACAGGATGGGAATCACAAGGAGTTGTGATCGGCAAGAGTTGCCTACCTTTTAGGCTTAGTGTGATTGGTCGAGTCCCTCGAGGTTACACTAAGACGCTGATTGGATCCTGATCCCCACTAGAAGTCTGCCGGAGACTTCCGTTTCACGTGCTGAGGGTGTCGCGTGACTCGTTAGTAAAATAGTGGGAGCATATTAAGATAGAAGTCCATATCTTGATAGTTTATTTCTTGCAAAATCTGCATGTTATTCATTTCTGCTACATCTTTATCTTCAGAAAATGTCGCTTTCAAATCCCTTACGTGGCATACTTGATGTCAACCGCCTCACTGGTCCAAATTATACGGATTGGCTCTGTAACTTGAGAATTGTTCTCACAGCGGAGAAAATCGTGTACGTCCTTGATACAGTGATGCCTACGCCCGAAGAAGGGGCAAGCGAGGATGAGATCGCTCGCTACGTGAAGTACATTGATGACTCCACTCTTGCTCAGTGCTATATGTTGGGCTCTATACCTCCAGAGTTACAGAGACAACATGAAAAGATGGATGTCAGATCCATTCTCCTACATGTCCGCAAATTGTTTGAGGAATAGGGAAGGACTCAACGATATGAGATATCCAAGAGCCTTTTCCGCGCTAGGATGACTGAGGGGACACCGGTTCAGAACCATGTCCTAAAGATGATTGAGTGGATAGAGAAACTCACAGGTCTAGGAATGGTCCTAGAGGATAACTTGTGTGTGGACATTGTGCTTCAGTCCCTACCATATTCCTTTTCACAGTTCATAATGAAGTTTAATATGAACAAGCTTGAGGTGACTCTCCCAGAGCTCCTCAATATGTTGAGGGAGGCAGAGAGTACTATTAAGAAAGAGAAGCCATTTCTATACACTAGTGAGACCAGAAAGAAAAGGAAAGCAGAAAGGTCCCTTAAGAAGGGAAAGGGAAAGGGCAAGCAAGGTAAAGCAAAGGTTGCTAAGAAAGACCCAGTAAAGGACAAAGGCCAGTGCTTCCACTGTGGTAAAGATGGGCATTGGAAGAGAAACTGCAAAGAGTACCTTGCAGAAAGGGCGAAACAAAAGCTTGATGAAGCTTCAAGTACATTCATGATCAGTCTCCATTTGTCAGACTCTTATGATAACACATGGGTATTGGATACCGGTAGTGCTTATCATATATGTAATTCGTTGCAGGTTCTGGCAAGGCCTAGGAGACTAGAGAGAGGCGAGATGAACCTCAAGATGGGTAATGGAGCAAAAGTTGCTGTATTAGCTGTTGGCGAGGTCGCCCTACATCTGCCTAGTGGAGCTTTTATTGCATTAGATGCATGTTATTTTGTTCCTTCTATTATCAAAAACATTATCTCCATTTCATGTTTAACAGTTAGTGGATATAAATTTATTTTTGAGAACAATGGTTGTTCGATATTATTAGATGATAAGATCATCACGAAAGGAACATTGCATAATGGTTTATTTATGTTAGACACCACTCCAGATATCATGAATGCAAATGTGTCCAAAAGGAAACGAGATGAGTTGAACAGTATATACCTGTGGCATTGTAGGCTAGGTCACATCCATGAAAGAAGGATTCAAAAGTTGCTAAATGATGGATATCTAGATCCATTCGACTATGTGTCATATGCAACTTGTGAGCCTTGCATTCGTGGAAAACTGACCAAATCTCTGTTTAGTAGAACTAGAGAGAGAGCCAATGAGTTGTTGGAACTCATACATAGTGATGTATGTGGACCCATGTCAACTCATGCCATTGGAGGTTACTCCTACTTCATTACATTTACTGATGATTTCTAAAGGTATGGATATGTGTACTTAATGAAGTACAAGTCCGAGGCCTTTGAGAAATTCAGAGAGTATAAGAATGAGGTGGAGAACCAGACTGGAAAGAGTATCGAAACTCTTCGATCAGATCGAGGAGGTGAATACTTAAGTACAGAGTTTACTCAATTCCTCAAGTACCATGGGATATTATCCCAATGGACACCTCCTTATACACCTCAGCTCAATGGTGTCTCTGAAAGGAGAAATCGTACATTATTAGATATGGTACGGTCCATGATGAGTTTCGCTGACCTACCCATCTCATTCTGGGGATATGCCCTAGAAACCGCAGCTTATCTTCTGAACAGAGTTCCAACTAAGTCGGTAGTGTCTACACCATATGAGATATGGAAAGGGAAGAAGCCTGATCTTAAAGTTGTTAAGATTTGGGGCTACCCTGCCCACATTAAAAGACACAACCCCGATAAGTTAGAATCAAGGACAGAGCGATGCAAATTTGTGGGACACCCCAAGGAAACTTGTGAGTATTATTTCTATCATCTCGAGGACCAAAAGGTCTTTGTAGCTTATAGAGTAGTGTTCCTTGATAGAGTTGAGCGAGGTTGGAGAACCAAGCTCAAGCACCACTCTACAGTCCGAGTCTGTTCAGGTACCTAATACACAAGTTTCAACTTTACGCAGGTCTGATAGAGTATCTCATCCTCCTGAGAGATATGTGGGACATATTAGAGGAGAGGATGCTGAGGATATTGATCCTCAGACCTACGAGGAGGCTATTATGAGTATAGACTCCGGGAAGTGGCAAGAAGCCATGAATTCTGAGATGGATTCTATGTACTCCAATAAGGTTTGGAACCTAGTTGATGCGCCCGAAGATATTGTACCCATCGGTTGCAAATGGATCTTTAAGAAAAAGATCGGAGTAGATGGAAAGGTAGAGACCTATAAAGCAAGGCTAGTGGCTAAAGGGTATCGTCAAAGACAAGGTGTTGACTACGACGAAACCTTCTCACCCGTAGCAATGCTAAAATCCATCAGAATTCTATTGGCTATTGCAGCACACTATGATTATGAGATCTGGCAGATGGATGTGAAAACTGCATTCCTCAATGGGAACCTCGAGGAGGAGGTGTATATGATGCAACCTGAGGGATTCGTGTCCAAGAACTGCCCAGATAAGGTGTGTAGGTTGCTTAAATCCATTTATGGACTAAAGCAAGCTTCCTGAAGTTGGAACATAAGATTTGATGAGTCAATCAGATCTTATGACTTCGTTAAGAACGAAGATGAGCCTTGTGTATACAGGAAGGTAAGTGGGAGCGCTATCACCTTTTTGGTGTTATATGTGGATGACATCCTCATCATTGGGAATGACATAGGAATGCTATCCACAGTAAAGGCTTGGTTATCTAGACACTTCTCCATGAAGGACTTAGGGGAAGCATCCTATATTTTGGGGATTAGAATCTATAGAGATAGATCCAAGAGGATGCTTAGCTTGTCCCAGTCCAGAAACATAGAAACCATTGTCAAAAGGTTTGGCATGGAAAATTTCAAGAGAGGTCTCATACCGATGAGACATGGGATATCGCTTTCTACGAGTATGTCCCCAAAGACTCCAGAAGAAAGGGCGAACATGGATATGATACCTTATGCCTCAGCAATAGGGTCTGTCATGTATGCCATGCTATGTACTAGGCCAGATATAGCGCATGCTTTGAGTGTCACGAGCAGGTATAAGGCGGATCCAAGCTTGAAGCACTGGAAAGCAGTAAAGTGTATCCTTAAGTACTTGAGAAGGACTAAGGATCTTTTACTAGTATATGGAGGTAATAGTCTTAAGGTTGAAGGCTACACTGACTCATGTTTTCAGTCTGATGTCGATGATAACAAGTCGAATTCAGGGTATGTGTACATCTTGAATGGAGGAGCAGTGTGCTGGAAGTGTTCCAAGCAAGATACCACTGCTGACTCGAACATAGAGGCGGAGTATATTACTGCATCAGATGCAGCAAAAGAGGGAGTCTGGGTGAAGATGTTCATCACAGATTTGGGAGTCGTTCCGAATAACGAGAAGTCGACTTCCTTATATTGCGACAATTATAGGGCGATTACTCAAATAAGGGAACCCGGGTCTCATCAGAAGTGTTCTGAGGAGGTTCCAGCTTATCAGAGAGATCGTAACCCAAGGAGATGTAGCAGTGGAAAGAGTTCCATCCGAAGATAACATTGCAGATCCACTGACAAAGCCGTTGTCTCATTTTGTCTTTGAGCATCACAGGAGTCTGATGGGGATCAAACATATAGGTGATTGGCTTTAGGTCAAGTGGGAGATTGTTAGTCATCGGTGCACAGCAAGCCAATCACGTGAGTGATGACACGTGTGACTTGATACAGAATCTTTTTTGCTTATTATATTTTGGCGTATATCACTTTATAACTATTGCATAAATACATATATATATTGTGATGTCCTTGGATTTGTGCAATGGGAATCTGATCGTGATGAGATCACGATAATGAGATCGATTCACCTTTAAACACATATCCTAAATAATCCCGGTCATAGGTTACTCGAGAGGGACATCGTGATAACCGGATAGACTGGTGTGCTGTATACCCGTCCATATGATGGATGCAGCTGGTCTCATAGCTGCTCGTGTAGGGACACTAGGGATACAGTACAGGTGCTCATTGGAGAATGAGTTCACTGATTGATCCGCTTACGGAATGCTGGATGGTTGATGATGTCTTATTGTTAGACAGCGATTCCGTAGTCCTAGTGGTGTATCTGGTCCTTAGACTTGAGACACAAAGGATGTCCTATATGAGTGCTCCACTCTTTGATACCAGACTTATAGGTTTGGTTGTCCCAGATCTAGTACAGCTGGTCATTGGGAGTGGTAGTCGACCTTACGAGGGCTATTGAGTGTCGATAGAGGATCATCCACTCTCGGCGTCATGAGAGGAATATCCCATGTGTTCTTACTCAGACAAATCCCTGGCTAGGGTCATTCGGGTTGAGAGAGAAGGAGTTCTCCGGGAGAATCCGATTAGAGCGAGACTTGAGTAGAAACCGTATGGGTCTGACAGTACCATGCTCGATATACGGTCTCTGGGATATTAGATGGATGAGGGACTATAGGTACATGGTAACTGAGGACAGACAGGTCCAATGGATTGGATTCCCCTGTATCGTCTGGGGACTACGGCGTAGTGGCCTAGTACGTCCGTAGTCGATGAGTCGAGTGAATTATTACAGAGATAATAATTCACTGAGTTAGAAGGAGTTCTAACAGGTATGACTCATGGCCAGCTCGATATTGGGCCTAGAGGGTCACACACATATGGTAGGCATTGCGATGAGTAGAGGTTCGGATATGAGATATCCGACGGAGCCCTTGTCTTATTGGATGCAGATCCAATACCCACTAGGGAAGGACCCATTAGAGTTTGACATGGGATCTCTATAAATAGGAGGGATTCACAGCCTCATAGGCTAGAGTCTTTGCTTGCCTTTCCTATTCTCCTCTCCCTCTCCACCTCAGAGCAGGCCTAGAGTTTTGAGGAGCGTCGACGCAACCCTGCTCTGTGGATCACCGCTAGAGTGGAGGACGCTTGACCTCTTTCACCCTCTCCTAAGGATCTACAAGGAAACAGGGATATATGATCTCCCTAGGTAACACAATCTCTATACGCAGTTTTGTGTTTTGCGGATTTTTGCGCACCAATCTTCGCACGACGACGAACATCTTTTTGGGAATCGGGGATTTTTGTTTTCTTGTTCTTCCGCTGCGCATATGATGTCGCCCCCATGATTTCCCAACAAATTCACCCATTAAACTCATTTCAAATTCATGACTCATACATTTAGCAAATGATTCACATAGTGATTCATTCGAAGAGCCCAAAATAATATCGTCAACATAAATTTGCACAATAAGAAAATTATTTTCAAAATATTTAATAAGCAATGTAGTGTCAACCTTGCCTTTGGTAAAATTATTTAAAATAAGAAAAGAACTAAGCCTTTCATACCAAGCTCTAGGAGCTTGTTTCAAGCCATAGAGAGCCTTAGTCAATTTGAATACATGATTAGGAAGAAGGGAATTTTCAAATCCAGGAGGTTGTTTGACATATACTTCTTCAGAAATAAAACCATTCAAGAAAGCACTTTTGACATCCATTTTAAATAGTTTAAAATTATTAGTACTAGCGTAGGCAAGGAGCATCCTTATGGCTTCTAATCGAGCCACAGGAGCGAAGGTTTCTTCATAATCGATACCTTCTTCTTGGTTGAAACCTTTGGCCACTAATCTAGCATTGTTTCTAACCACGATACCATTTTCATCTTGCTTGTTTCTAAAGACCCATTTAGTACCAATAACTAAATGGTCATTTGGCCTAGGAACAAGCGTCCACACCTCATTTCTCTCAAATTGATTCAATTCATCTTGCATTGCGATAATCCATGAATCATCTTTCATGGCTTCATCAACACATTTGGGTTCAATTTGGGAGAGAAAGGCGGCGTTGGCACAAAATTTTTTAAAAGAAGATCGTGTTTGAACCCCCTTTGATGAGTCCCCTAAGATTAGCTGCTTAGGATGAGCATCTACATACTTCCAATCCTTGGGTAAGGAAATCTGGGAAGTGGATGCATCCAAGTTGCCAGTTCGAGACGGGGTTTCATTTAAATTCAAGGAATCAAAATTAACATCATCATCAAGATCATTTTTCCTAATTTCGGAAATCTCATTGAAAATAACATGAATGGATTCTTCAATAATTAAAGTTCTTTTATTGAAGATACGAAAAGCTTTAGAAACCGAAGAATAACCAAGAAAGATTCCTTCATCGGATTTAGCATCAAATTTTCCTAAGTTATCCTTTTCATTCAAGATAAAACACTTACACCCAAAGATTTTAAAATATGAAACATTGGGTTTTTTGTTATTCTATAACTCATAAGGAGTTTTGGTGAGTAGGGGTCTTACTAGAACTCTATTCAAAATATAGCATGCAGTGTTTACGGCTTCGGCCCAAAAATATTTGGGTAGGCTATGTTCATTCAACATGGTTTTTGCCATTTCTTGTAAATTTTGATTTTTTCTTTCTACTACTCCATTTTGTTGTGGATTTCTTGGAGTAGAGAAATTATGGTTGTATCCATTGAGTTCACAGAATTCTTAGAAATCATGGTTTTGAAATTCTCCACCATGATCACTTCTAATTGATGAAATCATAGAACCCTTCTCATTTTGAACAAGTTTACAAAACTTGGTAAAATATCTAAAGCATTCATTTTTCTGTTTTAAGAAGTAGGTCCATGTATATCTGCTATAGTCATCAACAATGACAAAGGCGTATTTGCTACCTCCTAGACTCGATGTAGAGATTCGTCCGAACAAGTCCATATGGATCAATTGTAAGGGCCTAGAGGTGCTTATTTGATTCTTAGTCTTGAAACTGCCCTTAATTTGTTTATCTAATTGGCAAGCATCACATACATTATCTTTGATGAACTTGATATGAGGAATTCCTCTTACAAGTTCTTTAGATGATATTTGAGTAATTAGTTTCATGCTAGCATGACCTAATCTTCTATGCCATAGCCAAGCATCCTCATTTAAAATCGAAAAACATATTTCATTACACAAATCATTTATGTCAATAGTATATACGTTATTTTGTTTTAATGCAATCATGGACATGTTTTTATGTGGTTTTTCAATGATGCAAGCATTAGATTCAAATTTGACAGTGTATCCTTTATCACATAATTGACTAATGCTCAAGAGGTTATGTTTTAAACCATCAACTAACAAAACATCTTCAATAAAGAAGTTGGATTTGTTACCTATGGTTCCTTTGCCAATGATTTTACCCTTGTTGTTGTCTCCGAAGGTGACATAGCCTTCGTCTATGCTAGTGTGCTTAGAGAATTGAGATGGATCTCCGGTCATATGCCTTGAGCATCCACTATCAAGGTACCATCTCTTGCTCCTAGCTTGCGATGGTGTGGGTTTCTACAAGAAAGGATGATTTTTAGGTACCCATTTGCTTTTGGGTGCCTCAAAGATAAATCTACATTGTTTATCATGTTGCATAGAGTTTATCATGGTTCCTTTAGGAACCCAAGTCAGTTTGTTTGGACTTATTTTCTTGAATGGACAATAATACGTCTTGTGTCCAAATTTGCAACAAAAGTTGCATTTGGTTTGGTGTTGAACATGTAAGATGGGGCCTTTTATGAAGGTGGTTGGATTTAGGCGAGAACTTCTCACAAATCCAATTCCACTCCTTTTTGGAACGTGACCCTTGTTTGCAAGGATCATGTTCAATGACTTGCTACCAACCTCGAATTTCTTCAAGGTGTCCTTAAGTAGCAGGTTTTCTTTTTGGAGAGTTTCTAGATCATGGCATTTGATACATGAATTTAAACTATCATGATATTCAGTTTTTAACTTATCAAAATCACAAGTAAGACTATCATGCTCCTTTTTTAGCAGTTTGTATTTTCTATTGATAATCTTGCATTCATCAAATAAGTCATGGAAGGCATTTAATAATTCATCGAAAGATAAATCTGCATCTAATAAATTTGTTACCTCCTCTCCGATGGCCATTAAGGCATAATGAGCAACTTGCTCGGTGTTGGACTCCTCTTCTTCGGACGCGCTCGAATCATCCTATGTTGCTTTGAGCGCCTTCTTCTTTGTTGTTCTCCTTTTGGCTTGTGGACAATCACTCTTGTAGTGTCCCGGCTTTTTGCACTCATAGCAAATAACTTGATCCTTCTTGGGTTCAAGTTTATTTTTAGTATCATTCTTAACCTTGTTTCTTTTGATGAACTTTTTAAATTTTCTTGTTAGAAGTGCCAAGTCATCGTCACAGTCCTCATCACTTGAGTTTTCTCTCAAGTGGTCTTCTGAAGTTTTAAGTGCCATATCCTTCCTGTTCTTTGGAAGGATGTCTTCTTGCTCTTCATGAGCTTTGCAAGTCATCTCGTAGGTCATTAATGACCCGATTAGTTCTTCAAGAGGGAAGTTGTTTAGATCTTTTGCCTCTTGAATAGCAGTGACTTTAGGATCCCAACTCTTAGGAAGGGATCTTAGAATCTTATTTACGAGCTCAAAATCCGAAAAACTTTTTCCGAGTCCTTTTAAACCGTTGACGACATCCGTGAAACGCGTAAACATGTCGCCAATAGTTTCACTCGGTTTCATTCGGAAAAGTTCGAACGAGTGTAACAAAAGATTGATTTTTGACTCTTTCACTCTACTTGTGCCTTCATGAGTCACTTCGAGTGTGTGCCAAATATCAAATGCAGTTTCATAAATCGAAACACGATTAAACTCGTTTTTATCAAGTGCGCAAAATAAGGCATTCATAGCCTTTGCATTGAGAGCGAAAGCCTTCTCCAAATCATTCCAATCGATTATTGGAAGAGAAGACTTCGAAAAACCATTTTCGACAAGATTCCAAAGTTCAAAATCCATAGAAATAAGAAAGATCCTCATTCGGGTCTTCCAATAGGTGTAGTCCGTCCCATTGAACATGGGTGGACGTGTAATAGAATGGCCCTCTTGGTTTCCGGTGTAAGCCATCTCTCTTGAGTTATAATCCGTTTGAGAGTTAACCTCGCTCTGATACCAATTGTTAGGATCGAGAGCGCTAAGAGGGGGGGGGGTGAATTAGTGCAGTGGAAATTTTTCAGCGATTAAAACGAAAGCTGCATTCGTTCGATAAAAAACGATTTACGTTTAAGTGTAGATTTAGAAAGTTCTGAACTTAGAAACTTGTTCGTAAGATTGCAGAAGGCAGTAAGCAGTTATGATTGAAATCAAAACGTAAACGTAAACTGAAATATGATGATCGTACGAGAAAAGCCGATTTACGTCTAAACGCAAATTCGGAAAATTCTGAACTTAGAAACTTATTCGTAAGATCGCAGAAGGCAATAAACAGTTATGATTGAAATCAAAACGTAAACGTAAACTGAAATATGATGATTGTATGAGAAAAGCCGATTTACGTCTAAACGCAGATTTACGTCTAAACGCAGATTTACATATGAACCTTGAAACTCGTTCGTAAAATCGCAGAGGGCAGTACGCTACTGAGAAGTTTGCAGTGAAGGTAAAATACTCAAAGGAAATGCAAACCGAGATTTAGAGTGGTTCGGTCAATCTTGACCTACTCCACTTTTGGCTTCCTCCACCGACGAGGTCACCGACGTCAACTAGAGGCCTTCCTTCAATAGGCGAAGGCCAACCACCCTCTTATAGAATCACTCCTTTTGACGGGCTTAGGAGACAACCCTTACAGAAGTTTTCTCTCCTCTCTTTACAACTCAAACTTGAAGAACAGAAAGAGGAGAACTAGCAGTTTTGAGCTCTAAGAATCACAGAAAGACAGCAAGATTTCGAGTGTGTGTTCTGTGCTTTCAGTGCTGAATGGGTAGGGTATTTATAGGCCCCAACCCAGTTCAAATTTGGAGCTCAATTCTGTCAATTCCCGGAATTCTGGGATCAGGCGGTTGCACCTCCTGACTGGGGCGGTGCCACCTCTGTCAAGGGCGGTTGCACCTCTCTGCCAGAGCTCGAAGACCGAGCTCTGGCGGTTGCACCGCCTGACTGGAGAGGTTGCACCGCCTGGCAGAGCTCGAAACTTGAGCTCTGGCGGTGCTACCTCTTAACAGAAGAGGTTGCACTGCCTAGTCTCGCTCGGAGACTGAGCCCGGGGCGGTGCCAACTCTTGGCTGGGGCGGTTGCACCGCCCAGTCTCGCTGGGAGACATAGCCTGGGCGGTGGTACCTCTTAGCTTGGGCGGTTGCACCTCCCACAACAATCAGGGTCCGAATGGGTTAATCCATTCGGCCCAATTTGATTTTTTCAAGGGCCCAATTGCCCCAAGATTAAGCTAATGGGATCACCTCCCATTTCTAACTTAATCAATGTGCTAACTACGATTATTTCCTAAGACATATTCTGTAGCTTGCTCCGGTACGTCAATTGCTTCTTTCGGCAAGTTTCCGACGAACTTCCGTCGATCATCCGACGAACCCTCGGTGATCCTCCTGCGGACTTCCGGCAAACTCCTGGACTTGCGACGATCCACTTGGCAAGTTCCGACGAGCTCCTTTGGCAAGCTTCTGGACTTCTCGGATTTGTTCCCGCAGAACCTCTAACGACTGTCCGAACTTCCGTCGAGCTCTTGAACTCCCAACGTGATCATTGTCATGACTCCGGCGCAACTCCTGCTGCATGTCTTACTTTCATCGTAGTTAATCCTGCACACTTATCTCAACACACAGATTAGACAAACAATTGACAATTGATTTCATCATCAAAATTCGAGATTCAACAGAGATTACCTTAGATGATTATTTTGACTATTTTGATTCATGGAATTTTGGTTGATGTTTATTTTGATTATCTTTTTGTGATTGTATATATTTTTACGATTATGGATTTGTGTTGTGGTTGATGTTTAGTTGAGTTGTCTTTGGATTTTGTGAATCTTTGAGTGAAGTGGATTATGATTTATGTAACGTACAGGTTTATGAATTGTGAATATTGATTTTCAATGATTCTTAGTATCATCAAATTGTTAGATTGGATCCTGGATTGAATTGATGATGAATTATAATATTATTGATTTTAGACAGGGTCAAACCTCTTGAATGTGATAATTTGGGTGGCATGACATTGGTGGTCGTTTTAGGCTTGTAAATAAATGTTGTGTCATGTGGATACTTGAGAGAGATTTTTGGTCTATAGTGGACCATTATACCCTTTGTTGTGCAACTATTCAAAGCTTGAAAAGTATGTTTGTAATTTGCATTGTCTATGAAGTATTTTCAGAAATGTTTGCTTATGGATCCCGAATGAGGCATTTTCTCTAACCCGTTCTCTCTTTTGTGGGTCCTAAGGGACATGAAAGGCTTTGGGGAGGTTGACCTTCGCGAACGGACATGCAAGGGTGCCACACGACTTAGGCAAAACTAGCTAAGTCCGTAATAGTTCGTTAGAAGTTCTATTGGAATTGACTGAGAAGTCCAGGAGCTTGCCAAAGAATCTCATCGGAACTCACTAAGAAGATCATCGTGAAGTCCAAGTGCTTGTCGGGAGTCTACTAGAACATTGCTGAGAGATCATCGGAAGTTCGCTGGAAGATCGCCGGAAGCTCGTCGGAAGAAACCTAAACTTATAGACTTTCTTTCACTTAGTAAATGTCTTAAAATTCATAGTTAGCACATAATTAGTATTAGAATTGGGCCAACCCAATTAGGGGATAGTTGGGCCAAGATTGTGTTGGGATCAAAAGCACTAAGAGGGGGGGGGGGTGGTGTTAGGACCATTTTTCTGAGCTTTTGAATAATGTTTATTGAGTCTGTTTAGTCCAGTTGTTTATTGAGTCAGTTTGGTTCAGTTAGAGTCAAGTAGAGGTTTATTTAATATTTATTTATTATTAGAGTTCAAGTCTTGATGGATTTTGGGTGGAACTCTATAAATAGGGATGTAACTACTTCTTTTCGGTAATCTATGAAAAATACTATTCTGTCTTTTGACAAATCCTCGGAGGCCGATCCCCTTGAAGCGATCAAGGAGGGCCAATCCCCTCGAAGCGATCAAGGAGGGCCGATCCCTTCGAAGTGATCAAGGAGGCCGATCCCCTTAAAGCGATCAAGGAGGGCCGATCCCCTCGAAGTGATCAAGGAGGGCCGATCCCCTCGAAGCAATCAAGGAGGTCGATCCCCTTGAAGTGATCATTATCATCCCCATTTCTCCCCTTTCATCTTATCATTTGGTATCAGAGCGATGATAAAACTTTAGGATCTTATCATTTGGTATCAGAGCAACGATCCTTGGCGTAGCCTGCCGTAGCCTTACTTCCCTTCTTCCCCACCACCACTACAAGGCAACTCTTTCTTCACCGTTGTCGCCGTTTCCCCAGCCAGCGACCTTCGACCACCGCTCGACCTCCTCGCTGCCCCATCTCATTCAAAAAAAAAAAAAAAAACACGAGAGGAAGAAGAAGCCGCAGCCACCCCTGCGTCCCCTGCTTCCGGCCAGCCCACCCGCCGTTGCTGCTCTCCGGCCAGCGCCCACCATCGCCCCGCTTCCTGGCCGGTGACCACCGCTGTCGCTATTCCTCGGCCAGGAGATGACACTACCAAAGTCCATCCCAGCCCTACTGCTGCCGCCCGCCTCCCCTTGCGTCGCAGCGCAGCCGCTCGACCTCTCCTCCTCGGCGATCGTTGGTGATGCTGCTCCCAACCGTGCCACCACCGCTGCCTCTCCACCACCGCCCGCCTCCCCTTGGGTCGCAGCCATAGCCGTCGATTGTCACCCTCCTCGCGGTGACCGAAATAGGGCAACTCACAGATTGCCCTTGTACCCAACCGCATCACCACCACTTTTCCTAGCCATATCGTCGCCGCTCGATCACCCGGCCAGCGACCTCTTCTCCTTGCATCCCCATCTCACTCGAGCGAGAAGGACCACTGGCACCACAACCGTAGCCGTCGGTTGCCGCAGCCCCTCCTTACAACGGTTGCAGAAACAGAGCTTCCTCTGTTGCCGCAGGCCCTCGTTGATCGCAGCCACGCCTCGAGCGTCATCGCCTTCCAGCCGACCCACCACCACTGCCAGCCACCGTGCGGCGACCGCTGCTCGCCTCTGAGCCACCGCTCCCCCTAGCTCGGGCGAGAACAACTGTCGCCACTCCCCCTTGCTCTGCCCCCTTGTGATCGAGAAACAACGCAATACTCTTGCTGCTGCGAATGCCGGTTGCCACCACCGTCGCCACTGCTGCCCAGCCAGTGACGACGCTGCTCACCGCCCAGCTTGCCACGACTACTGCTGCCAGCCACCACAGCCTTCACCTCAACCCCCTCGATCTGCACCGTTGCTGCAGCCCCTTGCTCTGCATCTTTGCCGTAGCCGCCGGTTGCCACCACTGTAGCCTGAACCTCGGCCGCTTCAACACCACCTCCCTCTTGTTCTGCCTCTGCTGCTGTACTTGTTGGTTGCCATCACCACAGCCTTAACCCGGCTGCTCGGCGATTGCTTCCTTGGGTCACAGCAGTCACAACCGTCGCCTTTTAGCCTCGGCGCTCTCATCTCACATAGTGACAAAAACACAGGGCAGCAACTCTTCCTCCATCGCAGCCACCGTAGCGGCGAGTCCTTGCCGACGTTGCCCCTAACCACACCACCATCGCTGCCTCCCAACCCTCAGCAGTAGCGATCCCTCCACGCAGTGACTACAACAAGCATCATTGCCTGTCACCAGCGCCTCCTTCCGCAGCGTGACAGAAACAGAGCAACGTTGCCTTCCATCCGCTCCATCACAACCATCGCAGCGGTGAGCCCTTGGCGGTGCTGCCCCAGCCGCACCACCATCACTGCCTCTAAGCCCTCAGCAACAGCGATCCCTCTACGCAGCGACCGCAATAAGCATTGCTGCTTCCCACGCGGCGACCGCAGCTACATCCCTGCATCCTCGCAGCAACCCTTCATTCTCTTAGTGTTGCCACCGATTGCGTCACAACAGCAGCACCGAATAGGGCAGTGATTGATGCCCTTGACCAACACCAAAAATAGGAGTTGAGATTACAGATTTGCAGTCTTACGAAATGGCCACCGATAACTCAGTGAAAGCACAAATGGAAGCATTGGAAATTAGAATTGAGAACCGGTTACAAGAAGTTCTTAATGATTTCAAAAAGGACTTACTAGGGAGCCTTAGTAAATTTCAACAAGGTGGGAGCTCAAGTTCTACATTGCACAGATCTGGAAATACTAGAAAAGGGCCCCAAGATTGTGACACAATCTACTCATACATGAAGGTGGATGGACAGCTCTGAAAAATTTGTCAGACTTTTGTAGTGTTGGAATATCATAGTAGGTTTGAAAGATTATCAAATCAAGCTAGAGATTGGTCGGAATGACAACTTCTGGATACATTTATTGAAGGTCTTATTCCAGATATCCGGTGTGAAGTTAAGGCTCATCAACCTTGCACTATGATAGCTGCGATCTCATTCGCATATCTACATGAGAAAAAAATCAACAGGGAAAATCATGGAAATAGAAGTGGCAATAACCAGATGATAAGTAAGCCACCAGCCCTATCTATTCCCAACCAAAGCCTTGACACCCGAAGACTAACCCAAGAAGAACTTAAGGAAAGATCAGTAAAGGGTTTATACTATGATGAAAAGTGGAGTATGGAGCACCGATGTAAACAAGGGCAACTTCTGATTATTGAGCCAATTAGAGAGGAACCGAAAGTAAAAAAGTTTGACTCCGATCATAAAGGTATGAAAACTGATGAATATATTGAAGCCATCACACATATAGTGCAAGCATTGGCTGGCTACACTAACCCACAAACTATGAAAATCGGAGGAACTTTGAAGCATCAACCTGTCACTATTTTGATTGATATAGATAACACTAATAATTTTATGGACAGGAAAGTTACAGCCCAATTAGCCCACCACATTGAAGGCTATGATATATTCGAAGTTGATGGACGGATTTTAACTTATGATAGCAAAGGCCAGGAATTTCTTGCAACGATTACTACACTGAAAGATCAACCTATTGCTTACACTGTCAAAAAGTGGAGACCATACTTACTTGATCAACGGGTTGTGATGCGTTGCAGATAGCCTATTACTGAAGTGCTAAAAGACAAGCTCCCTGAGATTGATGCTGCTCAGCCCGAGGACAAGGCTGATTTGAAGAGGGAGGAATTGTTAGGACCCTTTTTCTGAGCTTTTGAATAATGTTTATTGAGTCTATTTGGCCCAGTTGTTTATTGAGTCGGTTTGGTTCAGTTAGAGTCAAGTAGAGGTTTATTTAATATTTATTTATTATTAGAGTTCAAGTCCTGATGGATTCTGGGTGGAACTCTATAAATAGGGATATAACTGTTTCTTTTTGGTAATCTATGAAAAATACTATTATGTCTTTTGATAAATCCTAGGAGGCTGATCCCCTTGAAGCGATCAAGGAGGGCCGATCCCCTAGAAGTGATCAAGGAGGGCCGATCCCCTCGAAGCGATCAAGGAGGCCGATCCCCTCGAAGTGATCATTATCATCCCCATTTCTCCCCTTTCGTCTTATCATTTGGTATCATAGCGACGATAAAACTTTAGGGTCTTATCAGGAGGGTGGTGAATTAGTACAGTGGAAAACTTTCGTCGATTAAAATGACGTTCGTATGATGAAATCATTTTCGATGAAAACCATTTCAGAAAGTTTTTCAACTTAAGAGTAAATGGAAGTATAGTTGACGTAAAGCAATGGAGACAGTTTGTAGTTAAGATAAGGAGTAGAATGTAAATGCAAACCGAGATTTAGAGTGGTTCGGTCAATCTTGACCTACATCCACTTTTGGCTTCCTCCTCCGATGAGGTCACCGACGTCCACTAGAGGCCTTCCTTCAATAGATGAAGGCCAACCACCATTTTATAGCATTATTCCTTTTGACAGGCTTAGGAGACAACCCTTACAGATTTTCACTCCTCTCTTGAATGATCAAAACTTAGAACGAAAGAGGGAGAAGAACTTCTAGCCTTTTACAACACTTTTAAGCTCTCAAATTCTCAGAATAAATGCAAAGCTTTCGGTTACCCTTTGAAGCTCCGATACCAATTGTTAGGATCAGGGTTGGCACTAAGAGGGGGGGGTGAATTAGTGCAGCGGATAAAAACGTCAACTTCGTTAAATCTCTCGTACGTTAAAAACCGATTTCGACGTAAAAGCTGTTTCGTAAAGATAATAACTTTAAAAGTGTATTCGTAATGATAGCTTGAAGGTAGTAAGCTCTTAAAGAGGTTTGTAGTAAGGAAATAGCAAGAATAAAATGCAAACCGAGATTTAGAGTGGTTCGGTCAATCTTGACCTACATCCACTTTCGGTTTCCTCCTCCGATGAGGTCACCGACGTCCACTAGAGGCCTTCCTACAATAGGCGAAGGCCAACCACCCTTTTACAGCTTTGCTCCTTTTGCCGGGCTTAGAAGACAACCCTTACAGATTTCCACTCCTCTCTTGAATGATCAAAACTTAGAAGGAAAGAGGGAGAAGAACTTCTAGCCATTTACAACACTTTTAAGCTCTCAAATTCTTAGAATGAATGCAAGCTTTTTTTACCCTTTCATGCAGAAAGGGTGGGGTTTATATAGGCCCCAATCAGTTTGAATTTGGAGCTCAAAAGTGTCATCTCTCGGATTTTCGGGGTCTTGGCGGTACCACCGCCATAACTGGGCGGTAGTATCGCTCAGTCTAGGCAGTACCATCGCCTAGCAGAGCTCGAAGATCGAGCTTTGACGGTACCACCGCTTGGCAGAGCTCGGAGACCAAGTTCTAGCGGTACCACCGCTTGACTAGGGCAGTACCACTACCCAGAATTTTTGAGAGACCAAGTCTCTTGGGCGGCGCCACCGTCGGCCCTAGCAGGAATTCTGGGTTCAAATGGACTGATCCATTCGGCCCAATTTGGTTCTACCAAGGCCCAATTGGCCCTAGATTAAGTTAATGGGATCACCTCCCAATCCTAACTTAGTCTACATGCTAACTATGACAATTAAGACATCAATACTGCATATTGTGTTTTGGTGCGTCAATTGCTTTTTCCGACAAGCTTCCAACGAACTTCCGGCGAACATCCGATGAACCCTCGGCGATGCTCTGGCAGACTCCCGGCAAACTCCTAGACTTGCGACGATCCTCTTGGCGAGTTCCGATGAGCTTCTTTGGTAAGCTCCTAGACTTCTCATATTGTTCCTACAGAACCTCCGATGACCGTCCGGACTTCCGACGAACTCTCGAACCCGCAACATGATCTTTGTCTTGACTCCAGCTCAACACCCACTGCATGTCTTACTGCCATCATAGTTAATCCTGCACATGTAAAACAAACTTTGATCTAGACAATTAATACTAAACATTAATCAAGTTGTCTGGCATGTCATTGGTCCCTCGACGCTTCATCCGATTCTTCGGCGCATCGTCCTCTCCTACGACCTATTGCCCAATTGGCCAATTGACTCCGCAACTCCGATATCCTTGGTGCAATGTCTGCTCTTCTTAGCCCGATGCCTGAATCCACGGCCTGAAGCCTTCTGTCAATACGTCGACCGATCCACCGACCTGATGTCCAATCATCTGACATGTTCCTCTAGCCCAACATGATTTTTCCTGCTTTAATTGTCTCATCCTGATCGAAGTATCCTGTATCACTCAAAACATATATTAAAATATAAACACAATTATCAATTAGTTTCATCATCAAAATACGAGATTCAACAATCTCCTTTTTTATAATGACAACCAATTGATGACAGAGTTAAACTTAACTCCCGGAGTTTAAACAAACTCCCCCTATCAATATGGCTTATTGATAGAAACTCTTGGATTTAAAAATCCAAGCAACATGTCATGATCAAATCATGCATGTCATCAACATACTTCTCCCCCTTTGTCATCAACAAAAAGGAGAAGTTCCATCTCTTATGTGTTTGTTATATTAATTCAACTTATTATATGAAAAACATAATATCAAGTTTTATCATCATGTAGTTTTGAAGCTAGAAAATTTAGCAAGTGTTACATCATGCTTAGAATATTCAAGCTATCAAGTTTTAGATATACAAGTTTTACAACATATAAGATAGCACTTTGTAATTTTTGTTTCTTAAGATGTTCAAGATACAAGCTCTTTCTTCTCTTTTGAGAAGTACCATTTTTTTACTTCATTTGCAAAGTACAAGTTAGCATATTTTGCATCTTGAGATAGACAAGATAGCACATTTGGTATGCAAATTTATAGTACGCAAGCTATCAAATTTTACACATAAAAAGTTAGCAAAATTTTACATCTCTTGAGATGCGCAAGATGGACTATTTTGCCTCTTTTTGAAATGTGTAACTTAGCAAACATTGCTTCTATTGAGATTTGCAAGATAGCACTACTTGCTTCCTTTTTGAGATTAGCAAGCTAGCATGTTTGCTATCCCTATGTCATTATCAAATAGAAGGGAATAACAATACAATAGTGTAGTTCATTTCCATTTACTATAATCTTCAGATCATGACGAGGGTAAGTATCATTCCTATTTGTACATCATAATATTTTCAAATTAAAACATGCACAATTTCAAAACCTTACATTTTTTTTTTCATGCATGATATTAAAAATAAATCAATCATCATTGCAACTCATCATGCATATTATTAAAATGTAAAATCGTCAAACATGATACAAATATTTATTTTCAAAATATTCATCATTATTTTGAGTACATCATACATGATTCTAAGCCATTCATAATACATCATTTTAGCAACAAATCATAGTATTTCAAATCATTAATATTTCACATCATGATGGTATCAATTTTGTCAAATTATATCCTATCTTGCATGATCAAAATTTCTCTCCATTTTATCATTGTAAACAAGAAAGAAGAAGGGAAGAACAAAATAGTGTAAAATATTTTAATCATTTCAAGGCATACAAGCCATAAATACAATGACATCATGAAAGATAAAATCACTTGAATACTAAAAGATATGATTCATATAGTAAATCTTTTCTTTAAATAAAATATCAAAACAAATCATAGGAATAGAAAGAAGAGATCTTGTTTTAAAAGAAAATCAAGTAATAAATTCAAGAACTTACAAGAAGAATCATGATTCATTAGAAAATTTCTTTTTAAGAAAATACCAAGTAGAATCGTAGGAGAATAATTAATAAAAACTATTGATTCATAACGAATCTTTCAAGTTATAATCAATTCTTGAATACCGAAAGAACATTCAAGATTCATTTGGATAATGTTTCTTTTTTAGTAAACAACAAGAAGAAACATGGGAGTAAAAAGAAAACAAGATCTTGATTCATAAACAATTTCAAGTTATAAATCACGAGAAATCAAGATCATGATTTCGATAAAAATTTATTCAAATTTAAATCATCAAAATTTATTCAAGAGATTCATAACGGTAATATAAATAGATTCATTTATCTCCTTTTTGAAAAAATCAAGAAAGTAGAAAAAAATAATTTTTTCTAGGAGAAACCTTTTCTCTTTTTAGTTATTTCAATTTATATGACTTATTTCATTTATGCCAAACAAAAATGTGCATCAACGTTTAGGATCAAAAAATAAAATTCGTCATAAGAACCATTAAGACCAATAACTCACAAAAATCATGTATAACTTTAAAATCTCATGCATAAAAATCGTCAAATCATGGTATCAAAACTTCAATATTTTCATTACAACATCAAGCAAGGTTTCATTGAACATAATTGTGAATGATTCTTATAGATATCTAAAACTTCTTTAGTTTTAATTTATATAATTAACTTTATATTAGCATGCTCAAATTTTATTCTTATGTCAAAACCAAAGACATGGTTCATAAAAAAATCATCAAGCCTTCCATACAAAAGCCATGCATCGTCATAAGCAATATGAAAATAATAAAAATATACATTCTTGCTTCTCAATCACATACATTAGATTAATCTTACTAGGTATACAATCATTAGACTTATATCTAACATTTTATTGCATTAACATAAATTATGCAATTTGTCATTTTCAAAATTACGAGCATGATCATATTTTTACATTTTTATTTTTAAACATTTAATTTTCAAAAAAATTAATTCAAAACTAAATTTAAAAAATGAATCATGAAAGGCATTATGTAATTTCAAAGTAAATTAGGGGGATTTCGATTACCTCATCATTGAAAGCGGTTAAGGCGTAGTTTGCCACCTCGCCTTTCTTGATTTTCTCCTCATCTTCGGAGGAGCTCGATTCATCCTAATTTTTCTTCTTCTTCTTGCATTCAAAGCAAGTAGTTCCATTCTTTTTGCTTTTTAATTTTTGTTTCATTTGTAGTTTAAGTTAACCATCACTTGAGCTTATGCTCGAGTGGTCTTCAAATGTTCTATGTCCCAAATCCTTCCTGTTCTTTGGAAGGTTGTTCTCAAGTTTCCTTTTTGCCACATTGTTCATTTTGTAGGTCATTAAAGACCCAATTAGTTCTTCGAGTGGAAAATGGTTCAAATCATTGGCCTCTTGTATAACCATTACTTTAGTGTCCCAAGTTTTATTAAGAGAATGCAAAATCTTATTTACGAGTTCAAAATCCAAAAAACATTTGCTAAGAGCTCTTAAACCATTGACGACATCCGTAAAACGGGTGTACATGTCAACAATAGTTTCACTTGGCTTCATTCGAAAAAGCTCGAAATCATGCATTAAAAAGTTGATTTTCGAATCTTTAACACTAAAAGTGCCTTCGTGTGTGATTTCAAGAGTGTGCCATATGTCAAAAGCCATTTTGCACAAAGAAACCCGATTGAATTCATTTTTATCTAAAGCGCAAAACAAGGTATTCATAGCCTTTGCATTTAGAGAAAATGTCTTCTTCTCCAAATCATTCCAATGGTTCATTGGAAGAGAAGATATTTCAAATCCGTTTTCGACTATATGCCATAAATCAAGATTCAATGAAAGCAAGAAAACTCTCATTCGAGTTTTCCAATAAGTGTAGTCCATCCCATTGAAGAAATAACGAATAAGAGAGTGACCCTCTTGGTTGCCGAAAAGAGCCATTTCCCTTGGGTGTTAATCCAAGTGAGAAATAATGAGGCTCTGATACCAATTGTTGGGATCAAAAGCACTAAGAGGAGGGGGGGTGGGTGGGTGAATTAGTGCAGCGGAAAAGTTACGTCGATTAAAACAACGTTCGTACGATGAAATCGTTTTCGATGAAAACCATTTCGGAAAGTTCTTCAACTTAAGAGTAAATGGAAGTATAGTGGACGTAAAGCAACAGAGGCAGTTTGCAATTAAGATAAGGAGCAGAATGTAAATGCAAACCGAGATTTAGAGTGGTTCGGTCAATCTTGACCTACATCCACTTTTGGCTTCCTCCTCCGATGAGGTCACTGACGTCCACTAGAGGCCTTCCTTCAATAGGCATAGGTCAACCAATTCTAGCCTTTTATAACACTTTTAAGCTCTCAAATACTCAAAATAAAAGCAATCTTTTGGTTACCCTTTCATGCAGAAAGGGTGGGGTTTATATAGGCTCCAATCAGTTTAAATTTGGAGCTCAAAAGTGTCATCTCCCGGATTTCCGGGGTCCTAGTGTATCGATAGAAGGCTTCGGGCCATGGATTCGGGCATCGGACCAAGAAGAGCATATATTGTGCCAATGATATCGGAGTTGTGGAGGTCAACTGGCCAATTGGGCAATAGGCCGCAAGAGAGGACGATGCGCTGAAGAATTGGATGAAGCATCGATGGACCAATGACATTCCGGACAATATGATTCAAGCTTAGTAATAATTGTCTAGATCAAAGTGTGTTTTTACATGTGTATGATTAACTATGATAGTAAGGCATAAAGCAAAATGAAGTTCTGGAGTTAAGAATGCGATTTTGTTGGGAGTTCGAGAGTTCGTTGGAAGTCCGGACGATCGTCGAAAGTTCAACCGGAACTAACCGAGAAGTCCAGGAGCTTGCCAAAGAAGCTCATCGAAACTTGCCAAGAAGATCATCGTGAAGTCCAGGAGCTTGTGGGGAGTCCTCTAGAACATTGCCAAGAGATCATCGAAAGTTCGCCGAAAGATCGCCGGAAGAAACTATACTTACGAACTTGTTTAGATTAGGAAATGTCTTAGAATTCGTAGTTAGCACATAATTGAAATTAGAATTGGGCCAACCTAATTAGGGGCTAGTTGGGCCATATAAGAATTGTGTTGGGCCCAAATAGTGCCCCAAGAGGTGACACCGTCATGGCACAATCTCCGAGACTATGTCAGGTGGTGGAACTGCCCCTAGCGGGGTGCCAGGTGGTGGTACCACCAGTTTGGGCAGTGGTACCACCAAGTGGCAGGGAGCCAGGCGATGGTACCGCTAGACTGGGCGGTGGTACCGTCTAGTGCAGTGTTAGTGTCAAATTGACACTAGCAGTGGTACCGCCTAGCACAGGTAGTGGTACCACCTGAACCTAAGAAACCCGGGATAAGATGTTTTTAGGCTCCAAGTTTAAATCAACTTGAGGCCTATAAATACCCCTCTCATCCCTAGTTAAGATACACAAGCATAGAGAGTTTAAAAGTGAAGAAACACTGTTACAATCACTTGAGAAATCCCCTCCTCTAATCTAAGTTTAGAATTCTATTTAGGATGAGTGAGTACTTGTAAAGGTTATCTCCTAAACCTGTGAAAGGGAGAAGAGGGGTGTAAAAGTGTTGAATCTCGGATTTTGATGATAAAGTCAATTGTCATTTGGTTATCTAATCCGTATGTTGAGATAAGTGTGCAGGATTAACTACGATGGCAGTAAGACATGCAGCAGGTGTTGCGCTGGAGTTAAGACCATGATCACATTGGGGGTTTGAGAGTTCGACGGAAGTCCGAACGATCGTCGGAGGTTCTGCAGGAACAAATCCGAGAAGTCCAAGAGCTTGCCAAAGAAGCTGGTTGGAACTCACCAAGAGGATCGTTGCAAGTCCAGGAGTTTGCTGGAAGTCCGCCGGAGTATCGTAGAGGGTTCGTCGGATGTTCGCCGGAAGTTCGTCGGAAGCACGCCGGAAGAAGCGATTGACGCACTAGAGCACAAGTTATAGTATTAATGTCTTAAATACCATAGTTAGCAAGACGATTAAGTTAGGATTGGGAGGTGATCCCATTAACTTAATCTGGGGCCAATTGGGCCTTTGATAGACCCAAATTGGGTCGAATAGATCAGCCTATTCTGACCCAGAATTCCTAGCCAGTGGTGGCACCGCCCAGGAGACTTGGTCTCCCAAGAATTCTGGGCGGTAGTACCACCCCTATCAGGCGGTGGTACCGCTGGTAGTTAACACTACCAAGCGATGAAACCGCCCCAGTCAAGCGATGGTACCGCCAGAGCTCAGTCTCCGAGCTTTGCCAGGCGATGGTACCGCCTAAACTGAGCGGTAGTACTGCCCAATGTCATATGCTAGGCAGTAGTACCACCCAGTTATGGCGATAGTATCACCAAGACCTCGAAAATCTGGGAGATGACACATTTGAGCTCTAAATTCAAACCAGTTGGGGCCTATATAAACCCCACCCTTTCTTGCATGAAAGGGAACTGAAATTTAGCATTCATTCTGAGAATTTGAGAGCTTAAAAGTGTTGTAAAAGGCTAGAAGTTCTTCTCTATCTTTTCTTCTAAGTTTTGAACATTCAAGAGAGGAGTGGAAATTTGTAAGGATTGTCTCCTAAGCCCGTCAAAAGGATTAAAGCTGTAAAAGGGTGGTTGGCCTTTGCCTATTGAAGAAAGGCATCTAGTGGACGTCGGTGACCTCATTGGAGGAGGAAGCCAAAAGTAGATGCAGGTCAAGATTGACCGAACCACTCTAAATCTCGGTTTACATTTACATTATGCTCTCTATCTTAACTACAAACTACCTCCATTGCTTTACTTCAACTATACTCTCACTTAATCTTAAGTTGAAGAACTTTCCGAAATCGTTTTTCATCAAAAATATTTTTATCGTACGAACATCGTTTTAATCGTCAAAAGTTTTTCACTGCACTAATTCACCCCCCCTCTTAGTGCTCTTGATCCTAACAATTGGTATCAGAGCGGGGTTAACTCTCGATCAGATTAAAACCCAAGAGAGATGGCATACGCCGAAAACCAAAAGGGCCACTCTATTACACGTCCGCCCATGTTCAATGGGACAGATTACACCTATTGGAAGACTCGAATGAGGATCTTCTTTATTTCCATCGATTTTGAACTTTGGAATATTGTTGAAAATGGATTTTCAAAGTCTTCTCTTCCAATGATCAATTGGAATGAATTTGAGAAGAAGACCTTCGCTCTTAATACAAAGGCTATGAATGCCTTATTTTGTGCACTTGATAAAAATGAGTCCAATCATGTTTCGATTTGTGAAACTGCATTTAGTACATTTAGTACATTCTTATGAAACGAGTTCAAAGGTATACACTCAAAGTGACTCACGAAGGCACAAGTACAGTGAAAGAGTCAAAAATCAATCTTTTAGTACATTCTTATGAACTTTTTCACATGAAACGGAGCGAGACCATTGGTGACATGTACACCCGTTTCACAGATGTCGTCAATGGTCTAAAAGGACTCGATAAAAGTTTTTCGGATTTTGAGCTCGTCAAAAAAATTCTAAGATCCCTTCCAAAGAGTTGAGACCCTAAAGTCATTGCTATTCAAGAGGTTAAAGATTTAAACAATTTCCCTCTTGAAGAATTAATCGGGTCATTAATGACCTACGAAATGACTTGCAAACCTCATGAAGAGCAAGAAGACATCCTTCCAAAGAATAGGAAGGAAATGACACTTAGATCTCTAGAAGACCACTTGAGAGAAAACTCAAGTGATGAGAACTTTGACGATGACTTGGCACTTCTAACAAGGAAATTTAAATAAATTTAAAAATGACACTAAAAATAAATTTGAACCAAAAAAGGACCAAGTTATTTGCTACGAATGCAAGAAGCCGGGACACTACAAAAGTGATTGTCCCTAAGCAAAGAAGAGAACACCAAAGAAGAAGGCGCTCAAAGCAACGTGGGATGACTCAAGCACATCCGAAGAAGAGGAGTCCAACACCGAGCAAGTTGCTCACTACGCCCTAATGGCCATCGGAGAGGAGGTAACGAATTTAATTGATGCAGATTTATCATTTAATGAATTGTTAAATGCTTTCCATGACTTATTTGATGAATGCAAAACAATTAGTAGAAAATATAAATTGCTAAAAAAGGAGCATGATATTCTTATTAGTAATTTTGATAAATTAAAAACTGAACAAAATGATAGTTTAGCTCCATGTATCAATATGATCCTTACAAATAAGGATCACGTTCCTAAATGAAGTGGAATTGGATTTGTATGAAGTTCTCACCAAAATCCAACCACCTTCATTAAAAGTCCTATCTTGCATGTTTCGGACCAAAACAAGTGTAACTTTTATTGTAAATATGGACATGGAACTTAACATTGTCCATTCAAGAAAGTTAGTCCAAACAAATTGATTTGGGTTCCTAAAGGAATCATTATAAATTCTATGTAACATGACAAACAATTTAGATCAGTTTTTGTGGCACCCAAGATTAAATGGGTACCTAAAAATCATTTTTTCTTATAGAAACATATACCATCATAAGCTAGGAGCAAGAGATGGTACCATGATAGTGGATGCTCAAGGCATATGACCGGATATCCATCTTAATTCTCTAAGCTCACTAGCATAGACGAAGGCTATATCACCTTCGGAGACAATAACGAGGGTAAAATCATTGGGAAAGGAACCATAGGTAACAAATCCAACTTCTTTATTGAAGATGTTTTGTTAGTTAATGGTTTAAAACATAACGTCTTGAACATTAGTCAATTGTGTGTCAAATTCGAATCTAATGCTTGCATCATTGAAAAACTACACAAAAACACATCTATGATTGCATTAAAAACAAAATAATATATACACCATTGACATCAATGATCTTCGCAATGAAATGTGTTTCTCTGTTTTGAATGACGATGCTTGGCTTTGGCGTAGGAGATTAGGTCATGCTAGTATGAAACTAATCACTCAAATTTCATCCAAAGAACTTGTAAGAGTAATTCCTCATATCAAGTTTATCAAAGATAATGTGTGTGATGCTTGTCAATTAGGAAAACTAATTAAGGGTAGCTTCAAATCTAAGAATCAAATAAGCATCTTTAGACCCTTGCAATTGATCCATATTGATTTATTCGGATCAATCTCTACATCAAGCCTAGGAGGTAGCAAATATGCCTTTGTTATTGTAGATGATTATAGTAGATACACATGGACATATTTCTTGAAACACAAAAATGAATACTTTAGATATTTCATCAAGTTTTGTAAACTTGTTTAAAATGAAATGGGTTCTATGATTTCATCAATTAGAAGTGATCACGGTGGTGAATTTTAAAATCATGATTTCCAAGAATTTTGTGAATTGAATGGATACAATCACAACTTCTCTACTCCAAGAAATCCTCAACAAAATGGAGTAGTAGAAAAAAAAAATAGAAATTTACAAGAAATGGCAAGAACCATGTTGAATGAACATAGCCTACCCAAATATTTTTGGGCCGAAGCCATAAACATTACATGCTATACTTTGAATAGAGTTTTAGTAAGACCCTTACTCACCAAAACTCCCTATGAGTTATGGAACAACAAAAAGCCCAATGTTTCATATTTTAAAGTTTTTGGATGTAAGTGTTTTATCTTGAATGAAAAAGATACCTTATGAAAGTTTGATGCTAAATCCGATGAAGGAATTTTTCTTGGTTATTCTTCGATTTCTAAAGCATTTCATATTTTCAATAAAAGAACTTTAATCATAGAAGAATCCATTCATGTTGTTTTCAATGAGATTTCATAAATCAAGAAAAATGATTTTGATGATGATATTAATTTTGATTCTTTAAATTTAAATGAAACTGCTTCTCTAACTAGCAACTTGGATGCATCCACTTCCGAAACATCCTTACCCAAGGATTGGAAGTATGTAGATGCTCATCCTAAGGAGCTAATCTCAGGAGACACATCTAAGGGGATTCAAACATGTTCTTTTCTTAAAAAAAATTATGCCAACGCTGCTTTTCTCTCCCAAATTGAACCTAAATATATTGACGAAGCCATGAAAGATAATTCATGGATTATCGCAATGCAAGATGAGTTAAATCAATTTGAGAGAAATGAGGTGTGGAAGCTTGTTCCTAGGCCAAATGACCATTTAGTTATTAGTACTAAATGGATCTTTAGAAACAAGCAAGATGAATCTAGTATCGTGGTTAGAAACAATGCTAGATTAGTGGCCAAAGGTTTCAACTAAGAAGAAAGTATCGATTACGAAGAAACCTTCGCTCCTGTGGCTCGATTAGAAGCCATAAGGATGCTCCTTGCCAATGCTAGTAGTAATAATTTTAAGTTGTTTCAAATGGATGTCAAAAGCACTTTTCTTAATGGCTTTATTTCAGAAGAAGTTTATGTTGAACAACCTCTTGGATTTAAAAATAATAGCCTCCCTAATTATTTGTTTAAATTAACTAAAGCTTTCTATAATTTAAGACAAGCCCCATTGTCACGGACTTAGCTGGTTTTGCCTAAGTCGTGCGGCACTCTTGCGTGTCCGTCCGCAAAGGTCAACCTTCCCGAAGCCTCCCATTGTCTCTTAGGACTAACAAAAGAGAGACCGGGTTAGAGAGAATGCCTCAATCGGGATCCACAAGCAAACATCTCCGAAAAACACTTCATAGACAATGAAAATTACAAACAGACTTTACAAGCTCTGAACAGTTGCACAATAAAGGGTAAAATGGTCCATTATAGATCAAAAATCTCTCACACGTGTCCACATGACACAACCTTTATTTACTTTAGGCCACCAACCTAACTAAAATGGGACTATTAAGCCTTCGGTCGTCCCTCTACATGTTGTACAAGGCATGAACATACCAAAAGATACGGACATACATAAGCATTACATCAAACATCATGTTTAGAAATTTGTCCGTGACATTCTCGCCCACTTATTCCTTTGACATCCTCGTCGAAGCCTTTGTGAACATTGCAACTCCTCGCCTTTGCTGAGTCTTCAATCTTCCGCTCCAGCTGCAATGCACCTCTTGGCTCCCAACTGCTCTCCGCTGTTGTTTTTTATTAATCGAACCTTTGATCCGTCATGCTGCTTCAACTCACCAATGACTCTGACTCTGGTGTGGGGTTGGCTGAGTTGTGTTGATCCTTGTTGATTCCTGCGGATCCCCCAGATGAAGGAAAAGACCATCCTTATTGCGCTAGTCTCTCAAATGCCTCATGTTGCTTGAACTGGGTGGATGCTTGTTGTAGCTTTAACGAGCATCGTCTCACAAACTTCAGAAGTTTTGGGTCCTTCCTCCATAAAATTTGCTCATTGACTCTTATTTCATTTAGTTGTCACATCCAAGTAGGTTCGCATCACTTTCGATTTCGATTGGTATTTCGTTGGGAAATGAAGCGGACAATCTACTCTTAGTAGCACTGATCACTGTTGGTGAGGATTTGATAACTATTGTCTTCCATTATCTTCGAAGGGTCTTTGAACTTGTGAAGAGCTCCTCTACTGGATAGATAAGAGAATTGGAGTACTCGGTTTCTCCCATTCTCTTAAGGGTTGAGAAGGCAAAGGTTACTTGACTTCGCCCGCCTCCTCCAAGTTGTATTCTATGCATCGAGCTGGTTACTAGCCTTCGCTTTCTCTTTGCTCACACTTCTAAAGCACTTGAAGTGTTTGCATTCCTTACGTTGAGTTAATTACTATGATTCACCTTCTCAATGCCATCGAACTTCTGGAATGTAAGAAGTTTTCACCCCAAGTTGGAGTAATTCTCTCATAGGTTTAGTCGCCACTGGGATTGTACCGTCTTCTCCATCAACCCTGCCGCCTACTCCACTAAGTAGCAAAGGTATAGCACCGCGTACTACCTACTTCGTTCCTTGGTTATGCACTCTTGCATGACCCGAAGTCCTTCACTTTCGGTTATCTTGATGAGAAGCTCATTGACACCGGTCTTACAAAGTTCCTCGGCCTCTACCCTTCAGCCTTGTCTCAGTACTTGGAGATTGCCTCTGCATACTTCACCTCCTCGGCCTCTTTCATGACCAAGCGCTCTCCCTCCATGAGAGCAAGGGATCAATGACTTTAACGGAAGTCCCGCCTCTGCGGTACCACGGCACTGCCATGCCCATGGCCCTACTATCCGTCACCTCGCATCTGCATCCCTTTTCTTCACGATCAGTAGATATGTCTCCATGGCACTCCTCTGAGTCCACCTCCATTCTAACTGATGCTTGATTTTGGGTAGCTAAGTCCCTCTGGACTCGTCGTCGCTTCCTCGCCCCTTTCGACCCCCTGCTTCAACACCTCTATGTTCTCCAAGCAGTTTGTTTGGTCGATGGAAAGATAGACTGCAACTCCTATGCATGGCCTCTGCCATCACGTTGTAGGGTTTGCACTGATTCTGTTCTCCTTAGCTTCCTTGGTAGGAATGTTCACTTACTCAACCTTGTCCTCTGACTTGCCGGGCTCCCTTAAGCGAATATGAGCTCTGGAGCAGTCCAACTATCCAACTGCTTTGATCATACCTCTGTATGATCAAGTCCCTCCAATGGGACTCACTTGTACTTGCATTCGAACTTCTCCTTTGGTGGAACCTAGCCCCCATATGCTGATGACCAAGGTTTTCATCTGATGTAAAATTCGATGCACGCATAGAAGACCCGCCTCTACGGTACCATGGCCTTCACTCCTTGAATCCATAGGCCTTCTTGCCATCGTGTTGTTCACCGAAGTGGAGCTTCCAGTAGCTCCCGATCATACCTCCATATGATCTAGTCCCTCACGAGACTAGATTGTGTGTATCGCATTGCCACGAACTATTCAGTTTTGGGTCCTTCCTCCACAAAATTTGCTCATTGACTCTTATTTCACTTAGTTGTCACATCCAAGTAGGTTTGCATTACTTCCGCTTTCGATTGGTATTTCATTGGGAAATGAAGCGGATAATCTACTCTTAGTAGCACTTATCACCGTTGGTGAGGATTTGATAACTATTGTCTTCCATTAGCTTCGAAGGGTCTTTGAACTTCTGCAAAGCTCCTCTACTGGATAGATAAGAGAATTGGGGTACTCGGTATCGCCAATTCTCTTAAGGGTTGAGAAGGCAAAGGTTACTTGACTTCGCCCGCCTCCTCCAGGTTGTACTCCATGCATCGAGTTGGTTACTAGCCTTCGCCTGCTCTTTGCTCACACTTCTGAAGCACTTGAAGTGTTTGCACTCCTTGCGTTGAGTTAGTTACTGTGATTCACCTTCTCAATGCCATCGAACTTCTGGAATGCAGGAAGTTTTCACCCCAACTTGGAGTAATTCTCTCATAGGTTTGGTCACCTTTGGGATTGTACCGTCTTCTCCATCAACCCTGCCGCCTATGCCACTAAGTAGCAAAGGTACAGCATTGCATACTGCCTGCTTCGTTCCTTGGTTATGCACTCTTGCATGACCCGAAGTCCTTCACTTTCGGCTATCTTGATGAGAAGCTCATTGACACCGGTTTTACAAAGTTCCTCGGCCTATGCCCTTTAGCCTTGTCTTGGTACCTGGAGATTGCCTCTACATGCTCCATCTCCTCGACCCCTTTCACGACCAAGCGCTCTCCCTCCATGAGAGCAAGGGATCAATGACTTTCACGGAAGTCCCGCCTCTGCGGTACCATGGCGCTGCCATGCCCATGGCCCTACTATCCGTCGCCTCGCATCTGCATCCCTTTTCTTCACGATCAGTAGATATGTCTCTATAGCACTCCTCTAAGTCCACCTCCATTCTAACTGATGCTTGATTTTGGGTGGCTAAGTCCCTCTGGACTCGTCGTCGCTTCCTCGCCCCTTTCGACCCCCTGCTTCAACACCTCTGTGTTCTCCAAGCAATCTATTTGGTCGATGGAAAGACAAACTGCAACTCCTATGCATGGCCTTTGCCATCACGTTGTAGGGTTTGCACCGATTCTGTTCTCCTTAGCTTCCTTGGTAGGAACGTTCGCTTACTCGACCTTGTCCTCTGACTTGCCGGGCTCCCTTAAGCGAATATGAGCTATGGAGGAGTCCAACTCTCCAACTGCTTTGATCATACCTCTATATGATCAAGTCCCTACCATGGGACTCATTGGTACTTGCATTCGAACTTTTCCTTTGGTGGAACCCAGCCCCCATATGTTGATGACCAAGGTTTTCACTTGATGCAAAATTCGATGAACGCATGGAAGACCAGCCTTTGCGGTACCATGGCCTTCACTCCTTGAATCCATAGCCCTTCTTGTCGTCGTGTTGTTCACCGAAGTGGAGCTTCCAGTAGCTCCCGATCATACCTCCATATGATCTCGTCCCTCACGGGACTAGATTGTGTCTATCGCATTGCCACGAACTATTCCACTAGGATCCGCTACACCATGTCGCCTCCTGGTGACATCTCTATTGCATTCGGATCCTTGTGAGATGAACTCGAATTGTGAACCCTATATGTGTGGCCTCTAGCAATACATCGTAGGGTCTCTTCCACCTTCGATTTTGTTCGCTCCTTTGGCAATCGACCTTCATCCACCCACTTTTGGGTCACACATAGATGAAGCACCGCTCTAGGACAGTCCGTCGCCTAGTAGCTCCCGACGTCCCCCAACTTCGCTGCAATCCCGACCATTTCCCATGCATCATCCTAGTAGAGTACTTGTGTCTATGTTAATTAAAGGGACTAAAAAGTAGTAAAAAATTTGACAAGTAAGTGTTGTTGAATCTCGGATTTTGATGATGAAGTCAATTGTCATTTGTTATCTAATCTATGTGTTGAGATAAGTGTGCAGGATTAACTACGATGAGAGTAAGACAAGCAGCAGGTGTTGCGCCGGAGTCAAGATCATGATCACGTTGGGAGTTCGAGAGTTCGACGGAAGTTCGGACGGTCGTCGGAGGTTCAGCGAGAACAGATCCGAGAAGTCCAGAAACTTGCCAAGCGAAGCTCGTCGGAACTCGCCAAGTGGATCGTCGCAAAGTCCAGGAGTTTGCCGGAAGTCCGCAGGAGCATCACCGAGGGTTCATCAGATGATCGACGGATGTTCGCCGGAAACTCGCCGGAAGAAGCGATTGACGTACCGAAGCAAAAGCTGCAGAAATTGTCTTAGATTTAATCGTAGTTAGCACGGTGATTAAGTTAGAAATGGGAGGTGATCCCATTAGCTTAATCCTAGGGCAATTGGGCCCCTGAAGAACTCAAGTTGGGTCGAATGGTTCAACCCATTCGAACCCAAGTAGCTGTGGGAGGTGCAACCGCCCAGGCAGGGAGGTAGCACCGCCCAGGCTAAGTCTCTCAGCGAGACTGGGCGGTGCAACCGCTCCAGCCAGGCGGTGCAACCGCCCAGGGCTCAGTCTCCAAGCGAGACTGGGCGGTGCAACCTCCTCTGTCAAGAGGTAGCACCGCCAGAGCTCAAGTTCCGAGCTCTGCCAAGCGGTGCAACCGCTCCAGCCAGGCGGTGCAACCGCCCAGGGCTCATTCTCCAAGCGAGACTGGGCGGTGCAACCTCCTCTGTCAAGAGGTAGCACCGCCAGAGCTCAAGTTCCGAGCTCTGCCAAGAGGTGCAACCATCGAGCTCGGTCTTCGAGCTCTGGCAGAGAGGTGCAACCTCTTTGGACAGGTGATGCATCGCCTGAGCTCGGTCTTCGAGCTCTGGCAGAAAGGTGCAACCACCCCTGACAGAGAGGTGCATCCGCCTGAGCTCAGTCTTCGAGCTCTGCCAGGCGGTGCAACCTCTCCAGTCAAGAGGTGCAACCGCCTGATCCCGGAATTCCGGGATTTGATGGTTTTGAGCTCGAATTTTGAATTGGGTTGGGGCCTATAAATACCTCACCCATTCAGCACTGAAAAGATACAGACCTACACCGAAATCTTGATCTTTTTTGTGATTCTAAGAGCTCAAAAGTGTTGTAAAGCCTTTAAGTCTCCTCCTTCTGTTCTTCAAGTTTTCAGTTGTAAAGTGAGGAGAGAAAGGTCTGTAAAGGTTGTCTCCTGAGCCTGTCAAAAGGAGAGAAATTGTAAAAGGGCAGTTTGGCCTTCGCCTATTGAAGGAAGGCCCCTAGTTGACGTCGGCAACCTCGTCGGTGGAGGAAGCCAAAAGTGGAGTAGGTCAAGGCTGACCGAACCACTCTAAATCTCTGGTTTGCGTTTATTCTCAAGCACTTTATCATTACTGCAAACCTCCTTCATTACCACTGCTCTCTGCGCTTTCACGAACAAGTTCTAAGTGCTGTTCTTCCGAATCTGCATTCAGACGTAAAATCGTATTTTCATACATTACAGTTTACGTTTACGTTTGATTCTGCAGAACTGTCTTCCGTGCTTTTACGAACGAGCTTCTTTGCAGTTTACACTTACATTTTGATCCTATTGATAACTGCAAACTGTCCTCTACAATTTTACGAACGAGTTTCAACATTTAGACGTAAAACTGCATTCAGACGTAAATCGGCTTTCCTCGCACAATCATCAGATCTCAGTTCACGTTTACGTCTTGATTTCAACTGCATACTGCCTTCTGCGAGTATACAAACGAGTTTCAAAGTTTAGACGTAAATCTGCGTCTAGACGTAAAACTGCGTTTAGACGTAAATCTGCGTTTAGACGTAAATCTAAGTTTAGACGTAAATCTGAGTTTAGACGTAAATCTGCGTTTAGACGTAAAACTGCGTTTAGACGTAAATCTGCGTTTAGACGTAAATCTGCGTTTAGACGTAAAACTGCGTTTAGACGTAAATCTGAGTTTAGACGTAAACTGCGCTTAGACGCAAAACTGCGCTTAGACGCAATCTGCGCTTAGACGCAAACTACACTTAGATATAAACTGAGAATTAGCTTTTGCATCATAATAGTTTTTGAACGAACGCAGCTTTTGGTTTTTAATCGCTGTAAGATTTCCGCTGCACTAATTCACCCCCCCCCCCTCATAGTGCTCTCGATCCTAACAATTGGTATCAGAGCCCGGTTAACTCTCAAAAGGATTAAAATCCAAGAGAGATGACTTACGCCGGAAACCAAGAGGGCCATTCTATTACACGTCCACCCATGTTTAATGGGACGGACTACACCTACTGGAAGACCCGAATGAGGATCTTTCTTATTTCTATGGATTTTGAATTATGGAATCTTGTCGAGAATGGTTTTTTAAAGTCTTCTCTTCCAATGATCGATTGGAATGATTTGGAGAAGAAGGCTTTCGCTCTAAATGCAAAGGCTATGAATGCCTTATTTTGTGCACTCGATAAAAACGAGTTTAACCGTGTTTTAACTTGTGAAACTGCATTTGATATTTGGCACACACTCGAAGTGACCCATGAGGGCACAAGTAGAGTAAAAGAGTCAAAAATCAATTTGCTGTTACACTCTTTCGAACTCTTTCGGATGAAACCGAGTGAAACCATTGGCGACATGTTTACCCGTTTCACGGATGTCGTCAACGGTCTAAAAGGACTCGGAAAGAGCTTTTCGGATTTTGAGCTTGTTAATAAGATACTAAGATCCCTTCCTAAGAGTTGGGATCCTAAAGTCACCGCTATTCAAGAGGCAAAAGATCTGCGAAATTTCCCTCTTGAAGAACTAATCGGGTCATTAATGACCTACGAAATGACTTGCAAAGCTCATGAAGAGCAAGAAGACATCCTTCCAAAGAACAGGAAGGATATGGCACTTAAAACTTCTGAATGCCACTTGAGAGAAAACTCAAGTGATGAGGACTGTGATGATGACTTGGCACTTTTGACAAGAAAGTTTAAGAAATTCTTCAAAAGAAACAAGTTTAAAAACGATGTGAAAAATAAACTTGAACCCAAGAAGGACCAAGTGATCTGCTACGAATGTAAAAAGCCGGGACACTACAAGAGTGATTGTCCCCAAGTCAAGAAAAGAACAACAAAGAAGAAGGCGCTCCAAGCAACATGGGATGATTCGAGCGCATCTGAGGAAGAGGAGTCCAACACCGAGCAAGTTGCTCATTATGCCTTAATGGCCATCGAAGACGAGGTAACAAATTCAATAGATGCTGATTTATCTTTCGATGAATTATTAAATGCCTTCAATGACTTATTTGACGAATGCAAGAGCATAAGTAGAAAATATAAATTGCTGAAAAAGATGCATGATAGTCTTACTTGTGAGTTTGATAAGTTAAAAGTCGAACATCATGATAGTTTAAATTCATGTATCAAATGTCATGATTTAGAAACTATGCAAAAAGAAAATCTGCTACTCAAGGACACCTTGAAGAAATTCGAGGTTGGTAGCAAGTCATTAAACATGATCCTTGCAAACAAGGGTCACATTCCAAAAAGGAGCGGGATTGGATTTGTGAGAAATCCTCATCAAAATCCAACCACCTTCATAAAAGGCTCCATCTTACATGTTCAACACCAAACCAAGTGCAACTTTTGTTGCAAATCTGGACACAAGACACATTGTTGTCCATTCAAGAAAATAAGTCCAAACAAATTAATTTGGGTTCCTAAAGGAACCATGATAAACTCTATGCAACATGATAGAAAATGTAGATCTATTTATGAGGCACCCAAAAGCAAATGGGTACCTAAACATCATCCTTTCTTGTAGAAAACTAAACAATCGCAAGCTAGGAGCAAGAAATGGTACCTTGATAGTGGATGCTCAAGGCATATGACCGGAGATCCATCTCAATTCTCTAAGCTCACTAGCATAGACGAAGGATATGTCACCTTCGGAGACAACAACAAGGGTAAAATCATTGGCAAAGGAACCATAGGTAACAAATCCAACCTCTCTATTGAAGATGTTTTACTAGTTGATGGTTTAAAACATAACCTCTTGAGCATTAGTCAATTATGTGATAAAGGATATATTATAAGATTTGAATCTAATACTTGCATCATTGAAAAACCACACAAAAATATATCTATGATTGCATTAAAACAAAACAACGTATACACTATTGACATCAATGACTTATGTGATGAAATGTGCTTTGCCGTTATGAATGAGGATGCTTGGCTATGGCATAGAAGATTAGGTCATGCTAGCATGAAACTAATCACTCAAGTATCATCTAGAGAACTTGTAAGAGGAATTCCTCATATCAAGTTCATCAAAGATAATGTATGTGATGCTTGCTAATTAGGTAAGCAAATTAGGGGTAGCTTCAAAGCTAAGAATCAAATAAGCACCTCTAGGCCCTTACAATTGATCCATATGGACTTGTTCGGACCAATCTCTACATCGAGTCTAGGAGGTAGCAAATACGCCTTTGTCATTATTGATGACTACAGCAGATATACATGGACCTACTTCTTAAAACAAAAAAATGAATGCTTTAGATATTTTACCAAGTTTTGTAAACTTGTTCAAAATGAGAAGGAATCTATGATTTCGTCAATTAGAAGTGATCATGGTGGAGAATTTCAAAACCATGACTTCCAAGAATTCTGTGAACTCAACGGATACAACCATAACTTCTCTACTCCAAGAAATCCTCAACAAAATGGGGTAGTAGAAAGAAAAAATCGAAATTTACAAGAAATGGCAAGAACCATGTTGAATGAACATAGCCTACCCAAATATTTTTGGGCCGAAGCTGTAAACACTGCATGCTATATTTTAAATAGAGTCCTAGTAAGACCCTTACTCACCAAAACTCCTTATGAGTTATGGAATAACAAAAAACCCAATGTCTCATATTTTAAAGTCTTTGGGTGTAAGTGTTTTATCTTGAATGAAAAGGATAACTTAGGAAAATTCGATGCTAAATCTGATGAAGGAATCTTTCTTGGTTATTCTTCGGTTTCTAAAGCTTTTCGCATCTTCAATAAAAGAACCTTAATTATTGAAGAATCCATCCATGTTGTTTTCAATGAGATTTCAGAAATTAAGAAAAATGATCTTGATGATGATGTTAATTTTGATTCCTTGAATTTAAACGAAACCCCGTCTCCAACTAGCAACTTGGATGCATCCACTTCCGAAACATCCTTACCCAAGGATTGGAAGTATATAGATGCTCATCCTAAGGAGCTAATCCTAGGAGACACATCAAAGGGGGTTCAAACACGATCTTCTTTTAAAAACTTTTGTGCCAACGCCGCTTTTCTCTCCCAAATTGAACCCAAATGTGTTGATGAAGCCATGAAAGATGATTCATGGATTATCGCAATGCAAGATGAATTAAATCAATTTGAGAGAAATGAAGTGTGGACGCTTGTTCCTAGGCCAAATGACCATTTAGTTATTGGTACTAAATGGGTCTTTAGAAACAGGCAAGATGAAAATGGTATCGTGGTTAGAAACAAGGCTAGATTAGTGGCCAAAGGTTTCAACCAAGAAGAAGGTATCGATTACGAAGAAACCTTCGCACCTGTGGCTCGATTGGAAGCCATAAGGATGCTCCTTGCCTACGCTAGTTGCAATAATTTTAAGTTATTTCAAATGGATGTTAAAAGCGCTTTTCTAAATGGTTTCATTTCCGAAGAAGTTTATGTTGAACAACCTCCTGGATTTGAAAATAATGGCTACCCTAATCATGTGTTTAGATTAACTAAAGCTCTCTATGGTTTAAAACAAGCCCCAAGGGCTTGGTATGAGAGACTTAGCTCTTTTCTCATTGAAAATAATTTCATAAAAGGCAAGGTTGATACTACATTATTCATCAAGAACTTTGAAAACAATTTTCTCATTGTTCAAATTTATGTTGATGATATTATCTTTGGTTCTACAAATGAATCTCTTTGTGAATCCTTTGCGAAAACTATGAGTCATGAATTCGAAATGAGTCTAATGGGAGAGTTAACATTCTTCTTAGGCCTACAAATCAAACAACTAAGCAATGGCATCTTTATTAGTCAAACCAAATATGCTGTGAGTTTGCTAAAGAAGTTCAAAATGAATAATTCAAAAGCCATTGACACTCCTATGAGCACCTCCACTAAGTTAGAAATTGATGAGAATGGAGAAAGCTTCGATCAAAAAACCTATAGGGGTATGATAGGAAGTTTACTTTACCTCACTGCCACCAGACCAGACATCATGTTCAGTGTAGGACTTTGTGCTAGATTTCAATCAGACCCTAAGATATCTCATCTCAAAGCAGTCAAAAGAATACTCAGATATCTTAATGGAACTACCAATCTAGGATTATGGTACCCAAAATCAGAAAATTTTGAATTAACAGCTTATGCTGATGCGGACTTCGCTGGCTGTAGACTAGACAGAAAAAGCACATCAGGATCATGTCAATTTTTAGGACATGCCCTTGTATCCTGGTCATCTAAGAAACAAAACTCGGTTGCCCTATCAACAACCGAAGCTGAATACATTGCAGCAAGTGCATGCTGTGCACAAGTTGTATGGATGAAAAACACTTTAGAAGATTACAAAGTGAATCTTAAAGATATTCCCATTAAATGTGATAACACGAGTGCAATATGCTTAACTAAAAATCCTATACAACACTCAAGAACAAAACACATTGATATTAGACATCACTTTATACGAGATCATGTCACTAATCATGATGTAACCATAGAGTTTATTGATACCAAACATCAACTAGCTGATATCTTTACAAAACCACTATGTGAAGAACAATTTGATTACATAAGAAGAGAATTAGGAATGTTGATGTGTCCGAATACTTAAACTAGTTTATTACATGTTGCAAATCATGTGACAAATATTTTTAACCAAATGCATGTAAGAAGTTCATTTTTCGATTTGTATGCTAAAAATGGGATGTTCCTGTACACTCTTATGAAAACTTTTTGAAAAATGACTTTTCTCCTTCAAGCAACAAACAATAAAGAGATATTCAAAGAATTATATGTGTCATGACTTCCTTTATGTGCTTGATAATGCTATCATGCTTTTTGTTGATGACAAAGGGGGAGAAACATATGAATTGATAAACACTATGGCATAGCTGAACTGCCATAATCATGTCTATGTCATAGTTGCAAATACTTGAGTGATGCTATAAACAATGTTATAGTTATGCCATCCTTGCATCACCAAGAGATATGTGAACATGCGCTATAGTTTGCATCATGTCTTGATTTGATATTCTATATTGTGAAGAAAATGCAAACTTGCTAGAAAATCTCAAATGTGTGCATCATGTAAAAAGTCCTTCGTAGCTTTATATGATTACATGATGAATAGTTACAAACACTATCATACAAACTTGATGATGTATGTCATGCCTTGACATCATTCTTGAAGAGATACATCATGATGGGCATCATGATGGGAGCATTGATAAGTTTAACTGATCTAACTTATCAATACGTCACTTGAATTCTTAGGTCTTGAATTCAAGGTTGACTTATCTCAACTATGGCATATAGATAGGGGGAGTTAAGGATAACTCCTTTATCAATTGATTGTCATCATCAAAAAGGGGGAGATTGTTGAATCTCAGATTTTGATGATGAAGTCAATTGTCATTTGTTATCTAATCTATGTGTTGAGATAAGTGTGCAGGATTAACTACGATGAGAGTAAGACAAGCAGCAGGTGTTGCGCCGGAGTCAAGATCATGATCACGTTGGGAGTTCGAGAGTTCGACGGAAGTTCGGACGGTCGTCGGAGGTTCAGCGAGAACAGATCCGAGAAGTCCAGAAGCTTGCCAAGCGAAGCTCGTCGGAACTCGCCAAGTGGATCGTCGCAAAGTCCAGGAGTTTGCCGGAAGTCCGCAGGAGCATCACCGAGGGTTCATCGGATGATCGACGGATGTTCGCCGGAAACTCGCCGGAAGAAGCGATTGACGTACCGAAGCAAAAGCTGCAGAAATTGTCTTAGATTTAATCGTAGTTAGCACGGTGATTAAGTTAGAAATGGGAGGTGATCCCATTAGCTTAATCCTGGGGCAATTGGGCCCCTAAAGAACTCAAGTTGGGTCGAATGGTTCAACCCATTCGAACCCAAGTAGCTGTGGGAGGTGCAACCGCCCAGGCAGGGAGGTAGCACCGCCCAGGCTAAGTCTCTCAGCGAGACTGGGCGGTGCAACCGCTCCAGCCAGGCGGTGCAACCGCCCAGGGCTCAGTCTCCAAGCGAGACTGGGCGGTGCAACCTCCTCTGTCAAGAGGTAGCACCGCCAGAGCTCAAGTTCCGAGCTCTGCCAAGCGGTGCAACCGCTCCAGCCAGGCGGTGCAACCGCCCAGGGCTCAGTCTCCAAGCGAGACTGGGCGGTGCAACCTCCTCTGTCAAGAGGTAGCACCGCCAGAGCTCAAGTTCCGAGCTCTGCCAAGAGGTGCAACCACCGAGCTCGGTCTTCGAGCTCTAGCAGAGAGGTGCAACCTCTTTGGACAGGTGATGCATCGCCTGAGCTCGGTCTTCGAGCTCTGGCAGAAAGGTGCAACCACCCCTGACAGAGAGGTGCATCCGCCTGAGCTCAGTCTTCGAGCTCTGCCAGGCGGTGCAACCTCTCCAGTCAAGAGGTGCAACCGCCTGATCCCGGAATTCCGGGATTTGATGGTTTTGAGCTCGAATTTTGAATTGGGTTGGGGCCTATAAATACCTCACCCATTCAGCACTGAAAAGATACAGACCTACACCGAAATCTTGATCTTTTCTGTGATTCTAAGAGCTCAAAAGTGTTGTAAAGCCTTTAAGTCTCCTCCTTCTGTTCTTCAAGTTTTCAGTTGTAAAGTGAGGAGAGAAAGGTCTGTAAAGGTTGTCTCCTGAGCCTGTCAAAAGGAGAGAAATTGTAAAAGGGCAGTTTGGCCTTCGCCTATTGAAGGAAGGCCCCTAGTTGACGTCGGCAACCTCGTCGGTGGAGGAAGCCAAAAGTGGAGTAGGTCAAGGCTGACCGAACCACTCTAAATCTCTGGTTTGCGTTTATTCTCGAGCACTTTATCATTACTGCAAACCTCCTTCATTACCACTGCTCTCTGCGCTTTCACGAACAAGTTCTAAGTGCTGTTCTTCCGAATCTGCATTCAGACGTAAAATCGTATTTTCATACATTACAGTTTACGTTTACGTTTGATTCTGCAGAACTGTCTTCCGTGCTTTTACGAACGAGCTTCTTTGCAGTTTACACTTACATTTTGATCCTATTGATAACTGCAAACTGTCCTCTACAATTTTACGAATGAGTTTCAACATTTAGACGTAAAACTGCATTCAGACGTAAATCGGCTTTCCTCGCACAATCATCAGATCTCAGTTCACGTTTACGTCTTGATTTTAACTGCATACTGCCTTCTGCGAGTATACAAACGAGTTTCAAAGTTTAGACGTAAATCTGCGTCTAGACGTAAAACTGCGTTTAGACGTAAATCTGCGTTTAGACGTAAATCTAAGTTTAGACGTAAATCTGAGTTTAGACGTAAATCTGCGTTTAGACGTAAAACTGCGTTTAGACGTAAATCTACGTTTAGACGTAAATCTGCGTTTAGACGTAAAACTGCGTTTAGACGTAAATCTGAGTTTAGACGTAAACTGCGCTTAGACGCAAAACTGCGCTTAGACGCAATCTGCGCTTAGACGCAAACTGCACTTAGATATAAACTGAGAATTAGCTTTTGCATCATAATAGTTTTTGAACGAACGCAGCTTTTGGTTTTTAATCGCTGTAAGATTTCCGCTGCACTAATTCACCCCCCCCCCTCTTAGTGCTCTCGATCCTAACAAGTGTAAGGATAATGATATGGACTGTGAATGATTCAATAATAGAGATTCTTTGCCCATATATGTTCATTTGTACAGGTTCTATCCAAATTGGGATAAGATCCAAGGATTTTAGTTCGGATCCGTTTGTGAAAGAGTAGAGTGAATGAGAAAGATAGTGAATTTTGTTTGAACTGAACCACTGATTGAAAAAAAAGAAGAGGATAAATACTTAGGAAGTAAAATAGGCTTTTTATTGGGGATAGAGGGACTTGAACCCTCATGATTTTTAAAGTCGACGGATTTTTCTCTTACTATAAATTTCATTGTTGTCGGTATTGACATGTAGAATGGGACTCTCTCTTTATTCTCGTCCGATTAATCAATTTTTCAAAAGATCTATCAAACTCTAGAATGAATGATTTCATAATTGAATATTCGATTCTTCCTTCAACTTCCACTCATAGGTTTGGTCACCTCTGGGATTGTACCGTCTTCCCCATCAACCCTGCCGACTACGCCACTAAGTAGCAAAGGTACAGCACTGCATACTGCCTACTTCGTTCCTTGGTTATGCACTCTTGCATGACCCGAAGTCCTTCACTTTCGGCTATCTTGATGAGAAGCTCATTGACACCGGTCTTACAAAGTTCCTCGGCCTATGCCCTTCAGCCTTGTCTCAGTAACTGGAGATTACCTCTGCATGCTCCACCTCCTCGGCCCCTTTCACGACCAAGCGCTCTCCCTCCATGAGAGCAAGGGATAAATGACTTTCACGGAAGTCCCGCCTCTGCAGTACCATGGCGCTGTCATGCCCATGGTGTTGGGAAATCATGGGGGGCGACATCATATGCGTAGCGGAAGAACAAGAAAACAAAAATCTCCGATTCCCAAAAAGATGTTCGTCGTCGTGCGAAGATTGGTGCGCAAAAATCCACAAAACACAAAACCGCATATAGAGATTGTGTTACCTAGGGAGATCGTATATCCCTGTTTCCTTGCAGATCCTTAGGAGAGGGTGAAGGAGGTGAAGCGTCCTCCTCTCTAGCGGTGATCCACACAGCAGGGTTGCGACGACGCTCCTCAAAACTCTAGGCCTACTCTGAGGTGAAGAGGGAGAGGAGAATAGGAAAGGCAAGCAAAGACTCTAGCCTATGAGGCTGTGAATCCCTCCTATTTATAGAGATCCCGTGTCAAACCCTAATGGGTCCTTCCCTAGTGGGTATTGGATCTGCATCCAATAAGACAAGGGCTCCGTCGGATATCTCATATCCGAACCTCTACTCATCGTAATGCCTACCATATGTGTGTGACCCACTAGGCCCAATATCGAGCTGGCCGTGAGTCATACCTGTCAGAACTCCTTCTAACTCAGTGAATTATTATCTCTGTAATAATTCACTCGACTCATCTGTTAGGATCGAGAGCACTAAGAGGGGGGGGTGAATTAGTGTAGCGGAAATCTTACAGCAATTTAAAAGCTAAAGCTGCGTTTGTCCGATAAAAAATGATTTCGATATAAAAGCAGAATCACAGTTCAGTTTGCGTCTAAGCGCAGTTTTGCGTCTAAGCGCAGTTTGCGTCTAAACACAGTTTGCGTCTAAGCGCAGTTTGCGTCTAAGCACAGTTTGCGTCTAAGCGCAGTTTGCGTCTAAGCGCAGTTTGCGTCTAAACTCAGTTTTACGTCCAAACGCAGTTTTACGTCAAAACGCAGTTTTACGTCTAAACGTAGTTTTACGTCTAAACGCAGTTTTACATCTAAACGCAGTTTTGCGTCTAAACGCAGTTTTACGTCTAAACGTAATTTTACGTCTAAATGTAGTTTTGTGTCTAAAAGCAGTTTTGAACCTTGAAAAGCGTTTTACGTAGAAAGCAATTTGCAGTTATAAATGGAATCCGAATGTAAGCGTAAACTGCAGTGTGAAGATCGTACGAAAACACGATTTACGTTTGAATGCAGATTCTGAAAGATCAGAGCTTAGAAACTCGTTCGTAAAGGCGCAGAGGGCAGTAGCAATGTAGGAGGTTTGCAGTAATGATAAAGTGATCAAGGTAAAAGCAAACCAGAGATTTAGAGTGGTTCGGTCAGTCTTGACCTACTCCACTTTTGGCTTCCTCCTCCGACGAGGTCACCGACGTCAACTAGCTGCCTTCCTTCAATGGGCGAAGGCTAACTGCCCTTTTACAGTTTCTCTCCTTTTGACAGGCTCAGGAGACAACCTTTACAGATCCTTTCTCTCCTCTCTTTACAACTCAAGACTTGAAGAACAGAAGGAGGAGAACTTTAGGACTTTACACAAATTTGAGCTCTTAGAATCACTGAAAAGATCAAGAATTCGGTGTGGATCTGTCTGCTTTCAGTGTTGAATGGGTGGGGTATTTATAGGCCCCAACCCAATTCAAATTTGGAGCTCAAAACGATCAAATCCCGGAATTCCGGGATCAGGCGGTTGCACCTCTTGACTGGAGAGGTGGCACCGCCTGGCAGAGCTTGAAGACTGAGCTCAAGCGATTGCACCTCTCTGCCAGATCTCGAAGACTGAGCTCGGTGGTTGCACCGCCTGGCAGAGCTCGAAGAATGAGCTCGGTGGTTGCATCACCTGGCAGAGCTCGAAACTGAGCTCAGGTTGATGCACCTCTGTGCCAGAGCTCGAAACTTGAGCTCTGGCGGTGCTACCTCTTGACAGAGGAGGTTGCACCGCCCAGTCTAGCTCGAAGACTGAGCCCTGGGCGGTTGCACCTCTTGGCTGGGGCGGTTGCACCGCCCAGTCCCGCTAGAAGACATGGCCTGGGCGGTTGTACCGCCTGGCTGGGGCGGTTGCACCGCCCAGTCTCGCAGCCCTGGCGGTTGCACCTCCTGGCCTAGGCGGTTGCACCGCCTGGTGCAATCAGGGTCCGAATGGTTCGCTCCATTCGACCCAATTTGAATCTTTTCAGGGGCCCAATTGCCCCAAGATTAAGCTAATGGGATCACCTCCCATTTTCAAGCTTAATCATCGTGCTAACTACGATTAACTCTAAGACAACTTCTGCAGCTATGCTCCGATGCGTCAATCGCTTCTTCCGGCGAGTTTCCGGCGAACTTCCGTCGATCATCCGATAAACCCTCGGTGATCCTTCTGCGGACATCCGGCATACTCCTGGACTTTGCGACGATCCACTTGGCGAGTTCCGACGAGCTTCGCTTGGCAAGCTTCTGGACTTCTCGGATCTGTTCTCGCTGAACCTCCGACGACCGTCCGAACTTCCGTCGAACTCTCGAACTCCCAACGTGATCATGATCTTGACTCTGGCGCAACACCTGCTGCTTGTCTTACTCTTATCGTAGTTAATCCTGCACAACAAAACAAAACTTCAATCGAGACAATTAATCCTAAGCAATTAACCAAGTTGTCCGACATGTCATTGGTCCCTCGACGGTTCGACCGATTCTTCGGCGCATCGTCCTCTCGTGCAGCCTATTGCCCAATCGGCCAGTTGACTCCGCAACTCCGATATCCTTGGCACAATACCCGCTCTTCTTGGCCCGATGCCCGAGTCCACGGCCCGAAGCCTTCTGTCGATACGCCGACCGATCCACCGGCCCGACGTCCAATCTTCTGACATGTTCCTTCGGCACAACATGATTTTCCTGCTTTAATTGTCTCATCCTGATCGAAGCATCCTGCGTCACTCAAAACGCAGATTAAATCATAAACATATATCAAGTAGTTTCATCATCAAAATACGAGATTCAACAATCTCCCCCTTTTTGATGATGACAACCACTTGATGACGGAGTTAAACTTAACTCCCGGAGTTTAAACAAACTCCCCCTATCAATATGCCATATTGATAGAACCTTGAATTCAAACTGAATTCAAGTCATTGCAATATTCATCATGAATACTTGCAATACGTCAACATGAACATATGCATAAACTTATGCATCACATGTCATGTCATCAACATACTTTCATCAACATACTTCTCCCCCTTTGTCATCAACAAAAAGGAGAAGTATCACAATCAAGTGTTTGCGTGTGATATTGGTTCAACTCTTTGCATGAAAATCATAATATCAAGTTTTATCATCATGCAATCTTGGAGCTAGAAGATTTAGCAAGTGTTACATCATGCTTAGAACATTCATGCTATCAAGTTTTAGATATGCAAGTTTTATAGCATATAAGATAGCACTTTTGGTAATGTTCAAGATAGCAAGTTCTATATTATGCAAGCTAGCAAATTAGAGATGTTCAAGAAGGCAACTCTTGCTTCTTGAAAATTTTGCTCATTTTGCTAGATGCGCAAGTTAGCATTTTTGCCTCTTGAGATAGGCAAGATAGCACATTTTCTTCTTTTGAGATAGCAACTTTTTGCTTCTCTTTAGACCAACAAGCTAGCAATTTTTATGATATACAAGTTTCACAATATATAAGCTAGCAAAAATTTCGAAAGCAAATGCAAGATAAATTTCTTGTGTAAGCTCATGATTCTTGCTTCCTATTGCAATGTGCAAATTGCAAGTTTTGCTTCTTGAGATATTCAAGATAGTGATGTTCAAGAAGACAATTTTTCTTCTTGAAATAAGCAAGTTAGCAATCTTTGCTTCTTAAAATAGGCAAGCTCGCAATCAAGTTTTTGCATCTTCTTGACTTGTACAAGCTAGCTATCTCCCCCTTTGTCATTGTAAAAATGAAAGAGAGAATACAGTTTTGTAGTTCTCTTTTCCTTTTAGAACGATTTCAAAATCATGACAAATGATGGATAATCAAGTTATGAATGTCAAGACAATTTTTCATCATGAATATTTTATCATTGCATGCATCATTATCATAAGTTGAAGTATTACATGCATGATATCATATCACCATTCATAATTACATTAATGTTTCATATCATGATGGTATCAATTTTGTCAAATTATATCCTACCATGCATGATCAAAACTTCTCCCCATTTTATCATTGAAAACAAGAAGAAAGTAGGGGGTAGAGCATAAAAGTGTTAAATATTTCAATCATTTCAAGTCATTTATATCATAGATCAAGTCATGATTCGTAATTCATCATAAAGCAGATTAGTTTTCAATCATCACATAAGGCATTTAAGGAATTTTTGAAACATAGGAGAATGATTAAATTAAGCATACAATGTTTCAATCCAATTCAAGTCATGAATATCAATGCTTTCATATTGTGAGTATCAATTCATGAATACCACAAGATATTATTTGTGACTTCAATTTTGCAAGATCAAGATTATGATTTAGATAAAACTTATTCAAATCAAATTATTAATTTGAAATTCATAATCTAGTCATTAAAATTAATTTCGAGATTCACAAAATATCATGAAATCATTAATCTCGATCAGATGGGAAAAGCATTTTTTAAGAGATTCTTTTTCACCTAAGCATGCCTTAGTCTTTATATGCCAAATTAAGATAAGCATTAAAGTTCAAGACATAAGGCAAAGAAATCTTGTATTATGAAATATATGATATCAAGGCTCATGATTCATTCGAAAAGATATAGTACAAAGAGCAACTTGAAACATTCTTATCAAGATCACATTTTAAAATATTCCAAGTTTCATGATATCAATATGACACTTCATTGAATTGCATTTCATTTGAAGAACTCCTTTTTTGATAAATGTAGGGAGCATAATGAACGATCTTGATTTATAAAGAGCTTCATGTTATCAAGATCATGATTTTAATAATTATTCTCTTTAGCAAAGAATCACAAAAGCACTTTATTTTTGCATAAGAAATCACATTGTGTTATGATTTATAAATTCTTTTTCTGCACACGAATCATAGGAGATATGAATGTGAAACAAATCTTTGCAAGCAAAAACACTATCATTCATATTTCAAGATGGAGTTTATAAGCATGAATCATTTCATCAAATCCATTTTAGAAAAATATTTTTCATAAGTGTATGAGAAAATCCGATTGTTAGGATACCAATTGTTAAGTGAATCCGAAAATGAAATTAACACTTTCATATATTCAAACATGATTTTTGCTATAGATCTTGAAATTAAGTCAAGAAGATCAAACAAGCTCATGATCATGGATAACTTAAAATCACATGCGTAAATTTTTAATAACCATTTCATATTACATCTTTATGCATTACTTTAAATCAAACGTGATTTCATTCAACAATGTTAATCAAACATGATACACATTATTACTTCTTAACCATGATCAAAATCATTTTGTTTGTTTATCATAAAATATGTAATATTATTTTCGAAATTATCAGCATGATCATAATTTTTGTATTTTTATTTTTAAACATGTAATTTTCAAGAAAATTAATTCTAAACTAAAAAAGAAAATATATCATGAAAGCATCAAGTAATTTCAAAATAAACCAAAGGCATTTTAATTACCTCAACGTCGTAGGCTGGTAAGGCGTATTTTGTCGCCTCGCTTTTGTTGACTTTCTTGTCTTCAGATGAGCTCGATTCATCCCAATTTTTGTTCTTCTTCTTGCGTTTGAAGCAAGTAGTTCCATTCTTTTTGCTTTTTAATTTTCGTTTCATTTGTAGTTTAAGTTCACCATCACTTGAGCTTACGCTCGAGTGGTCTTCAAATGTTCTATGTCCCAAATCCTTCCTGTTCTTTGGAAGGTTGGTTTGTTCATCATTGTCCTCATCACTTGAGTCATCGCTCAAGTGGCATTCATTTGTCCAGAGTTCCAAATCCTTCCTGTTCTTTGGAAGGTGATTGTGTTCAACATGTTCATCATGTGCATTGTGCACCATTTCATATGTCATCAATGAACCAATTAGTTCTTCAAGTGGTAAGTTGTTTAGATTTTTAGCTTCTTGTATTGCAGTTACTTTTGAATCCCACTTTTTAGAAAGAGAACGCAAAATCTTGTTTACGAGTTCAAAATCCGAAAAACATTTTCCATGAGCTCTTAAACTATTGACGACATCCGTGAAACGGGTGTACATGTCGCCTATAGTCTCGCTTGGTTGCATTTGAAAAAACTCAAAATCATGCAATAAAAAGTTAACTTTCGAGTGTTTGACTCTACTAGTTCCCTCGTGCGTGATTTGAAGAATTCGCCAAATGTCAAAAGCCGTTTCACACGTAGAAATCCGATTGAACTCATTTTTGTCCAATGCGCAAAATAAGGCATTCATAGCCTTTGCGTTTAAAGAAAAATTCTTCTTCTCCAAAACCGACCATTCGTTCATCGGTTTGGAGGGAAGTTGAAAACCGTTTTCAATGATACTCCATAAGTCTAAATTCGTAGAAATCAAGAAAACTCTCATTCGAGTTTTCCAATAAGTGTAGTCCAATCCGTTAAACAACGGTGGACGAAAGACCGAAAAGCCCTCTTGAAGAGCCATTTCTCTCAGGTGTAAATGCGAAATGAGAAATACCCCGCTCTGATACCAATTGTTAGGATCGAGAGCACTAAGAGGGGGGGGGGGGTGAATTAGTGCAGCGGAAATCTTACAGCAATTTAAAAGCTAAAGCTGCGTTCGTCCGATAAAAAATGATTTCGATATAAAAGCAGAATCACAGTTCAGTTTGCGTCTAAGCGCAGTTTTGCGTCTAAGCGCATTTTGCGTCTAAACACAGTTTGCGTCTAAGCGCAGTTTGCGTCTAAACTCAGTTTTACGTCCAAACGCAGTTTTACGTCAAAACGCAGTTTTACGTCTAAACGCAGTTTTACGTCTAAACGCAGTTTTACGTCTAAACGCAGTTTTGCGTCTAAACGCAGTTTTACGTCTAAACGTAATTTTACGTCTAAATTTAGTTTTGTGTCTAAAAGCAGTTTTGAACCTTGAAAAGCGTTTTACGTAGAAAGCAATTTGCAGTTATAAATGGAATCCGAATGTAAGCGTAAACTGCAGTGTGAAGATCGTACGAAAACACGATTTACGTTTGAATGCAGATTTTGAAAGATCAGAGCTTAGAAACTCGTTCGTAAAGGCGCAGAGGGCAGTAGCAATGTAGGAGGTTTGCAGTAATGATAAAGTGCTCAAGGTAAAAGCAAACCAGAGATTTAGAGTGGTTCGGTCAGTCTTGACCTACTCCACTTTTGGCTTCCTCCTCCGACGAGGTCACCGACGTCAACTAGCTGCCTTCCTTCAATGGGCGAAGGCTAACTGCCCTTTTACAGTTTCTCTCCTTTTGACAGGCTCAGGAGACAACCTTTACAGATCCTTTCTCTCCTCTCTTTACAACTCAAGACTTGAAGAACAGAAGGAGGAGAACTTTAGGACTTTACACAAATTTGAGCTCTTAGAATCACTGAAAAGATCAAGAATTCGGTGTGGATCTGTCTGCTTTCAGTGTTGAATGGGTGGGGTATTTATAGGCCCCAACCCAATTCAAATTTGGAGCTCAAAACGATCAAATCCCGGAATTCCGGGATCAGGCGGTTGCACCTCTTGACTGGAGAGGTGGCACCGCCTGGCAGAGCTCGAAGACTGAGCTCAGGCGATTACACCTCTCTGCCAGAGCTCGAAGACTGAGCTCGGTGGTTGCACCGCCTGGCAGAGCTCGAAGACTGAGCTCGGTGGTTGCATCACCTGGTAGAGCTCGAAACTGAGCTCAGGCTGATGCACCTCTCTGCCAGAGCTCGAAACTTGAGTTCTGGCGGTGCTACCTCTTGACAGAGGAGGTTGCACCGCCCAGTCTAGCTCGAAGACTGAGCCTTGGGTGGTTGCACCTCTTGGCTGGGGCGGTTGCACCGCCCAGTCCCGCTGGAAGACATGGCCTGGGCGGTTGCACCGCCTGGCTGGGGCGGTTGCACCGCCCAGTCTCGCAGCCCTGGCGGTTGCACCTCCTAGCCTAGGCGGTTGCACCGCCTGGTGCAATCAGGGTCCGAATGGTTCGCTCCATTCGGCCCAATTTGAATCTTTTCAGGGGCCCAATTGCCCCAAGATTAAGCTAATGGGATCACCTCCCATTTTCAAGCTTAATCATCGTGCTAACTACGATTAACTCTAAGACAACTTCTGCAGCTATGCTCCGATGCGTCAATCGCTTCTTCCGGCGAGTTTCCGGCGAACTTCCGTCGATCATCCGATAAACCCTCGGTGATCCTTCTGCGGACATCCGGCATACTCCTGGACTTTGCGACGATCCACTTGGCGAGTTCCGATGAGCTTCGCTTGGCAAGCTTCTGGACTTCTCGGATCTGTTCTCGCTGAACCTCCGACGACCGTCCGAACTTCCGTCGAACTCTCGAACTCCCAACGTGATCATGATCTTGACTCCGGCGCAACACCTGCTGCTTGTCTTACTCTTATCGTAGTTAATCCTGCACAACAAAACAAAACTTCAATCGAGACAATTAATCCTAAGCAATTAACCAAGTTGTCCGACATGTCATTGGTCCCTCGACGCTTCGTCCGATTCTTCGGCGCATCGTCCTCTCGTGCAGCCTATTGCCCAATCGGCCAGTTGACTCCGCAACTCCGATATCCTTGGCACAATACCCGCTCTTCTTGGCCCGATGCCCGAGTCCACGGCCCGAAGCCATCTGTCGATACGCCGACCGATCCACCGGCCCGACGTCCAATCTTCTGACATGTTCCTTCGGCACAACATGATTTTCCTGCTTTAATTGTCTCATCCTGATCGAAGCATCCTGCGTCACTCAAAACGCAGATTAAATCATAAACATATATCAAGTAGTTTCATCATCAAAATACGAGATTCAACATCATCGACTACGGACGTACTAGGCCACTACGCCGTAGTCCCCAGACGATACAGGGGAATCCAATCCATTGGACCTGTCTGTCCTCAGTTACCATGTACCTATAGTCCCTCATCCATCTAATATCCCAGAGACCGTATATCGAGCATGGTGCTGTCAGACCCATACGGTTTCTACTCAAGTCTCGCTCTAATCGGATTCTCCCGGAGAACTCTTTCTCTCTCAACCCGAATGACCCTGGCCAGGGATTTGTCTGAGCAAGAACACATGGGATATTCCTTTCATGACGCCGAGAGTGGATGATCCTCTGTCGACATTCAATAGCCCTCGTAATGTCGACTACCACTCCCAATGACCAGCTGTACTAGATCTGGGACAGCCAAATCTATAAGTCTGGTATCAAAGAGTGGAGCACTCATACAGGACATCCTTGGTGTCTCAAGTATATGGACCAGATACACCACTAGGACTACGGAATCGCTATCTGACAATAAGGCATCATCAACCGTCCAGCATTCCGTAAGCGGATCAATCAATGAACTCATTCTCCAATGAGCACCTGTACTGTATCCCTAGTGTCCCTACACGAGCAACTATGAGACCAGCTGCATCCATCATATGGACGGGTATACAGCACACTAGTCTATCCGGTTATCACGATGTCCCTCTCGAGTAACCTATGACCGGGATTATTTAGGATATGTGTTTAAAGGTGAATCGATCTCATTATCGTGATCTCATCACGATCCGATTCCCATTGCACAAATCCAAGGACATCACAATATATATATGCATTTATGCAATAGTTATAAAGTGATATACGCCAAAATATAATAAGCAAAAAAGATTCTGTATCAAGTCACACGTGCCATCACTCACGTGATTAGCTTGCTGGGCACCTATGACTAGCAATCTCCCACTTGACCTAAAGCCAATCACCTATGTGTTTGATCTCCATCAGACTCCTGTGACGCTCAAAGACAAAATGAGACAACGGCTTTGTCAGTGGATCTGCAATGTTATCTTCGGATGGAACTCTTTCCACTGTTACATCTCCTCGGGTTACGATCTCTCTAATAAGCTGGAACCTCCTCAGAACACTTCTGATGAGACTCGGGTTCCCTTATTTGAGTAATCGCCCCATAGTTGTCGCAATATAAGGAAGAAGACTTCTCGCTATTCGGAACGACTCCCAAATCTGTGATGAACATCTTCACCCAGACTCCCTCTTTTGCTGCATCTGATGCAGCAATATACTCCGCCTCTGTGGTCGAGTCAGCAGTAGTATCTTGCTTGGAACTCTTCCAGCACACTGCTCCTCCATTCAAGGTGTACACATACCTTGAATTCGACTTGCTATCATCGACATCAGACTGAAAACTTGAGTCAGTGTAGCCTTCAACCTTAAGGCTATTACCTCCATATACTAGTAAAAGATCCTTAGTCCTTCCCAAGTACTTAAGGATACACTTTACTGCTTTCCAGTGCTCCAAGCCTGGATCCGCCTGATACCTGCTCGTGACACTCAGAGCATGCGCTATATCAGGCCTAGTACATAGCATGGCATACATGATATACCATATTGCTAAGGCATAAGGTATCATATCCATGTTCGCCCTTTCTTAGAATTTTCAATGCCAAACCTTTTGACAATGGTTTCTATGTACTTGGACTGGGACACGCCAAGCATCCTCTTGGATCTATCTCTATAGATTCTAATCCCCAAGATATAGGATGCTTCCCCTAAGTCCTTTATGGAGAAGTGTCTAGATAACCAAGTCTTTACTGTGGATAGCATTCCTACGTCATTCCCAATGATGAGGAGGTCATCCACATATAACACCAAAAAGGTGATAGCGCTCCCACTTACCTTCCTGTATACACAAGGCTCATCTTCGTTCTTAACGAAGTTATAAGATCTGATTGACTCATCAAATCTTATGTTCTAACTTCGGGAAGCTTGCTTTAGTCCATAAATGGATTTAAGCAACCTACACACCTTATCTGGGCAGTTCTTGGACACGAATCCCTCAGGTTGCATCATATACACCTCCTCCTTGAGGTTCCCATTGAGGAATGCGGTTTTCACATCCATCTGCCAAATCTCATAATCATAGTGTGCTGCAATAGCCAATAGAATTCTGATGGATTTTAGCATTGCTACGGGTGAGAAGGTTTCGTTGTAGTCAACACCTTGCCTTTGACGATACTCTTTAGCCACTAGCCTTGTTTTATAGGTCTCTAACTTTCCATCTACTTCGGTCTTTTTCTTAAAGATCCACTTGCAACCGATGGGTACAATACCTTCGGGCGCATCAACTAGGTTCTAAACCTTATTGGAGTACATAGAATCCATCTCAGAATTCATGGCTTCTTTCCACTTCCCGGAGTCTATACTCATAATAGCCTCATCGTAGGTCTGAGGATCAATATCCTCTACATCCTTTGCTCTAATATGTCCCACATATCTCTCAAGAGGATGGGATACTCTATCAGACCTGCGTAAAGTTGATACTTGTGTATTAGGTACATGAACAGACTCGAGCTGTAGAGTGGTGCTTGAGCTTGGTTCTCCAACCTCGCTCAATTCTATCATTCTCCCACTATCTCCGTCAAGAATGTGTTCCTTCTCAAGGAACACTGCTCTCTTAGCTACAAAGACCTTTTGGTCCTCGAGATGATAGAAATAATACCCACAAGTTTCCTTGGGGTATCCCACAAATTTGCATCGCTCTATCCTTGATTCTAACTTATCGGGGTTGTGTCTTCTAACATGGGCAGGGCAGCCCCAAATCTTAACAACCTTAAGATCTGGCTTCTACCCTTTCCATATCTCATATGGTGTAGACACTACCGACTTAGTTGGAACTCTGTTCAGAAGGTAAGCTGCGGTTTCTAGGGCATATCCCCAGAATGAGATGGGTAGGTCAGCGAAACTCATCATGGACCGTACCATATCTAATAATGTACGATTTCTCCTTTCAGAGACACCATTGAGCTGAGGTGTATAAGGAGGTGTCCATTGAGATAATATCCCATGGTCCTTGAGGAACTGAGTAAACTCTGTACTTAAGTATTCACCTCCTCGATCTGATCGAAGAGTTTTGATACTCTTTCCAGTCTGGTTCTCCACCTCATTCTTATACTCTTTGAATTTCTCAAAGGCCTTGACTTGTACTTCATTAAGTACACATATCCATACCTTGAGAAATCATCAGTAAATGTAATGAAGTAGGAGTAACCTCCAATAGCATGAGTTGACATGGGTCCACATACATCACTATGTATGAGTTCCAACAACTCATTGGCTCTCTCTCCAGTTCTACTAAATGGAGATTTGGTCAGTTTTCCACGAATGCAAGGCTCACAAGTTGCATATGACACATAGTCGAATGGATCTAGATATCCATCATTTAGCAATTTTTGAATCCTTCTTTCATGGATGTGACCTAGCCTACAATGCCACAGGTATGCACTGTTCAACTCATCTCGTTTCCTTCTTGACACATTTACATTCATGATATGTGGAGTGGTGTCTAACATAAATAAACCATTATGCAATGTTCCTTTCGTGATGATCTTATCATCTAATAATATCGAACAACCATTGTTCTCAAAAACAAATTTATATCCACTAACTGTTAAACATGAAATGGAGATAATGTTTTTGATAATAGAATGAACAAAATAAGATGCATCTAATGCAATAAAAGCTCCACTAGGCAGATGTAGGGTGACCTCGCCAACAGCTAATACAGCAACTTTTGCTCCATTACCCATCTTGAGGTCCATCTCGCCACTCTCTAGTCTCCTAGGCCTTGCCAGAACCTGCAACGAATTGCATATATGATAAACACTACCGGTATCCAATACCCATGTGTTATCATAAGAGTCTGACAAATGGAGACTGATCATGAATGTACCTGAAGTTTCATCAAGCTTTTGTTTTGCCCTTTCTGCAAGGTACTCTTTGCAGTTTCTCTTCCAATGCCCATCTTTACTATAGTGGAAGCACTGGCCTTTGTCCTTTGCTGGGTCTTTCTTAGCAACCTTTGCTTTACCTTGTTTGCCCTTGCCCTTTCCCTTCTTAAGGGACCTTTCTGCTTTCCTTTTCTTTCTGGTCTCACCAGTGTAGAGAACTGGCTTCTCTTTCTTAATAGTACTCTCTACCTCCCTCAACATATTGAGGAGCTCTGGGAGAGTCACCTCAAGCTTGTTCATATTAAAATTCATTATGAACTGTGAAAAGGAATCTGGTATGGACTAAAGCACAATGTCCACACACAAGTTATCCTCTAGGACCATTCCTAGACCTGTGAGTTTCTCTATCCACTCAATCATCTTTAGGACATGGTTCTGAACCGGTGTCCCCTTAGTCATCCTAGCGCGGAAAAGGCTCTTGGATATCTCATATCATTGAGTCCTTCCCTGTTCCTCAAACAATTTGAGAACATGTAGGAGAATGGATCTGGCATCCATCTTTTTATGTTGTCTTTGTAACTCTGGAGTCATAGAGCCAAACATATAGCACTGAGCAAGAGTGGAGTCATCAATTTACTTCACGTAGCGAGCGATCTCATCCTCGCTTGCCCCTTCTTCGGGCGTAGGCATCACTGTATCAAGTACGTACACGATTTTCTCCGCTGTGAGAACAATTCTCAAGTTATGGAGCCAATCCGTATAATTTGGACCAGTGAGGCGGTTGACATCAAGTATGCCACGTAACGGATTTGAAAGCGACATTTTCTGAAAATAAAGATGTAGCAAAAATGAATAACATGCAGATTATGCAAGAAATAAACTATCAAGATATGGACTTCTATCTTAATATGCTCCCACTATTTTACTATCGAGTCACGCGACACCCTCAGCACGTAAAACGGAAGTCTCCGACAGACTTCTAGTAGGGATCAGGATCCAATCAGCGTCTTAGTGTAACCTCGAGGGACTCGACCAATCATACTACTTGTGATTCCCGTCCTGTTCGGCCTCCGAATCACCATGGCCTCGAGGGACTCGACCAACCATGATGCTCGGTTAAGTCAACACCTTCGTTACAAGTTGAGTCTGATTTGATGATATACCCTCGAGGGACTCGACCAAGCATACCATGCCCTCAGGTCACCGGTGACATCTCTATGTCGTAAGCAAGATAGCGAATCGCGATATAGGTGAGTCTCGAGGGACTCGACCAACTCAACCTACACCGGGAATCAGTTCCTACTCATAACGATGGAAGGCCACGTGGGTCAATCTAATTGCCTCACATTTACCGACTTAATATTATCGAGAGATGTTTCTATAATTTGATCTCCTAATATGACATGTCACACATATACATATTTAATATATATCTACATCGCATGCAAATATATATATACATATCTAGTATGTGTATAAGCAATCACATCAGGTGATCATGGACCACAACCTAATATGATTAGGCCCGAGCCAGTAGGCATAATCACTCACATCAAGATCTATGTGTGCAACGGTGCATCTCCATGCCATGTGATCGTCCATCTCGTCCTCGTCGGTTCCGTCGACATCTTGATGCATCTCCATGCATCATGATCGTCCGTCTCGTGGGTCCCGCTATCGCATCCACACTCCCGCTGCGCCTCCTCATGTGATTACAACTTAATCATAGGCACGCAGGCCCGACAATAATCGAGAAATATAATGGAGGTTCGCAGACCTCAATAATAATAATCACAAGTACACACATCACACGGTCCATGATCATCCGTCCACACATCAGACATCACATGTATAAATAATCATCATCATGTAGGACTACTAGATAATAATAAAAATAATAATCAACTAAACCTTTTAATTAATTAATATTTTTCTGAAATCAGGGACATGTAGGGAATTTCTCAATTCCTAAGGGAATTTTCGTAATTTGGACAAAAGACATAAACTGGAATTTCTCAAATTCCGAGGGGAAAAACTATCTTTTGCCTAGAAAACCCTAATATCCTTTCCCCCTTTCGCTGCTGCCGCCGCCGCCACCCTGCCGGCGGCGGCCTGTGCGGCGGGGCGAGGGCACTGCCCGCGCTTACAAACGGCACGCTCGCTGGCGGCGATGCCGCTGCGGCTGGGCGCCCCCTTCGGGCGCCGCTGCCTCCGCAAGCTATGCTTTACCGCCGGGCGGTCGCCCTTGTGGGGGAGCAGCGGCGGCAGGCGTCGCGCGTCGCTGCCCTACGGCGGCAAGCACCGCTTCCTTTCGGCGGCAGGCGCCGCTGCCCTGCGGCGCCTCTGCCCGTGGGATGCCAGCCCCGCCGGCAGCAAGCCTGTTGCAAGCAGGCCGCCGGCCGGCTGCTGTAGACGCAGCCCCTACGCTGCCCGCCATCGGCTGCGCTGCACGCACGCAGATCGAGGGTAGCAACTGTTGCTGCCCTTTCTCGCTTTTGCGTCAACGATTTTGACGTCAAAATTCTTCCTAAACACAATACACGCAGTTCAAAACCAATCATTCACACGAACAACCTGGCTCTGATACCACTGTTGGGAAATCATGGGGGGCGACATCATGTGCGCAGCGGAAGAACAAGAAAACAAAAATCCCCGATTCCCAAAAAGATGTTCGTCGTCGTGCGAAGATTGGTGCGCAAAAATCCGTAAAACACAAAACTGCGTATAGAGATTGTGTTACCTAGGGAGATCGTATATCCCTGTTTCCTTGCAGATCCTTAGGAGAGGGTGAAGGAGGTGAAGCGTCCTCCTCTCTAGCGGTGATCCACACAGCAGGGTTGCGACGACGCTCCTCGAAACTCCAGGCCTACTTTGAGGTGGAGAGGGAGAGGAGAATAGGAAAGGCAAGCAAAAACTCTAGCCTATGAGGCTGTGAATCCCTCCTATTTATAGAGATCCTGTGTCAAACCCTAATGGGTCCTTCCCTAGTGGGTATTGGATCTGCATCCAATAAGATAAGGGATCCGTCGGATATCTCATATCCGAACCTCTACTCATCGCAATGCCTACCATATGTGTGTGACCCTCTAGGCCGAATATCGAGCTGGCCGTGAGTCATACCTGTCAGAACTCCTTCTAACTCAGTGAATTATTATCTCTGTAATAATTCACTCGACTCATCGACTACAGACGTACTAGGCCACTACGCCGTAGTCCCCAAACGATATAGGGGAATCCAATCCATTGGACCAGTCTATCCTCAGTTACCCTGTACCTATAGTCCCTTATCCATCTAATATCCCAGAGACCGTATATCGAGCATGGTGCTGTCAGACCCATACGGTTTCTACTCAAGTCTCGCTCTAATCGGATTCTCCCGGAGAACTCTTTCTCTCTCAACCCGAATGACCCTGGCAAGGGATTTGTGTGAGCAAGAACACATGGGATATTCCTCTCATGACGCCGAGAGTGGATGATCCTCTGTCGACATTCAATAGCCCTCGTAAGGTCGACTACCACTCCCAATGACCAGCTGTACTAGATCTGGGACAACCAAACCTATAAGTCTGGTATCAATGAGTGGAGCACTCATACAGGACATCCGTGGTGTCTCAAGTCTAAGGACCAGATACACCACTAGGACTACGGAATCGCTGTCTGACAATAAGGCATCATCAACCATCCAGCATTCCGTAAGCGGATCAATCAGTGAACTCATTATCCAATGAGCACCTGTACTGTATCCCTAGTGTCCCTACACGAGCAGCTATGAGACCAGCTGCATCCATCATATGGACGGGTATACAGCACACCAGTCTATCCAGTTATCACGATGTCCCTCTCGAGTAACCTATGACCGGGGTTATTTAGGATATGTGTTTAAAGGCGAATCGATCTCATTATCGTGATCTCATCACGATCCGATTCCCATTGCACAAATCCAAGGACATCACAATATATATATACATTTATGCAATAGTTATAAATTGATATACGCCAAAATATAATAAGCAAAAAAGATTCTATATCAAGTCACTTGTGCCATCACTCACGTAATTGGCTTGCTGGGCACCTATGACTAGCACATGGCCCTACTATCCGTCGCCTCGCATCTACATCCCTTTTCTTCACGATCAGTAGATATGTCTCCGTAGCACTCCTCTGAGTCCACCTCCATTCTAACTGATGCTTGATTTTTGGTAGCTAAGTCCCTCTGGACTCGTCGTCGCTTCCTCACCCCTTTCGACCCCCTGCTTCAACACCTCAATGTTCTCTGAGCAATCTATTTGGTCGATGGAAAGACAGACTGCAACTCCCATGCATGGCCTCTGCCATCACGTTGTAGGGTTTGCACCGATTCTGTTCTCCTTAGCTTCCTTGGTAGGAACGTTCGCTTACTCGACCTTGTCCTCTGACTTGCCGGGCTCCCTTAAGCGAATATGAGCTCTGGAGCAGTCCAACTCTCCAACTGCTTTGATCATACCTCTGTATGATCAAGTCCCTACCAATCGGACTCACTGGTACTTGCATTCGAACTTTTCCTTTGGTGGAACCCAGCCCCCATATGTGGATGACCAAGGTTTTCATTCGATGCAAAATTCGATGCACGCACGGAAGACCCGCCTCTGCGGTGCTAGTCATAGGTGCCCTGCAAGCCAATCACGTGAGTGATGGCATGTGTGACTTGATACAGAATCTTTTTGCTTATTATATTTTGGCGTATATCACTTTATAACTATTGCATAAATGCATACATATATTATGATGTCCTTGGATTTGTGCAATGCGAATCGGATCGTGATGAGATCACGATAATGAGATCGATTCACCTTTTAACACATATCCTAAATAATCCCGGTCATAGGTTACTCCAGAGGGACATCGTGATAACCAGATAGACTGTTGTGCTATATACCCGTCCATATGATGGATGCAACTGGTCTCATAGCTGCTCATGTAGGGACACTAGGGATACAGTACAGGTGCTCATTGGAGAATGAGTTCACTGATTGATCCGCTTACGGAATGCTAGATGGTTGATGATGCCTTATTGTCAGACAGCGATTCCGTAGTCCTAGTGGTGTATCTGGTCCTTAGACTTGAGACACCAAGGATGTCCTGTATGAGTGCTCCACTCTTTGATACCAGACTTATAGGTTTGGCTGTCCCAAATCTAGTACAGCTGGTCATTGGGAGTGGTAGTCGACTTTACGAGGGCTATTGAATGTCGATAGAGGATAATCCACTCTCGGCGTCATGAGAGGAATATCCCATGTGTTCTTGCTCAGACAAATCCCTAGCCAGGGTCATTCGGGTTGAGAGAGAAAGAGTTCTCCGGGAGAATCTGATTAGAGCGAGACTCGAGTAGAAACCGTATGGATCTGACAACACCGTGCTCGATATACGGTCTCTGGGATATTAGATGGATGAGGGATTATAGGTACACGGTAACTGAGGACAGACAGGTCCAATGGATTGGATTCCCCTTTATCGTTTGGGGACTACGGCGTAGTGGCCTAGTACTTCCGTAGTCGATGAGTCGAGTGAATTATTACAGAGATAATAATTCTCTGAGTTAGAAGGAGTTCTGACAGGTATGACTCACGACCAGCTCGATATTAGGCCTAGAGGGTCACACACATATGGTAAGCATTGCGATGAGTACAGGTTCGGATATGAGATATCTGATAGAGCCCTTGTCTTATTGGATGCAGATCCAATACCCACTAGGGGAGGACCCATTAGGGTTTGATAGGGGACCTCTATAAATAGGAGGGATTCAGAGCCTCATAGGCTAGAGCCTTTGCTTGCGTTTCCTATTCTCCTGTTCCTCTCTACCTCAGATCAGGCCTGGAGTTTTTTAGGAGCGTCGTCGCAACCCTACTGTGTGGATCATCGCTAGAGAGGAGGACGCTTGACCTCCTTTACCCTCTCCTAAGGATCTGCAAGGAAACAGGGATATACGATCTCCCTAGGTAACACAATCTACTCTATACGCAGTTTCATGTTTCACAGATTTTTGTTCACCAATCTTCGCACGACGACGAACATCTTTTTGGGAATCGGGGATTTTGTTTTCTTGTTCTTCCGCTACGCATGTGATGTCGCCCCCATGATTTCCCAACAGTGGTATCAGAGCCAGGTTGTTCTTGCGAATGATTGGTTTTGAACTGCGTGTGTTGTGTTTAGGAAGAATTTTGACGTCAAAATCGTTGACGCAAAAACAAGGAAGGGCAGCAACAGTTGCTGCCCTCGATCTACGTGCGTTCAGCACAATCGAAGGTAGGCAGCACCGCGTCGGCACATGCGCAAGCGCTGTGCCTGCAGCAGCCGGCCGGCGGCCTGCTTGCAGCGGGCTTGCGTCCGGCGGGGCTGGCAGCCCGCGGGCAGAGGCGCTTGCGGCCGCTTCTCCCGCGGGGTGAGGCGCCGCAAGGCAGCGGCGCTTGCCGCCGCTGCTCCCGCGGGCGAAACCCTCCCCCCCACAGGGGCGGCCGCCCGGCGGGAAAGCACCGCCTGCGGGCGTTGCCCCGCCAGTAGAACCGCCCGCGGGGGAGCCCACCTACAGCGGCAGCACCGCCAGCGGGCGTGCCAACTACAGGCGAGGGCAACGCCCTCGCCCCGCCGCACAGGCCGCCGGCAACAGGGTGGCGGCGCCCGCGGGGGAGCCCACCTACAGCGGCAGCACCGCCAGCGGGCGTGCCACCTGCAGGCGAGGGCAGCGCCCTCGCCCCGCCGCACAGGCCGCCGCCAGCAGGGTGGCGGCGGCAGCAGCAAAGGATAGTAGGGCATTAGGGTTTTCTGGGAAAAAGACAATTTTACCCCTCGGAATTTGAGAAATTCCAGTTTCTGTCTTTTGTCCAAATTACGAAAATACCCCTATAAATTCAGAAATTCCCTACTTGTCCCTGATTTCAGAAAATATTAATTAATTAAAAGGTTTAGTTGATTATTATTTTTATTATTATCTAGTAGTCCTACATGATGAAGATTATTTATACATGTGATGTATGATGTGTGGACGGATGATCATGGACCGTGTGATGTGTGTACTTGTGATTATTATTATTGAGGTCTACGAGCCTCCATTATATTTCTCGTTTATTGTCGGGCCTGCGTGCCTATGATTAAGTTGTAATCATATGAGGAGGCGCAGCGGGAGCATGGATGCGATAGCGGGACCCACGAGATGGACGATCGTGATGCATGGAGATGCATCAAGATGTCGACGGAACCGACGAGGACGAGATGGACGATCACAAGGCATGGAGATGCACCGTTGCACACATAGATCTTGATGTGAGTGATTAGGCCTACTAGCTCGGGCCTAATCATATTAGGTTGTGGTCCATGATCATCTGGTGTGATTGCTTATACACATACTAGATAAGTATATATTTTTGCATGCGAATTAGATATATATTAAATATGTATATGTGTGACATGTCATATTAGGAGACGAAATCTTAGAAACATCTCTCGATAATATTAAGTCGGTAAACGTGAGGCAATTAGATTGACCCACGTGGCCTTCCATCGTTATAAGTAGGAACCGATTCTCGGTGTAGGTTGAGTTGGTCGAGTCCCTCGAGACTCACCTATATCGCGATTCGATATCTTGCTTACGACATAGAGATGTCACCGGTGACCTAAGAGAATGGTATACTTGGTCGAGTCCCTCGAGGGTATATCATCAAATCAGACTCATCTTGTAACGAAGGTGTTGACTTAACCGAGCATCATGGTTGGTCGAGTCCCTCGAGGCCATAGTGATTCGGAGGCCGAATAGGACGGGAATCACAAGGACTTGTGATCGGTAAGAGTTGCTTACCTTTTAGGCTTAGTGTGATTGGTCGAGTCCCTCGAGGTTACACTAAGACGCTGATTGGATCCTGATCCCCACTAGAAGTCTACCGGAGACTTCCGTTTGACATGCTGAGGGTGTCGCGTGACTCGTTAGTAAAATAGTGGGAGCATATTAAGATAGAAGTCCATATCTTGATAGTTTATTTCTTGCAAAATCTGCATGTTATTCATTTCTGCTGCATCTTTATTTTCAGAAAATGTCGCTTTTAAATCCCTTACATGGCATACTTGATGTCAACCGCCTCACTGGTCCAAATTATACGGATTAGCTCCGTAACTTGAGAATTGTTCTCACAGCGGAGAAAATCGTGTACGTCCTTGATTCAGTGATGCCTAAGCCCGAAGAAGGGGTAAACGAGGATGAGATCGCTCGCTACGTGAAGTACATTGATGACTCCACTCTTGCTTAGTGCTATATGTTGGGCTCTATGACTCCTGAGTTACAGAGACAACATCAAAAGATGGATGCCAGATCCATTCTCCTACATGTCCGCAAATTGTTTGAGGAACAGGGAAGGACTCAGCGATATGAGATATCTAAGAGCCTCTTCCGCGCTAGGATGACTGAGGGGACACCGGTTCAGAACCATATCCTAAAAATGATTGAGTGGAGAGAGAAACTCACAAGTCTAGGAATGGTCCTATATGATAACTTGTGTGTGGACATTGTACTTCAGTCCCTACTAGATTCCTTTTCATAGTTCATAATGAATTTTAATATGAACAAGCTTGAGGTGACTCTCCCAGAGCTCCTCAATATGTTGAGGGAAGTAGAGAGTACTATTAAGAAAGAGAAGCCAGTTCTCTATACTGGTGAGACCAGAAAGAAAAGGAAAGCGGAAAGGTCCCTTAAGAAGGGAAAGGGCAAGGGCAAACTAGGTAAAGCAAAGGTTGCTAAGAAAGACCTAGTAAAGGACAAAGGCCAATGCTTCCACTGTGGTAAAGATGGGCAATGGAAGAGGAACTGCAAAGAGTACCTTGCAGAAAGGGCGAAACAAAAGCTTGATGAAGCTTCAGGTACATTCATGATCAGTCTCCATTTGTCAGACTCTTATGATAACACATGGGTATTGGATACCGGTAGTGCTTATCATATATGCAATTCATTGCAGGTTCTAGCAAGGCCTAGGAGACTAGAGAGAGGCGAGATGGACCTCAAGATGGGTAATGGAGCAAAAGTTGCTGTATTAGCTGTTGGCGAGGTCTCCCTACATCTGCCTAGTGTAGCTTTTATTGCATTAGATGCATGTTATTTTGTTCCTTCTATTATCAAAAACATTATCTCCATTTCATGTTTAACAGTTAGTGGATATAAATTTGTTTTTTAGAACAATGGTTGTTCGATACTATTAAATGATAAGATTATCACGAAAGGAACATTGCATAATGGTTTATTTATGTTAGACACTACTCCACATATCATGAATGTAAGTGTCTAAGAGGAAACGAGAGGAGGTGAACAATGTATACCTATGACATTGTAGGCTAGGTCATATCCATGAGGGAATGATTCAAAAGTTGCTAAATGATGGATATCTAGATCCATTTGACTATGTGTCATATGCAACTTGCGAGCCTTGCCTTCGTGGAAAACGGACCAACTCTCCATTTAGTGGAACTGGAGAGAGAGCCACTCAGCAGTTGGAACTTATACATAGTGATGTATGTGGACCCATGTCAACTCATGCCATTGGAAGTTACTCCTACTTCATTACATTTACTGATGATTTCTCAAGGTATGGATATGTGTACTTAATGAAGTACAAGTCCGAGGCCTTTGAGTATAGGATTGAGGTGGAGAACCAAACTGGAAAGAGTATCAAAACTCTTCGATCAGATCGAGGAGGTGAGTACTTAAGTACAGAGTTTACTTAGTTCCTCAAGGACCATGGGATATTATCCCAATGGACACCTCCTTATACACCTCAGCTCAATGGTGTCTTTGAAAGGAGGAATCGTACGCTATTAGATATGGTACGGTCCATGATGATTTTCGCTGACCTACCCATCTTATTTTAGGGATATGCCCTAGAGACCACAGCTTACCTTCTGAACAGAGTTCCAACTAAGTTGGTAGTGTCTACACTATATGAGATATGGAAAGGGAAGAAGCCTGATCTTAAGGTTGTTAAGATTTGGGGCTGCCATGCCCACATTAAAAGACACAACCCCGATAAGTTAGAATCAAGGACAGAGCGATGCAAATTTGTGGGACACCCCAAGGAAACTTATGTGTATTATTTCTATCATCTCGAGGATCAAAAGGTCTTTGTAGCTAAGAGAGCAGTGTTCCTTGAGAAGGAACACATTCTTGGCGGAGACAGTGGGAGAATGATAGAATTGAGCGAGGTTGGAGAACCAAGCTCAAGCACCACTCTATAGCCCAAGTCTGTTCAGGTACCTAATACACAATTTTTAACTTTACGCAGGTCTGATATAGTATCTCATCCTCCTGAGAGATATGTGGGACATATTAGAGGAGAGGATGTTGAGGATATTGATCCTCAGACCTACAAGGAGACTATTATGAGTATAGACTCTGGGAAGTGGCAAGAAGCCATGAATTCTGAGATGGATTCTATGTACTCCAATAAGGTTTGGAACCTAGTTGATGCGCCCGAAGGTATTGTACCCATCGGTTGCAAGTGGATCTTTAAGAAAATGATCGGAGTAGATGGAAAGGTAGAGACCTATAAAGCAAGGCTAGTGGCTAAGGGGTATCGTCAAAGGCAAGGTGTTGACTACGACGAAACCTTCTCACCCGTAGCAATGCTAAAATCCATCAGAATTCTATTGGCTATTGCAGCACACTATGATTATGAGATCTGACAGATGGATGTGAAAACCGTATTCCTCAATGGGAACCTCGTGGAGGAGGTGTATATGATGCAACCTGAGGGATTCGTGGCCAAGAATTGCCCAGGTAAGGTGTGTAGGTTGCTTAGATCCATTTATGGACTAAAGCAAGCTTCCCGAAGTTGGAACATAAGATTTGATGAGGCAATTAGATCTTATGACTTTGTTAAGAACGAAGATGAGCCTTGTGTGTACAGGAAGGTAAGTGGGAGTGCTATCACCTTTTTGGTGTTATATGTGGATGACATCCTGATAATTGGGAATGACGTAGGAATGCTATCCACGGTAAAGGCTTGGTTATCTAGACAGTTCTCCATGAAGGACTTAGGAGAAGCATCCTATATCATGGGGATTAGAATATATAGAGATAGATCCAAGAAGATGCTTGGCTTGTCCCAGTCCAGGTACATAGAAACCATTGTCAAAATGTTTGGCATTGAAAATTCTAAGAAAGGGCGAACATGGATATGATACCTTATGCCTTAGCAATATGGTCTATCATGTATGCCATGCTATGTACTAGGCCTGATATAGCGCATGCTCTGAGTGTCATGAGCAGGTATCAGGCGGATCCAGGCTTGGAGCACTAGAAAGCAGTAAAGTGTATCCTTATGTATTTGAGAAGGACTAAGGATCTTTTGCTAGTATATGGAGGTAATAGCCTTAAGGTTGAAGGCTACACTGACTCAAGTTTTCAGTCTGATGTCGATGATAGCAAGTCGAATTCAGGGTATGTGTACACCTTGAATGGAGGAGCAGTGTGCTGGAAGAGTTCCAAGCAAGATACCACTACTGACTCGACCACAGAGGCGGAATACATTGCTGCATTAGATGTATCAAAGGAGGGAGTCTGGGTGAAGAAGTTCATCCCAGATTTGGGAGTCGTGCCGGGTAGCGAGGAGCCGATCTCCTTATATTGCGATAAAAACGGGGCGATTACTCAAATAAGGGAACCCGGGTCTCATCAGAAGTGTTCAGAGGAGGTTCCAACTTATCAGAGAGATCGTAACCCGAGGATATGTAGCAGTGGAAAGAGTTCCATCCGAAGAAAACATTGCAGATCCACTAACAAAGCCGTTGCCTCATTTTGTCTTTGAGCGTCACAAGGGTGTGATGGGGATCAGACACATAGGTGATTGGCTTTAGGTCAAGTGGGAGATTGCTAGTCACAGGTGCCCAGCAAGCCAATCACGTGAGTGATGGCACGTGTGACTTGATACATAATCTTTTTGCTTATTATATTTTGGCGTATATCACTTTATAACTATTGCATAAATGCATACATATATTGTGATATCTTTGGATTTGTGCAGTGGGAATCAGATCGTGATGAGATCATGATAATGAGATCGATTCACCTTTAAACACATATCCTAAATAATCCCGGTCAAAGGTTACTTGAGAGGGATATCGTGATAACCGGATAGACTAGTGTGCTGTATACCCGTCCATATGATGGATGCAGCTGGTCTCATAGCTGCTCGTGTAGGGACACTAGGGATACAGTACATGTGCTCATTGGAGAATGAGTTCACTGATTGATCCGCTTACGGAATGCTGGATGGTTGATGATGCCTTATTGTCAGACAGCGATTCCGTAGTCCTAGTGGTGTATCTGGTCCTTAGACTTGAGACACCAAGGATGTCCTGTATGAGTGCTCCACTCTTTGATACCAGACTTATAAGTTTGGATGTCCCATATCTAGTACAACTGGTCATTGGGAGTGGTAGTCGACCTTACGAGGGCTATTGAGTGTCGATAGAGGATCATCCACTCTCGACGTCATGAGAGGAATATCCCATGTGTTCTTGCTCAGACAAATCCCTAGCCAGGGTCATTCGGGTTGAGAGAGAAAGAGTTCTCCGGGAGAATCCGATTAGAGCGAGACTCGAGTAGAAACTGTATGGGTCTGACAACACCATGCTCGATATACGGTCTCTGGGATATTAGATGGATGAGGGATTATAGGTACACGGTAACTGAGGATAGATAGGTCCAATGGATTGGATTCCCCTGTATCGTCTGGGGACTACGGCGTAGTGGCCTAGTACTTCCGTAGTCGATGAGTCAAGTGAATTATTACAGATATAATAATTCACTGAGTTAGAAGGAGTTCTAACAGGTATGACTCACGGCCAACTCGATATTGGGCCTAGAGGGTCACACACATATGGTAGGCATTGCGATGAGTAGAGGTTCGGATATGAGATATCCAACGGAGCCCTTGTCTTATTGGATGCAGATCCAATACACACTAGGGGAGGACCCATTAGGGTTTGACAGGGGACCTCTATAAATAGGAGGGATTCAGAGCCTCATAGGCTAGAGCCTTTGCTTGCCTTTCCTATTCTCCTCTTCCTCTCCACCTCATATCAGGCCTGGAGTTTTTGAGGAGCGTCGTCGCAACCCTGCTGTGTGGATCACCGCTAGAGAGGAGGACGCTTGACCTCCTTTACCCTCTCCTAAGGATCTGCAAGGAAACAGGGATATACAATCTCCCTAGGTAACACAATCTACTCTATACGCAGTTTCATGTTTCACGGATTTTTGCGCACCAATCTTCGCACGACGACGAACATCTTTTTGGGAATCGGGGATTTTGTTTTCTTGTTCTTCCGCTGCGCATGTGATGTCGCCCCCATGATTTCCCAACATGCGGTACCATGGCCTTCACTCCTTGAATCCATAGCCCTTCTTGCCATCGTGTTGTTCACCGAAGTGGAGCTTCCAGTAGCTCCCGATCATACCTCCATATGATCTAGTCCCTCACGGGACTAGATTGTGTGTATCGCATTGCCACGAACTATTCCACCACTATCCGCTACACCATGTCGCCTCCTGGTGACATCTCTATTGCATTCGGATCCTTATGAGATGAACTCAAATTGTGAACCCTTCATGTGTGGCCTCTGGCAATACATCGTAGGGTCTCTTCCACCTTCGATTTTGTTCGCTCCTTTGGCAATCGACCTTCATCCACCCACTCTTGGGTCACACCTAGATGAAGCACCGCTCTAGGACAGTCCGTCGCCTAGTAGCTCCCGACGTCCCTCGACTTCGCTGTAGTTATTGCCCCATTGTCTGGATCCTAGGCCTCTGCCCCTACCAGCACAATCTCCGCTGCGCACCGCTTCCTGCCTAGCAACTTGACTTGCAACACTATGGCATATTCTTCAAGAGTATCTGCCTCTACATCCTCTTGCCCCATGCTAAGGCCTTCTAAACCCAACTTCGCCTCCGCAAATTGAGTCGCCTTAGTTCCTCCATCGAATGCTTTTCTGAGATAAGGTGTATGAGCCCAGAAGCTCCCATCGTCTTTGGCACCATGCAAGATGAGTCCGCTCCGTCAGAATGAAGGACCCATGGAATAAAATGATCCTACTCTTGTCTCTACAAGAGTTCATGTCCTTGACCTCTGTCTAAGGAAAGCACTGTGCCTCTGCTCCATGTTCCAACTTCTATGCTGGCTCCCTTCATGCGGCTTGGGTACTTCGCCAAGTTACATCCAAGTTGCTCCGCTCCTCGTTTTTGCATTGAGTCGATGGTGGCCCTCGCGTCCACCATTCCATGGGTCAGCCCTCCCTTGAGTCCGATCTCCATATCGACTCCAAGTGTGCCTTCATTTGATTTGCTTTGGGTCGCTCCCCCACTTGATCTCGCAATGCATCCACCAATGCATTCTCTCGAGCGAGATCATGCGACAACTCTTCGCCGCTTGCTCAGTCCATTGAGCTTCGTGGAGTTGTTGTTTGTCAAGGTACTCCTCCTCAACATGTAAGCTTCGTCCCACATGATTCTCCCTCTAGAGAGCCAAGACTTATCCCTCCTAGAAAACTGTCCCGTTGGAGCAATATCTCTCTTCGTTTCGGAGACCACCATCCCCTTGGACTACTCCAATCTACTGAACAAACTATGCATTGTTTTACCTCCTGCAAACGCACTTGCTAGATTGCGACTCCACGTCAACACAGCCCCCGCTGCACTTGCTAGCAACATGCTGAACTCGTTGCAAACTTCGGCCTCCTACGGACGTATCCTTCACATGCTGAAGAGAAAGTTTCAATGCTCCATGGCGCCGAGTTTCGGTCGCCTTGGGATGGCCGCGAACATTCCATCGTCCGCATACAAGCCCATGCATGAGTACCGAATTCTTTGAGTTAGTAATTCCCCTCACCTCTGTGAGCTTTGCATAACTCTTTCGATCGTTGAGCAACTCATTCCAGCTTGGATGGTCTCATCCTTTACCAAGCGCCTCACTTGCCTTGAGCACCATCAAGTATAGTTGTCAACGTTGAGCCGTAGCTCAAACTCAACCATCCTAACCTTTGTGCGCTCCGCATTCTTCCAGGCTTGCCTATTCTCGTGGTGCCTCTTGCGCGAAGGGTTGGTCATTCCTCTGAATTCCAATCCCAGATGCCCGCTCCTCCGAGCAACTCCTTTTCCCTACATCTCCATGCCCATTTTACCCCAAACGATCACGCGTGTGCTAACTGCCCTCAATGCAGCCCCGCTAGGTCCCCCACATTTGCGTGCTAAGTGTTTCTATGAGTGCTTGTCCTGCTCTGATACCATCTGTCACGGACTTAGCTGGTTTTGTCTAAGTCGTGCGGCACCCTTGCGTGTCCATCTGCAAAGATCAACCTCCCTGAAGCCTCCCATTGTCCCTTAGGACCAACAAAAGAGAGACCGGGTTAGAGAGAACGCCTCAATCGGGATCCACAAGCAAACATCTCCGGAAAAACACTTCATAGACAATGCAAATTACAAACAAACTTTACAAGCTTTGAATAGTTGCACAACAAAGGGTAAAATGATCCATTATAGATCAAAAATCTCCCACACGTGTCCACATGACACAACCTTTATTTACAAGCCTAAAGAGGCCACCAACCTAACTAAAATGGGACTATTAAGCCTTCGGTCATCCCTCTACATGCTGTACAGGGCATGAACATACCAAAAGACACGGACATACATAAGCATTACATCAAACATCATGTTTAGAAGTTTGTCCGTGACACCATGGGCTTGGTATGAGAGACTTAGTTATTTTCTTACTGAAAATAATTTCTCAAAAGACAAGGTCGATACTACATTATTTATCAAGAATTTTAAAAATAATTTTCTCATTGTCTAGATTTATGTTGATAATATGATCTTCGATTCTATGAATGAATCTCTTTGTGAATCTTTTGCTAAATTTATGAGCCTTGAATTTGAAATGAGTTTGATGGGAGAATTAATCTTCTTCATAGGCTTACAAATTAAACAACTAAGCAATGACATCTTTATTAGTCAAACTAAATATGCTTTAGATTTGCTAAAAAGATTTAATATGGATAGCTCAAAAGCTATCAACACTCCTATGAGCACCTCCACTAAGTTAGAAATTGATGAAAGTGGAGAAAGTTTTGATTAAAAAACTTATAGGGGTATGATATGAAGTTTACTTTATCTCACTGCAACTAGACCAGATATCATGTTCAGTATAGGACTTTGTGCTAGGTTTCAATCGAACCCTAAGATATCTCATTTTAAAGCAGTTAAAAGAATACTTAGATATCTTAAAGGTACAATAAATCTAGGATTATAGTATCCAAAATCTAAAAATTTTGAGTTAATTGCTTATGCTAATGCGGATTTTGCTAGGTGTAAACTAGATAGAAAAAGCACATAAGGAACATGTAAACTTTTGGGACATGCTCTTGTTTCATGGTCATCCAAGAAACAAAACTCGGTTGCACTATCAACAACAACTGAAGTTGAGTATATTGCAGCTAGTGCATGTTTGCACAAGTTGTGTGGTTGAAAAATACCTTAAAAGATTATAAAGTTCATTTTAAAAAGATTCTCATTAGATATGATAACAGAAGTACAATATGTTTAACAAAGAATCTCATTCAACACACAAGAACAAAACATATTGATATTAGACATCACTTTATACGAGATCACATCACTAATTATAATGTAATTATAGAGTTCATTGATACTAAACTCCAACTAGCTGATATTTTTACAAAACCTTTAAGTGAAGAATAATTTGATTTCATTAGAAGAGAATTAGGAATATTGATTTGTCTGAATGCATGAACTTATTAAATTTATTTTTTGAACTTTCTTGATTCAATGATCAATCACTTAATTATTATGAGGAGAATTTTACACATTTACATGCCTTAATAACATGTTGGAAATTATGTGTTTTGGATACAAAAATTATCATGATGATGAGCATGTTTTATCTTCATGATTGTGTTTGAAAATCTATAGCAAAACCTTATCCGAATACATGAATTTCATTTTCGAACTTTCTTGATCCTAATAATACTATCCGAATACATGATTTTGTATTTCTTTTCCAAACTTAATGGAGCTTTCATGAGCCTAAATGATTTTATATCAATGTATCAAGTTTATTTCATATCAATGCTCCATGATTTTTGACATATGAAAATGCATCTCTCATAGATTTATCTTGAATTTTTAATCGAGAAAGGGATTTGATGAAATGATTCGTTCATATGAATTCCTTCTTTATGAAGGAAGATTTCCTTTTGAGATGAACACATGCATGGATTTAATTCACATGCATATCTTGATCCGTGTAAAAATGAAGCATGATTTAATCTCTTATCATTTTGTTTAACTTCATTTAAGCAAGCTCACAATGGCTTTCCTCCTTCGTGCAAATAGATAATGACAAATAAAAAGAAAGATGTAATGAAAGCCATCTCCATGTCATGTTTCCTTGAAATGTTTGTATAATTGGTATCCTATCACTTATTATTGAAAAATGACATGAACCTTTCTATGACATGAATCATTACCATACTTATGCTTGAAATATGCTTAAATCGTTCTTCTTTTTGTTGATGACAAAAGGGCAGAAATATATGGTAAATTGATGATAGATAGAATTGCTATAATTGTCATATTTGCATTATGATAAGATATCAAAGAAATATGTGGTAAATTGATAATAGAATTACTATAATTGATATGATTGCCATATTTGCATTATGTTAAGATATCAAAAAATATTTGCATTATGTTAAGATATCAAGAGCTTGCTTCACAATTTTACATATTGATATCTTACCATATGATGAATTGATACGATTTCTATCTTTCATATTTGAAATGAAAACTTGAAAATGGATGTCAAGCCTTGACATCATTTCCAGAGAGATATATCATGAAAGGAATCATGATGGGAGTATTGATAAGGTTAAACGAACTTAACTTATCAATATGTCTCTTGAATTCAAAGGCTTTGAATTCAAGAATGACTTATCTTAAGTATGGCATATAGATAGAGGGAGTTAAGGTTAACTCCGTTATCAATTGATTGTCATCATAAAAAAGGGGGAGATTGTTGAATCTCGAATTTCGATGATGAAGTTGTTGAATCTCAGATTTTGATGATGAAGTTCATTGTCATTTGTTATCTAATCCATATGTTGAGATAAGTGTGTAGGATTAACTATGATGAAAGTAAGACATGCAGCAGGAGTCAAGACTATGATCACGTTGGGAGTTCGAGAGTTCGACGGAAGTCCGGACGATTGTCGGAGGTTCTGCGGGAACTAATCCGAGAAGTCCAGGAGGTTACCAAAAGAAGCTTGTCGGAACTCGCCAAGTGGATCGTCGCAAGTCAAAGAGTTTGTCGGAAGTCCATTAGAGCATCGCCAAGGTTCATCGGATGTTCGCCAGAAGTTCGCAGGAAGCTCACCGGAAGAAGCGGTTGACGAACTGGAGCAAGTTGTAGTAAATGTCTTAAGAAATGTCATAGTTAGCATGTAGATTAAGTTAGAAATGGGAGGTGATCCCATTAACTTAATCTGGGGGCAATTGGGCCCTTGACAGACCCAAATTGGGCCGAATAGATCAAACCATTCGGACTAGAATTCCTGCTAGGCGGTGACACCGCTAGGGTCGGCGGTGGCACCGCCCCAGGAGAGGGTCTCCCAAGAAAGCTGGGCGGTGCAACCTGTTGAATCTCGTATTTTGATGATGAAACCACTTGATATGTGTTTATGTTTTAATCTACGTTTTGAGTGATGTAGGATGCTCCGATCAGGATGAGACAATTAAAGCAGGAAAAATCATGTTGTTCCGGAGGAACATGTCAGAAGATTGGACGTCGGGCCGGTGGATCGATCGACGTATCGACAGAAGGCTTCGGGTCGTGGACTCAGGCATCGGGCCAAGAAGAGCGGGTATTGTGCAAAGGATATCGGAGTTGCGGAGTCAACTGGCCAATTGGGCAATAGGCCGTAGGAGAGGACGATGCGCCGAAGAATCGGATGAAGTGTCGAGGGACCAATGACATGCCAGACAACTTGGTTAATTGCTTAGGATTAATTGTCTCGATCGAAGTTTTGTTTTACATGTGCAGGATTAACGACGATGAAAGTAAGACATGCAGCAGGAGTTATGCCGGAGTCAAGACTATGATCACGTTGGGAGCTCGAGAGTTCGACGGAAGTCCGGACGGTCATCAGAGATTCTACGGAAACAAATCCGAGAAGTCCAGGAGCTTGCCAAAGAAGCTCGTCGGAACTCGCCAAGTGGATCATCGCAACTCCAGGAGTATGCCGGAAGTCCGCCGGAGCATCGTCGAAGGTTCGTCGGATGTTCGCCGGAAGTTCGCCGGAAGCTTGCCGGAAGAAGCGATTGACGCACCGGAGCATGTTGCAATAAATGTCTTAAGAAATTCATAGTTAGAACGACGATTAAGTTAAAAATGGGAGGTGATCCCATTAACTTAATCTTGGAGCAATTGGGCCCTTGACAAACCCAAATTGGGCCGAATGGATCAGCCCATTCGGACCCAGATTTCTTAGCCAGAGGTGGCACCGCCTGGGTCAGCAGTGGCACCGCTCAGGGCTCAATCTCCGAGCTCTGGCTGGGTGGTGCAACCGCCTCTGATAGAGGTGCAACCGCCTAAGCTCGGTCTCCGAGCTCTGGTTGGGCGGTGCAATCGCCCTAGTCAGGCGGTGCAACTGCCTATGCTCGGTCTCCGAGCTCTAGTAGGAGGTGTAACCACCCCTGACAAGAGGTGACACTACCTAAAGGCTTAGTCTTCGAGCTCTACTAGGCAGTGCAACTGCCCCAGTCAGGTGGTGCAACCGCTAGACCCCGGAATTCTAAGAATTGACAGTTTTGAGCTCGGAATTCAAACTGGGTTGAGGCCTATAAATACCCCACCCTTTCAGCAATGAAAGAGCAACCAAAAACCACCGAAATCCTAATCTTACTCTATGATTTTTAGAGCTCAAAAGTGTTGTATGAGTTAAAAGTTCTCCTTCCTCTTTTCTTCCAAGTTTTGATCTATCAAGAGAGGAAAGAAAATTCTGTAAGGGTTGTCTCCTAAGCCCGTCAAATGGAGTGAAACTGTAAAAAGGTGGTTGGCCTTCGCCTATTGAAGGAAGGCCTCTAGTGGACGTCGGTGACCTCATCGGTGGAGGAAGCCAAAAGTGGATGTAGGTCAAGATTGACCGAACCACTCAAAATCTCAGTTTGCATTTACTTTGAGCATATTATCTTTACTGCAAACCTCCTCAATAGCTTACTGCCTTCTGCGCATTTACAATAATGTTTCAAAGTTTAGTATTTTCCGAATCGGCATTTAGACGTAAATCTGTTTTATCGTATGAACATCATATTTCAGTTTACGCTTACAGTCTAATTTCTATCATAACTGAAAACTGCCTTCATAGACTTGCTTTAATTGCATCTTGCTTGATCACAAGTTAAAGTGATTTACGAATCAGCTTTTCTACCGAAATTGCTCTTATCGTAAAAACACAGTTTTAATCGTCGAAAGTTTTTCACTGCACTAATTCACTCCCCCCCCCCTCTTAGTGCTCTTGATCGTAACACAACCGCCCCTGACAAGCGGTGGAACCGCCTAAGCTCGATCTCCGAGCTCTGATAGGTGGTGCAACCGCCCTAGTCAGGCGGTGGCACTGCTAGGGCCCAGTGAGATTGGGCGATGCAACCGCCCCTGTCAAGCGGTGGCACCGCCCAGAAGCTCAGTCTCCTAGCTGCCAGGCTGTTGTACCGCCCTAGTCAGGAGGTGGTACCGCAAGGACCCCAGAAATCCGGGAAAAGATATTTTTGAGCTCCAAATTCAAACTAGTTTGGGGCCTATATATACCCCACCCTTTCCTGCATGAAAGGGCACCGAAAATCCAATCTTACTCTGTGATTTTTAGAGCTCAAAAGTATTGTAAAGGCTAGAAATTCTCCTCCCTCTTTTTCCAAAGTTTGATCTTTCAAGAGAGGAGAGAAAAGTTTGTAAGGGTTGTCTCCTAAGCCCATCAAAAGGAGTGAAACTATAAAAGGGTGGTTGGCCTTCGCCTATTTAAGGAAGGCCTCTAGTGGACGTCGGTGACCTCGTTGGTAGAGGAAGCCAAAAGTGGATGTAGATAAGATTGGCCGAACCACTCTAAATCTCGGTTTGCATTTACTTTGAGCATCATATCTTTACTACAAACCTCCTCAGTAGCTTACTGCCTTCTGCTCATTTACGAACGTGTTTCATAGTTAAGTTTTTCTGAATTGGCATTATGATGAAAATCGGTTTTATCGTACGAACATCATATTTCAGTTTGCGCTTGCATTCTGATTTCTATCTTAATTGCAAATTGCCTTCCTTACTTTACTTTAAATATGTTTCTGTAAGCTTTTAAAGTAATTATCTACACGAAATGACTTTTACGTCGGAATCAGATTTCAACGTACGAACACAGTTTTAATCGTTGAAAGTTTTCCGTTGTACTATTTCACCCCCCCCCCCTCTTATTGCTCTTGATCCTAACAATTGGTATCAGAGCGGGGTTAACTCTCAAACAGATTAAAACCCAAGAGAGATGGCATACGCCAGAAACCAAGAGGGCCACTCTATTACATGTCCACCCATGTTCAATGGGACGGACTACACCTATTGGAAGACCCGAATGAGGATCTTCCTTATTTCAATGGATTTTTAACTTTGGAAACTTGTCAAAAATGAATTTTTGAAGCCTTCTCTTCCAATGATTGATTGGAATGAATTGGAGAAGAAGACTTTCGCTCTTAATGCAAAGGCTATGAATGCCTTATTTTGTGCGCTTGATAAAAATGAGTTCAATCGTATTTCGATTTGTGAAACCGCATTTGATATTTGGTATACACTCGAAGTGACTCACGAAGGCACAAGTAGAGTGAAAGAGTCAAAAATCAATCTTTTGATACATTCTTTTGAACTTTTCCGAATAAAAGCCGAGCGAGACTATTGGTGACATGTACACCCAATTGATGAATGTCGTTCATGGTCTAAAAGGACTCGGCAAAAGTTTTTCATATTTTGAGCTCGTAAATAAGATTCTAAGATCCCTTCCTAAGAGTTGGGACCCTAAAGTCACTACTATTCAAGAGGCTAAAGATTTAAACAACTTCCCTCTTGAAGAACTAATCAGGTCATTAATGACCTATAAAATGACTTGCAAGGCTCATGAAGAGCAAGAAGACATCCTTCCAAAGAACAGGAAGGATATGACACTTAGAACATTAGATAACCACTTGAGAGAAAACTCAAGTGATTAGGACTATGACGTTGACTTGGCACTTCTAACAAGGAAATTCAAAAAATTCATTAAAAGAAACAAGTTTAAAAGTGACACAAAAAATAAACTTGAACCCAAAAAGGACCAAGTTATTTGCTACGAGTGCAAAAAGCCGGGACACTACAAAAGTGATTGTCCCCAAGCCAAGAAAAGAACATAAAAAAAGAAGGCACTCAAAGCAACGTGGGATGACTCGAGCGAGTCCGAATACGAGGAGTCCAACGCCGAGCAAGTTGCTCATTACGCCTTAATGACCATCGGAGAAGAGGTAACAAATTTAATTGATGCAAATTTATCATTTGATGAATTATTAAATGTATTCCATGACTTATTTGATGAATATAAAACAATTACTAGAAAATATAAATTGTTGAAAAATAAGCATGATAGTCTTGTTAGCAATTTTGATAAATTAAAAACTGAATATCATGATAGTACAACTCAATGTGAAAAATGTCATGATCTAGAAACTCTCCAAAAGGAAAACTTGCTACTTAAGGACACCTTGAAGAAATTCGAGGTTGGTAGCAAGTCTTTGAACATGATCCTTGTAAACAAGGGTCACATTTCCAAAAGAAGTAGAATTGGATTTGTGAGAAGTCCTCACCAAAATCCAACCACCTTCATAAAAGGGCCCATCTTACATGTTCGACACCAAAGCAAATGCAACTTTTGTTGCAAATATGGACACAAAACGCATCAGTGTCCATTCAAGAAAATTAGTCCAAACAAATTAATTTGGGTTCCTAAAGGAACCATGATAAACTCTATGCAACATGATAAACAATGTAGATCAGTTTTTGAGGCACCCAAAAGCAAATGTGTACCTAAAAATTATCCTTTCTTGTAGAGACATACACTATCACAAGCTAGGAGTAAGAGATGGTACCTTGATAGTGGATGCTCAAGGCATATGACCGGAGATCCATCTCAATTCTCTAAGCTCACTAGCATAGACGAAGGCTATGTCACCTTCGGAGACAACAACAAGGGTAAAATCTGTTAGGATCGAGAGCACTAAGAGGGGGGGGGGGTGAATTAGTGCAGCGGAAATCTTATAATAAATTAAAAACCAAAAGCTGCGTTCGTTCAAAAACTATTATGATGCAAAAGCAAATTCTCAGTTTGTATCTAAGTGCAGTTTGCGACTAAGCGCAGATTGTGTCTAAGCGCAGTATGCGTCTAAGCGCAGTTTTGCGTCTAAGCGCAGTTTTGCGTCTAAACTCAGATTTACGTCTAAATGCAGATTTACGTCTAAACGCAGATTTACGTCTTAATGCAGTTTTACGTCTAAACGTAGTTTTACGTCTAAACGCAGATTTACGTCTAAACGCAGTTTTACGTCTAAACGCAGTTTTACGTCTAAACGTAGTTTTACGTCTAAACGCAGTTTTACGTCTAAACGCAGATTTACGTCTAAACGCAGTTAGACGCAGATTTACGTCTAAACTTTAAAACTCGTTTGTATACTCGCAGAAGGCAGTATGCAGTTCAAATCAAGACGTAAACGTGAACTGAAATCTGATGATTGAGCGAAGAAAGCCGATTTACGTCTGAATGCAGTTTTACGTCTAAATGTTGAAACTCGTTCGTAAAATCGTAGAGGACAGATTGCAGTTATCAATAGGATTAAAATGTAAGCGTAAACTGCAAGGAAGCTCGTTCGTAGAAGCACAGAAAACAGTTCTGCAGAATCAAACGTAAACGTAAACTGTAATGTATGAAAATACGAGTTTACGTCTGAATGCAGATTTGGAAGAACAGCACTTAGAACTTGTTCGTGAAAGCGCAGAGAGCAGTAGTGATGAGGGAGGTTTGCAGTAATGATAAAGTGCTCGAAAGTAAATGCAAACCAGAGATTTAGAGTGGTTCGGTCAGCCTTGACCTACTCCACTTTTGGCTTCCTCCACCGATGAGGTTGCCGACGTCAACTAGGTGCCTTCCTTCAATGGGCGAAGGCCAAACTTCCCTCTTACAGTTTCTCTCCTTTTGGCAGGCTTAGGAGACAACCTTTACAGACCTTTCTCTCCTCACTTTACAATTGAAAACTTGAAGAACAGAAGGAGGAGACTTAAAGGCTTTACAACACTTTTGAGCTCTTTAGAATCACAGAAAAGATAACAATTTCGGTATGGGTCTGTATCTTTTCAGTGCTGAATGGGTGGGGTATTTATAGGCCCCAACCCAATTCAAAATTCGAGCTCAAAACGATCAAATCGATCAAATCCCAGAATTTCTGGGATCAGGCGGTTGCACCTCTCGACTGGAGAGGTGGCACCGCCTGGCAGAGCTCGAAGACTGAGCTCTGCCGATTGCTCCTCTCTGCCAGAGCTCAAAGACTGAGCTCGATGGTTGCATCACCTGGCAGAGCTCGAAGACTGAGCTTGGTATTTGCATCACCTGGCAGAGCTCGAAACAGAGCTCGGTGGTTGCATCACCTGGCAGAGCTCCAAGCTGAGCTCAGGCTGATCCACCTCTCTGCCAGAGCTCGAAGACTGAGCTTGGTGAATGCATCACCTGGCAGAGCTCGAGACTGAGCTCAGGCTGATGCACTTCTCTGCCAAAGCTCGAAGACTGAGCTTGGTGGTTGCATCGCCTGGCAGAGCTCGGAACTTGAGCTCTGGCGGTGCAACCTCTTGGCTGGGGCGGTTGCACCTCCCAGCCGTGCAGCCCTGGCGGTTGCACCTCCTGGCTGGGGCGGTTGCACCTCCCAGCCCCACAGCCCAGGCGGTTGCACCTCCTGGCTGGGGCGGTTGCACCTCTCAACCCCACAGCCCAGGCGGTTGCACCTCCTGGCTGGGGCGGTTGCACCTCCTGGTGCAATCAGGGTCCGAATGGTTCACTCCATTCGACCCACTTTGAATCTTTTCAGGGGCCCAATTGCCCCAAGATTAAGCTAATGGGATCACCTCCCATTTTCATGCTTAATCATCGTGCTAACTACGATTATCTCTAAGACAACTTCTGCAGCTTGCTCCGATGCGTCAATCGCTTCTTCCGGCGAGTTTCCGGCCAACTTCCGTCGATCAACCGATAACCCTCGGTGATCCTTCTGCGGACATCCGGCATACTCCTGGACTTTGCGACGATCCACTTGGCGAGTTCCGACGAGCTTCGCTTGGCAAGCTTCTGGACTTCTCGGATCTGTTCTCTCTGAACCTCCGACGACCGTCCGAACTTCCGTCGAACTCTCGAACTCCCAACGTGATCATGATCTTGACTCCGGCGCAACTCCTGCTGCTTGTCTTACTCTCATCGTAGTTAATCCTGCACACTTATCTCAACACATAGATTAGATAACAAATGACAATTGACTTCATCATCAAAATCCGAGATTCAACAAAATCATTGGCAAAGGAACCATAGGTAACAAATCCAACTTCTTTATTGAAGATGTTTTGTTAGTTGATGGTTTAAAACATAACCTCTTGAGCATTAGTCAATTATGTGATAAAGGATATTTCGTCAAATTCGAATCTAATGCTTGCATCATTGAAAAACCACACAAAAACACATTTATGATTGCATTAAAACATAATAACGTATACACCATTGACATCAATGATCTTTGCAATGAAATGTGTTTCTCGGTTTTGAATGAGGATGCTTGGCTTTGGCATAGGAGATTAGGTCATGCTAGCATGAAACTAATCACTCAAATATCATCCAAAGAACTTGTATAAGGAATTCCTCATATCAAGTTCATCAAAGATAGTGTGTGTGATGCTTATCAATTAGGAAGACAAATTAAGGGTAGTTTCAAATCTAAGAATTAAATAAGCACCTCTAAGCCCTTATAATTAATCCATATGGACTTGTTCGGACCAATCTCTACATCAAGCCTAGGAGGTAGCAAATACACCTTCGTCATTGTAGATAACTATAGTGGATACACATGGACTTATTTCTTGAAACACAAAAATGAATGCTTTAGATATTTCACCAAGTTTTGTAAACTTGTTCAAAATGAAAAGGGTTTCATGATTTCATCAATTCGAAGTGATCATGGTGGTGAATTTCAAAACCGTGATTTCCAAGAATTTTGTGAATCTAATGAATACAACCACAACTTCTCTACTCCAAGAAATCCTCAACAAAATGGAGTAGAAATTTACAAGAAATGGCAAGAACCATGTTGAATGAACATAGCCTACCCAAATACTTTTGGGCCAAAGCCGTAAACACTGCATCCTATATTTTGAATAGAGTTCTAGTAAGACCCTTACTCACCAAAACTCCCTATGACTTGTGGAATAATAAAAAACCCATTGTTTTAAATTTTAAAGTTTTTAGGTGTAAGTGTTTTATCTTGAATGAAAAATATGCCTTAGGAAAATTTGATGCTAAATCCGATGAAAGAATTTTTCTTGGTTATTCTTCGGTTTCTGAAGTTTTTTATATCTTTAATAAAAGAACTTTAATTATAGAAGAATCCATTCATGTTGTTTTCAATGAGATTTCCGAAATCAAGAAAAATGATTTTAATGATGATGTAAATTTTCATTCTTTGAATTTAAATGAAACCCATTCTTCAACTAGCAACTTGGATACATCCACTTCTGAAACACCCTTACCCAAGGATTGGAAGTATGTAGATGCTCATCCTAAGGAGCTAATCCCAGGAGACACATCTAAGGGGGTTCAAACACGTTCTTCTCTTAAAATTTTTTGTGTCAACGCCGCTTTTCTCTCCCAAATTGAACCTAAATGTATTGATGAAGCCATGAAAGATGATTCATGGATTATCATAATGCAAGGTGAGTTAAATCAATTTGAGAGAAATGAGGTGTGGAAGCTTGTTCCTAGGCCAAATGATCATTTAGTTTTTGGTATTAAATGGGTCTTTAGAAACAAACAAGATGAATCTGGTATCGTGGTTAGAAACAAGGCTAGATTAGTGGCCAAAGGTTTCAACCAAGAAGAAGGTATCGATTATGAAGAAACCTTCACTCCTGTGGCTAGATTAGAAGCCATAAGGATGCTCCTTGCCTATGCTAGTAATAATAATTTTAAGTTGTTTCAAATGGATGTTAAAAGTGCCTTTCTTAATGGCTTTATTTTTTAAAAAGTTTATGTTGAACAACCTCGTGGATTTGAAAATAATAGCCTCCCTAATCATATATTTAAATTAACTAAAGCTTTCTATGGTTTAAAACAAGCCCCAAGGGCTTGGTATGATAGGCTTAGTACTTTTCTTATTGAAAATAATTTTACAAAAGGCAAGGTCGATACTACATTGTTTATCAAAAAATTTGAAAATAATTTTCTCATTGTTCAGATTTATGTTGATGATATTATCTTCGGTTCTATAAATGAATCACTTTGTGATTCTTTTGCTGAAACCATGAGTCTCGAATTTGAAATGAATTTGATGGGAGAATTAACCTTTTTCTTAAGCTTACAAATTTAGCAACTAAGCAATGGGATCTTTATTAGTTAAACTAAATATGCCTTAAATCTGTTAAAAAGATTTCATATGAATCGCTCAAAAACTATTAACACTCCTATGAGCACCTCCACTAAGTTAGAAGTTGATGAAAGTGGAGAAAGCTTCGATCAAAAAACTTATAGGGGTATGATAGGAAGTTTACTTTACCTTACTGCAACTAGACCAGATATCATGTTCAGTATAGGACTTTGTGCTAGGTTTCAATCGAACCCTAAGATATCTCATTTTAAAGTGGTTAAAAGAATACTTAGATATCTTAAAGGTACCACAAATCTAGGATTATGGTATCCAAAATCCGAGAATTTTGAGTTAATTGCATATGCTGATGCATATTTTGCTGGGTGTAGATTAGATAGAAAAAGCACATCAGGATCATATCAAATTTTGGGACATTCCTTTGTTTCCTAATCATCTAAGAAACAAAACTCGGTTGCACTATCAAAAACCGAAGTTGAGTATATTGCAGCTAGTGCATGCTGTGCATAAGTTGTGTGGATAAACAACACCTTATAAGATTATAAAGTTCATCTTAAAAATATTTGTTAGGATCGGAGCAGCACTAAGAGGGGGGGGGGGGTAAATTAGTGCAGCGGTTTAAAACGTCGGTTTTGGAAAATCTTTCGTACGATAAGAATCGAACTCGGAAGTGCTTAACTTGAACGCATGTTTGTAAAGATATGCAGCAAAGGTAATGAGGAAATAAAGTACGTAAGAAGGTTTGCAGTAATGTAAATAGCAATAATGAAATGCAAACCAGAGATCACGCCGATTTTAAAGTGGTTCGGTCAAATGACCTACATCCACTTGCGAGGCCCCTCTTCGATGAGGCTCCCACCTTCCACTAGCAAATCTCTTAAAGGGGAAGGGTAAATACCCCTCTTACAACTTTTTACAAGCGGTTCACTCTCTTACAGATTTTCAGCAAGAAAGAAGGAGGTGAACACTAGCAAATTGAAAACAAGACTTGCTAAGACATTTCTAAGACTTTTCTCTCAATCAATTGCTTCTCAAAAAGTTGTAATCTCAGTTGAGATTTGAGGGGTATTTATAAGCCTCAAGAAGATTCAAATTTGGGCTCCAAAATTTGAATTCTCTTTGGTTCCCGATGCTGGCGGTGCCATCGCATATCAGTGTCTGACACTGACAGTGGACTGGCGGTGCCACCGCCTGGCTCTCAGGTGCTGGGCGGTGCAACCGCTCAGTCTGGCGGTGCCACCACCAAACCCTTCGGTTCACTGGTTGGGCTTTAAATTTAGCCCAAACCAAGTCTAATTTTAGGCCCAGTTGGCCCCTAACCAGGATATAGGATTATCTCTTAATCCTAATCGTAATTACAAGTGAACTACATAACTAAAAACATCCTAAACAAGTTTTCAACCGCGAACGTCGAGTCGTGTTCCGGTGAGCTTTCCGACGAACTTCTTCCGACGGACTCCTAGCAAGCTCCTGATCTTGTGATGACTTTAACGAGTAGCCGAGCCTTCTCGGTGATCTCCGCGAACCTCTGACGATCTCTTCGGCGAACTTCCGAAAATTCCGACAGGTTCCCGATTTCTTCTCGGTTGGTTCTGGCAACATCTCCGACGATTCTTCGGTCTCTTAAACGTCCATCGAACTTGACTCTGGTATTCTTGCTTTATGTTTTCTGGTTATTGTAGTTAATCCTGCACACTTAACTCAATAATATGGATTAGATCAATTAACCTATCAATTGATTTTATCATCAAAATCCGAGATTCAACACCATCGAGGTCACCGTCGTTTACTATAGGCCTTCCTTTAATAGGTGAAGACCAATCACCTTTTATAGCTCTTTCTCCTTTTGTCGGGTTTAGGAGAGAACCTTTACAAGTCTCACACCTCTCTTCAATGATCTCAAAATTTAGAAAGCGAGGAAGAGAACTCTAGCACTTGTTTACTGTTGAATCTCGTATTTTGATGATGAAACTCTTTGATATATGTTTATGATTTAATCTGCGTTTTGAGTGACGTAGGATGCTTCGATCAGAATGTGACAATTAAAGCAGGAAAATCATGTTGTACCGGAGGAACATGTTAGAAGATTGGACGTCGGGCTGGTGGATCGGTCGACGTATCGATAGAAGGCTTCGGACCGTGGACTCGGACATCGGGCCAAGAAGAGCGGGTATTGTGCCAAGGATATCGGAGTTGCGGAGTCAACTGGCCGATTGGGCAATAGGCTGCAGGAGAGGACGATGCGTCGAAGAATCGAACGAAGCATCGAGGGACCAATGACATGCCGGACAACTTGGTTAATTGCTTAGGATTAATTGTCTCGACCGAAGTTTTGTTTTAAGTGTGCAGGATTAAATACGATGGATGAAAGACATGCAGCAGGAGTTGCGCCGGAGTCAAGACAATGATCACGTTGAGAGTTCGAGAGTTCGACGGAAGTTTGAACAGTCATCGGAGGTTCTGCGGGAACAAATCCGAGAAGTCCAAAAGCTTGCCAAAGAAGCTCGTCGGAACTTGCCAAGTGGATCGTCGCAAGTCCAAGAGTTTGCCGGAAGTCCGCAGGAGCATCACCGAGGGTTCATGGGATGATCGACGGAAGTTCGTTGGAAACTCGCCGGAAGAAACGATTGACACACCGGAGCAAGCTGCAGAAATTGTCTTAGGGATTATCATAGTTAGCACATTGATTAAGTTGGAAATGGGAGGTGATCTCATTAATTTAATCTTGGGGCAATTGGGCCCCTAAACAAACCCAAATTGGGCCGAATGGATCAACCCATTCGGACCCTGATTGTTGTGGGAGGTGCAACCGCCCAAGCAAGGAGGTAGCACCGCCTGGGCTAAGTCTCCGAGCAAGACTGGGCGGTGCAACCGCCCCAGCCAGGAGGTGGCACCGCCTGGGCTCAGTCTCTGAGCGAGACTGGGCGGTGCAACCTCCCCTAACAAGAGGTGGCACCGCTTGGGCTCGGTCTCCGAGCACTGGCTGAGCGGTACAACAACCTCAGTCAGGAGGTTGCACCGCCTGAGCTCAGTCTTCGAGCTCTGGCAGGAGGTGCAATCGCCCCTGACAGGAGGTGGCACCGCCCAGAGGCTCATCTTCGAGCTTTGCTAGGTGGTGCAACCGCCCCAGTCAGGATGTGCAACCACCTGATCCCAGAATTCCGGGAATTGACAGTTTTGAGCTCTAAATTTGAACTGGGTTGGGGCCTATAAATACCCCACCCATTTAGCACTGAAAGAGCATAGAACTTACACCGAAATCTTGATCTTGTTCTGTGATTTTTAGAGCTCAAAATTGTTGTAGAGGCCAAAAGTTCTTCTCCCTCTTTTCTTCCAAGTTCTGAGCTGTAAAGAGAGGAGAGAAAATTCTGTAAGGGTTGTCTCCTAAGCCCGTCAAAAGGAGGGAAACTATAAAAGGGTGGTTGGCCTTCGCCTATTGAAGGAAGGCCTCTAGTTGACGTCGGTGACCTCGTCGGTGGAGGAAGCCAAAAGTGGAGTAGGTCAAGATTGACCGAACCACTCTAAATCTCGGTTTGCATTTACTTTGAGCATATTATCTTTACTGCAAACCTCCTCTGAAGCTTACTACTTTCTGCGCATATACGATCGGGTTTCAAGCCTTTCACTTTCTGAATCAGCGTTTAGACGTAAATCTATTTTTTTGTACTATTATCATATTTCAGATTGCGTTTATGTTTTAAGCTCTACCATAACTGCAAACTGCCTTTATACTCTTGCTTAAACTGCATCTTGCCTAATCAAGTGATTTACGAATCAGCATTTAGACGTAAATCAGTTTCTTCGTACGAACGTCGTATTTCAGTTTACGCCTATATTCTGGTTTTCATCATAGCTGCAAACTGCCTTCATAGATTGACTTTAACATCATCTGACTTAGAATCGGCTTTCACACAGAAATCATTTTTATCGTTCGAACGCAGTTTCGTTTTAATCGCAGAAAGTTTTCTGCTGCACTAATTCATCCCCCCCCCCCCCCCCCCCTCTTAGTGCTCTTGATCCTAACAATTGGTATCAGAGCAGGGTTAACTCTCAAACGGATTAAAACCCAAGAGAGATGGCATACGCCGGAAACCAAGAGAGCTTATCGATTGTTCGTCCACCGTTGTTTAACGGATTGGACTACACTTATTGGAAAACTCGAATGAGAGTTTCTTGATCTCCATAAATTTGGATTTGTGGAATATCATTGAAAACGGTTTTGAACTTCCCTCTAAACCGATGAACAAATGGTTGGATTTGGAGAAGAAGTATTTTTCTTTAAACGCAAAGGCTATGAATGCCTTATTTTGCGCTTTGGACAAAAATGAGTTCAATCGGATTTCTACGTGCGAAACGGCTTTTGACATTTGGCGAACACTTGAAATCACGCACGAGGGAACTAGTAGAGTCAAAGACTCGAAAGTTAACATTTTATTGCATGATTTTGAGCTTTTTCGAATGCAACCAAATGAGACTATAGGCGACATGTATACCCGTTTCACGGATGTCGTCAATAGTTTAAGAGCTCTTGGAAAATATTTTTCGGATTTTGAACTCGTAAACAAGATTTTGCTTTCTCTTTCTAAGAAGTGGGATTCAAAAGTAACTGCAATACAAGAAGCAAAAAACCTAAACAACTTACCACTTGAAGAACTAATTGGTTCGTTGATGACATATGAAATGGTGCATAATGCACATGATGAACATGATGAACATGATGAACAAAATCACCTTCCAAAGAACAGGAAGGATTTGGAACTCCGGACAAATGAATACCACTTGAGTGATGACTCAAGTGATGAGGACAATGATGAACTTGAACTTCGAACACTAAATCTTAATAAGTTTATTAAACAAAAATCTAAAATAGACAATGAACTTGAACGAAGGAAGAGGCCAAAGAAGAGGAAGGCAACCAAGGATGATTCAAGAACTTCCAAAGGAGAAACGACAAATTGGGCTTTGACAGGCTTCGACTACATGGTAAGTTACTCAACTCTCTTGAATTATTTTGAAATTACTTGAAGTTTTTCATGAGTGCTTAATTTAGATAGTAGGAATAGGAAATAAAAAATTATTTTTCAAAAATTATATCATGTTTTTCTTTTTAGCATCTTTAAAGAATTAAAAATTTGATCATGAAAAGTATATTGCTAAGGTTTCATGCATGTTTTGAAATGTTGAATGATGTATGCAACATTATGGATGATAGTTATATGATATGTGATAATGCTTAAGATTAATCCATGCATGTGTATTTTGATGATTTTATGTCATGCATGAGCTTTTGAAGTAAATGATTTGAAATTCTCATTTTGGATTAACATGTTTTTGGTTTAATCATTTTTATGACGAATTAAGATGACATTCTCATGATATATTAAGATGACATAGTGCATGTACATTTATGTATGAATTTCTTGATAGTCTTTTGATGATAGATGTGATATCGTGATGTTTTTTTTTATGTGTTTGGTCTTGACAGCTTTATGACGAAACTTATGTTTCGATTTTAAATGATGATACATGTTTTCACAAAAAGACTTGAACCCCCTCACATGAAATCAATTGTATGAAATGGAAATGAATTTTATATCCTATTGAGATTAATGAATTTATTTTACCAATCTTGTGAATCTCATGAAAATAAACATGATGAATATTCTGAAAATAAATGAGTATATCATGCATTTGGTCTTAATGATTTCTCTTGAACATACTTTTTGAAATCATATTTGATAATGAATATCAAGATATAAAAAGGATGTTATCATGGAATCATGCTTGATAATTTATTTTACGAAATTTATCTTTCTATCTTGAAGGTTGACATTTTTTTTTAAAAGCAAAGGCATGCTCATAAGAAGCAAATCACATAAATAGAAATTTATAAAAATGAAATGTAATCCTCTATCTTATTGATTTTTCAAAAATCTATGCTTGTCATATATGAATTTATTGAATGTAATTTTGAGGATGATCTCAGATTTGACAAATGCTTGATTCGTATTTACGACATAAGATACATTTTAAATATGAATCATGCTTCAATCATGTTAAATGCTTCGATCATTTTCTATCTCTAGAGTTCTCAATTTTGATGAAATACAAGTGATAAATTCATTTATGATATCTTGTAAATCACTTGAATTATGAATGAGTTTTTTATGATGTGTTAAAAGAATCACTTAAAAAGAAAATGTTTTCCCATCTTATCGAGATTAATGATTTCATGATATTGTGTGAATCTCGAAATTGATTTTGATGAAATAGTAATAACGTTATTCATGTTATGAATCTCAAAAATGATAATATGCTTCATGTGATAATATGAATACATGAAACACTTATGATATGATTTTTATACAATTCCGTGTATTCATAAAATATTTATCTCATCATCCAATAACTCTTCTTGATATTCCTTATGAGATGAAATTAAATAATGCATGAAATACAAATGAAGAGTTAATGATCATGCATAATAGGATGTAATGAATTCTGATATTTAGATACCATCGTTTGAATATCTATGATCATGTTGCCAAAATGATATATCATGAATGCTTGAATATCATGTTTGATATGCTCATAATGATGATTGATTTTTCGGTATCGTGCATAAAAAATGAAATGCAATGTTAATGAATTTGTGCATTGAAACTATAATGATGCACAAATAAGAATGATTACTTACCTTTGTCATGATTTAGAAATTGATGTAAAGGGTTTTTCCCTTCTTTTTGCCAATGACATAGGGGGAGAAAGAATTGCTAATGTGCATATCTCAAAGAGAAAATTGCTAGCTTGCGTGTCTTAAAATGTTGAAATTTTTTTGCTAGCTTGTATATTGTAAACTTGCTATCGTACTATCATGATGATGAGCATGTCTTATCTTCATGATTGTATTTGAAAAACTATGGCAAAAATATGTCCGAATGATTGAACTTGTTAAAATTAATTTTTGGACTTTCTTGATTGAATGATCAAATCACTCGACTGCTATGATGATTTTACACAATTACATGCCCTAATAACAGGTTGGAAATTATGTGCTTTGGATACAAAAATTTCCATGATAATAAGCATGTTTTGTCCTCATGATTGTATTTGAAAATCAATAGCACAACCTTGTCCGAATGCATGAAAGTGTTAATTTCATTTTCGGATTCTCTTAACTATTGGTATCCTAACAATTGGATTTTCAAATTATCCTCTTCCAAACTTAATAAGCATATGTCATATCAAGTTTAATTCATATCATTTATTTTTGACATATGGAATCAACTAGCAAATACATCTCTCATACACTTATCATGTGAACAATATTATGTTTTGAGAAATGGATTTGATGAAATGATTCCTGCTTATAAATTCCTTCTTAAAAAGGGAAGTCATTTTTACGTACAAGGATTTGATACATATCTTGATACTTGTAAAAATGAAGCGTGCCTTAATATCTTATCGATTTTAACTTCATTCGAGTAAGCTCAGAAATAGCTTTCCTCCTTCATGCAATAAGCAAATAACAAATAAAATGGAAGAAGTTTTCAAAGCTATCTCCATGTCATGTTTTCCTTGAAATGCTTGAATATTTGGTATCTTATTACTCTTTGTTGAAAAATGACATGAACCTACTTATGGCATCGCACTTATATTTAAAATTTGCTTATATCATTCTCCTTTTTGTTGACGACAAAGGGGGAGAAATATATGAATTGATGCTATGAACACTGATGCTATGATTGCCAAATTTGCATTATGCCATATTTGCATCATGTGTTAAGATGTCAAGAACTTGTATCGTAATTTTACGCGTTGATATCTTACCATGTGATGAAATGCTACAATTGATAAACACTTGAAATGTTTGCGTTATGATATCAAAAGCTTACATCGCAATTTTACATGTTGATATTTGATAATAGCAAACTTGCATGATGATAAAACTTGATATTATGTTTTTCATGCAATGAGTTGAACCAATATCACAAACACTTGATTGTGGTACTTCTCCTTTTTGTTGATGACAAAGGGGGAGAAGTATGTTGATGACATGACATGTTATGCATAAGTTCATGATGACGATTTGCAAGTATTCATGATGAATATTGCAATGACTTGAATTCAGTTTGAATTCAAGGTTCTATCAATATGGCATATTGATAAGGGGAGTTTGTTTAAACTCCGGGAGTTAAGTTTAACTCCGTCATCAAGTGGTTGTCATCATCAAAAAGGGGGAGATTGTTGAATCTCGTATTTTGATGATGAAATTACTTGATATATGTTTATGATTTAATCTGTGTTTTGAGTGACGCAGGATGCTTCGATCAGGATGAGACAATTAAAGCAGGAAAATCATGTTGTGCTGGAGGAACATGTCAGAAGATTGGACGTCGGGCCGGTGGATCGGTCGACGTATCGACAGAAGGCTTCGGGCCGTGGACTCGGACATCGGGCCAAGAAGAGCGGGTATTATGCCAAGGATATCGGAGTTGCGGAGTCAAATGGCCAATTGGGCAATAGGCTATAGGAGAGGATGATGCACCGAAGAATCGGACGAAGCGTCGAGGGACCAATGACATACCGGACAACTTGGTTAATTGTGTAGGATTAATTATCTCGATCGAAGTTTTGTTTTAAGTGTGCAGGATTAACTACGATGGAAGAAAGACATGCAGCAGGAGTTACGCTAGAGTCAAGACAATTATCACGTTGGGAGTTCGAGAGTTCGACGGAAGTTCGGACAGTCGTCGGAGGTTCTGCGGGAACAAATCCTAAAAGTCCATAAGCTTGCCAAAGAAGCTCGTCGGAACTCGCCAAGTGGATCGTCGCAAGTCCATAAGTTTGCCGCAAGCTGCAGAAATTGTCTTAGGAATTATCGTAGTTAGCACATTGATTAAGTTGGAAATGGGAGGTGATCCCATTAACTTAATCTTGGGGCAATTGGACCCCTAAACAAACCCAAATTGGGCTGAATGGATCAACCCATTCGGACCCTGATTGCTGTGGGAGGTGCAACCGCCCAAGCCAGGAGGTAGCACTGCCTGGGCTAAGTCTCCGAGCGAGACTAGGCAGTGCAAACACCCCAGCCAGGAGGTGGCACCGCCAGGGCTCAATCTCCGAGCGAGACTGGGCGGTGCAACCTCCCCTGACAGGAAGTGGCACCGCTTGGGCTCGGTCTCCGAGCACTGGCTGAGCGGTGCAACCGCCTCAGTCAGGAGGTTGCACAGCCTGAGCTCAGTCTTCGAGCTCTGGCAGGAGGTGCAACCGCCCCTGACAGGAGGTGGCACCGCCCATAGGCTCAGTCTTCGAGCTCTGCCAGGCGGTGCAACCACCCTAGTCAGGAGGTGCAACTGCCTGATCCCAGAATTTCGAGAATTGACAGTTTTGAGCTCCAAATTTGAACTGGGTTGGGGCCTATAAATACCCCACCCATCCAGCACTGAAAGAGCACAGAACTTACACCGAAATCTTGATCTTGTTCTGTGATTTTTAGAGCTCAAAATTGTTGTAGAGGCCAAAAGTTCTTCTCCCTCTTTTTTTACAAGTTCTGAGCTGTAAAGAGAGGAGAGAAAATTCTGTAAGGGTTGTCTCCTAAGCCCGTCAAAAGGAGTGAAACTGTAAAAGGATGGTTGGCCTTCGCCTATTGAAGGAAGGCCTCTAGTTGACATCGGTGACCTCGTCGGTGGAGGAAGCCAAAAGTGGAGTAGGTCAAGATTGACCTAACCACTCTAAATCTCGGTTTGCATTTACTTTGAGCATATTATCTTTACTGCAAACCTCCTTTGAAGCTTACTGCTCTCTGCGTATATACAATCGGGTTTCAAGCCTTTCACTTTCCGAATCAGTGTTTAGACGTAAATCTATTTTTTCGTACGATCAACATATTTCATATTGCGTTTACGTTTTGAGCTCTACCATGACTGCAAACTGCCTTTATACTCTTGCTTAAACTGCATCTTGCCTAATCAAGTGATTTACGAATCAGCATTTAGACGTAAATTAGTTTCTTTGTACAAACGTCATATTTTAGTTTGTGCCTATATTCTGGTTTTCATCATAGCTGCAAACTGCCTTCATAGATTGACTTTAACATCATCTTGCTTAGAATCGACTTTCACACAGAAATCGTTTTTATCGTTCGAACGCAGTTTCGTTTTAATCGCAGAAAGTTTTCCGCTGCACTAATTCACCCCCCCCCCTTAGTGCTCTTGATCCTAACATTTACAACACTTATACACCCCAATAACTCAAGATTATAATCACACTTCAGTGCTTTTTCATGCTAAAAAGGGTGAGATATTTATAGGCCTCAATGGCTTTCAAAAATGAAGCCAAAAAGTGTCGCATCCTGGATTTTCAGGGTACAGGCGGTAGCACCGCCATTACTAGGCGATACTATTGCCTGACATCTGACACTGGGTAGTACTACTGCTTAGTATGGGCAGTACCACCGCCTGATAGGGGTGTTACCATCGCTGGCAGCAATAACTACCGGTGGTACCACCTCCCAGTCTAGGCGATACCACCGCCTAGACCACCTAAGGTGCTGTTTTCCAAGTGGTGTCACCGCCGGCCCTGGCGATGCTACCGTTGGCCCTGGTGGTGCCACCGTCGGCTAGGAATTCAGCATCTTGATTAGGCCTTGACTCCGGCCCAAACCAGCCCAACTCCGAGCCCAGTTGGCCCCTAACATAGTTGATGGTACTACCTCCCAAATCAACTCTAATTATCATTCTAACTACCATTAAGGCAAGCATGGTTCGGTACGATGATTTTTCACTTGGTGAACTTTTCGGTGAATCTATCAGCGAGCTTCCAGCGAACTCACGACCAACTCTTGGCTAGTCTTCCGACGTGCTTCTAGCGATCTTCCAACGAGCTTTCGGTGAGTCTTCCAAAATGCTTCCGGTGATCTCACGATGAACTCTCAGTGAGCTCCCGGTATATCGTCCGAGTCTTCGACTCTAGCCCATCATCTACTTTACGCTTTATTGCCATCGTAGTTAATCCTGCACACTTATCTTAACATATGGATTAGATCAAATAATTTACCAATTGATTTCATCATCAAAATCTGAGATTCAACAAGAAGGACTCGACGATATGAGATATCCAAGAGCCTCTTTCATGCTAGGATGAATGAGGGTACATAAGTTTAGAACCATATCCTAAAGATGATTGAGTGGATAGAGAAACTCACAGGTCTAGGAATGGTCCTAAAGGAAAACATGTGTGTGGATCTTGTGCTTCAGTCCCTACCAAATTCCTTTTCACAGTTCATAATGAATTTTAATATGAACAAACTTGAGGTAACTCTCACTAAGCTCCTCAATATATTGAGGGGGGTAGAGAGCACTATCAAGAAAGAGAAGCTAGTTCTCTATACTGGTGAGACCAAAAAGAAAAGGAAGGCAGAAAAGTCCCTTAAGAAGCGCAAAGGCAAGGGCAGACCGGGCAAAGCAAAGGTTACTAAGAAAAACTCAGCAAAGGACAAAGATCAGTGCTTCCACTATGGCAAAGATAAGCACTAGAAGAGGAACTGCAAAGAGTACCTTGAAGAAAGGATAAAACAGAAGCTTGAAGAAGCTTTAGGTACATTCATGATCAGTCTCCATTTGTCATACTCTTATGATTGTTGAATCTTAGATTTTGATGATGAAACTAATTGATAGTATTTATGATTTAATATGCGTTTAAGTGACACAGGACTAGCTTCGATAAAAAAAGGCAAATCGATTAAAGCAGGAGGAATCATACGTTGGGCTGGAGCAAACATGTCAGAACATTGGATGTCGAGCCAGAGGATCGGTCGATGTGTCAGTAGAAGGTTTCAATCCATGAATTCGAGCATTGAGCCAAGAAGATCGGACATTGTGCCAAGGAGATCAGATGTTACAAGAAAAAAACATGCTTATTGGGCAATACGCCGAAGGAGAGGACGATGCGCCAAAGGATCGGACGAAGCGTCGGAAGAACCAATGACATACCAAACAATATAGGATTCACTTGCAATCGATTATGTCTAGAATGAGTTAGTTTAGAGTCTAATTGAGTCAGTTTAGAATGTAATTAGGCCAACTCAATTAGGGACCAACAAAGCCAAAGTTTGGGCTATGTTGGGCCAAGTAAAAAGGCCCAAATAGTGACCCAACAGGTAAAATCGTCGTGGCACAGTCTCCAAGACTTTGTCAAGCGGTGGTATCGCCATATTGGGCGGTGGTACCACCTAGTGGCAGGGTGTCAACTGGTGTTACTGCCCAGTATCAAGCTGCAAGCAGTGGTACCACCTAGTGCAGGCGGTGGTATCGCCCAATGTAGGCGGTGGTACCGCTCGTACCCTGAAATATCGGGGATTTAAATTTTGGCTTCAAGTTTTAAAGTCATTTGGGGTCTATAAATACCCTAGCTATTCTTGTATGGAGTAGGAAGAAAAGTAAATAAAAATTCTAAGTTTCTAGGGTTGAAAACCCTTGTAAAGTGTAGAGTCCCTCCTCCTAAAATTTAGAGACCATTCTAAGAGAGAGTGTGAGGGAAGCTTTGTAAAAAGGGGTTGTAAAGGTTCTCTCTTGAACCTATTAAAATAAGAATTGAGTTGTAAGGGTAGTTGATCTGCACTCAGTGAAAGAAGATTGTTAGTAGATACCGGTGGCCTCGACGGAAGGGGAATCGGTGGAGTGGATGTAGGTCACGACGACCGAACTACTATAAAACGGTTTGTATTTTGTTTTGATGTTTATCTTTATTGTAAACTAATTTACTTCCTCATTACTTTTGCTGCACACCCTTCCATATGCTTTCAAAATTAAACTCATTTTGTCAAAATGATTTTATTGAACAATATTTTTGAACCGACGTGTTTTGATGATAGGCATATAGATAGGGGGAGTTAAGGTTAACTCCGTTATCAATTGATTGTCATCATCAAAAAGGGGGAGATTGTTGAATCTCGGATTTTGATGATAAAATCAATTGTCATTTGTTATCTAATCTATATATTGAGATAAGTGTGCAGGATTAACTACGATGAAAGTAAGACATGCAGCAGGAGTTGCACCGGAGTCAAGACTATGATCACGTTGGGAGTTCGAGAATTCGACGGAAGTCCGGACGGTCGTCGGAGGTTCTGCGGGAACAAATCCGAGAAGTTCAGGAGCTTGCCAAAAGAAGCTCGTTGGAACTCACCAAATGGATCATCGCAAGTCCAGGAGTTTGCCGGAAGTCCGTCGGAGCATCGCCGAAGGTTTGTCGGATGTTCGTCGGAAGTTGGCCGAAAGCTCGCTGGAAGAAGCGATTGACGCACCGAAGCAAGTTGTAGTAAATGTCTTAAGAAATATCGTAGTTAGCATGTAGATTAAGTTAGGAATGGGAGGTGATCCCATTAACTTAATCAAGGGGTAATTAGGCCCTTGACAGACCCAAATTGGGCCGAATGGATCAACCCATTCGAACCAGAATTCCTGCTAGGCGATGGCACCGCCAAGGTTGGCGATGGCATCGCTTAGGAGAGGGTCTCCTAGGAAAGCTAGGCGGTGCAACCACCCCAAGCAAGCGGTGGCACCGCCTGGGCTCAGTCTCCGAGCGAGACTGGGCGGTGCAACCGCCCCTGACAAGCGATGGAACCGCCTGAGCTCGGTCTCCGAGCTCTGTCAGGCGGTGGCACCGCCAGGGCTCAATCTCCGAGCGAGATTAGGTGGTGAAACCGCCCCTATCAGGCGGTGGCACCGCCCAAAGGCTCAATCTCCGAGCTGACAGGCAATTGTACCGCCCCAGTCATGAGGTGGTACCGCTAGGACCCCGAAAATCCGGGAAAAGATATTTTTGAGCTCCAAATTTAAACTAGTTTGGGGCCTATATATACCCCACCCTTTCCTGCATGAAAGGGCACCGAAAATCCAATCTTACTCTATGATTTTTAGAGCTCAAAAGTATTATAAAGTCTAGAAGTTCTCCTCCCTCTTTCCAAATTTTGATCTTTCAAGAGAGGAGAGAAAAGTTTGTAAGGGTTGTCTCCTAAGCTCGTCAAAAGGAGTAAAACTGTAAAAGGGTAATTGGCCTTCGCCTATTGAAGGAAGGCCTCTAGTGGACGTTGGTGACCTTGTTGGTGGAGGAAGCCAAAAGTGGATGTAGGTCAAGATTGACCGAACCACTCTAAATCTCGGTTTGCATTTACTTTGAGCATCTTATCTTTACTGCAAACCTCCTCAATAGCTTACTGCCTTCTACTCATTTATGAACATGTTTCATAGTTAAGTATTTTTTGAATCGGCGTTAAGACGGAAATCGGTTTTATCGTACGAACATCATATTTCAGTTTGCGCTTACATTCTGATTTCTATCTTAACTGCAAACTACCTTCCTTACTTTACTTCAAATACATTTCCATAAGCTTTCAAAGTAATTATCTGCATGAAATGACTTTTACGTCGGAATCATATTTCAACGTACGAATGCAGTTTTAATCGTCAAAAGTTTTCCACTGCACTAATTCACCCCCCCCCCTCCCCTCTTAGTGCTCTTGATCCTAACAGAAGTAAATTGTCATTTGGTTATCTAATCCGTATGTTGAGATAAGTGTGCAGGATTAACTATGATGGTAGTAAGACATGCAGTAGGTGTTGCGCTGGAGTCAAGACCATGATCACATTGGGGGTTTAAGAGTTCGATGGAAGTCCGGACGGTCGTCGGAGGTTCTACGGGAACAAATCTGAGAAGTCCAAGAGCTTACCAAAGAGGCTCGTCGAAACTCACCAAGAGGATCATTGCAAGTCTAGGAGTTTGCTGGAAGTTAGCTGGAGCATCGCCGAGGGTTCGTCGGATGTTCGTCGGAAGAAGCGATTGACGCACCGGAGCACAAGTTACAGTATTAATATCTTAAATATCATAGTTAACATGAAGATTAAGTTAGGATTGGGATGTGATCCAATTAACTTAATATAAGACCAATTGGGCCCTTGACAGACCCAAATTGGGCCGAATGGATCAGCCCATTCGGACCTAGAATTCTTGGCCGGCGGTGGCACCGCCCAAGAGACTTGGTCTCCTAGGAATTATGGGCGGTAGTACCACCGCTGTCAGGCATTGGTACCGCCCCTGTCAGGTAGTGATACCACTGGAACTTGGTCTCCGAGCTTTACCAAGCGGTGGTACCGCCCAGACTGAGCAGTAGTACCGCCTTGTGTTAGATGCCAACAGTAGTACCGCCCAATTATGGCTGTAGTACCGCCAAAACCCTAAAAATCTAGGAGATGACATATTTGAGCTCCAAATTCAAACTAGTTGGGGCCTATATAAACCCCACCCTTTCCTGCCTGAAAGGGCACCGAAATTTAGGATTTATTCTGAGAATTTGAGAGCTTGAAAGTGTTATAAAAGGCTAGAAGTTCTTCTCCCTCTTTTCTTCTAAGTTTTGATCATTCAAGAGATGAGTGGGAATCTATAAGGGTTCTCTCCTAAGCCTGTCAAAAGGAGTAAAGCTATAAAAGGGTAGTTAACCTTCGCCTATTGAAGGAAGGCCTTTAGTAGATGTCGGTGACCTCATCGGAGGGCGAAGCGAAAAGTGGATGTAGGTCAAGATTGACCGAACCACTATAAATCTCAGTTTGCATTTAGATTCTGCTCTCTATCTTAACTGCAAACTGCCTCCATTGCTTTAATTCAACTATACTCTCGCTTAATCTTAAGTTGAAGAACTTTCCAAAATGGTTTTTCATGGAAAACATTTTTATCGTACAAACGTCGTTTTAATCATCGAAAGTTTTTCATTGCACTAATTCACCCCTCCCCCTCTTAGTGCTCTTGATCCTAACAAAAAGGTGATTGGTCTTCACCTATTGAAGGAAGACCGATAGTGGATGCCGGTGGCCTCGATGGAAGAGGAATCGACGGAGTGAATGTAGGTCACGATGACCAAACCACTATAAATTGGCGTGTTCTCTGGTTTGCATTTCTATTGTTGGCATTTACTTTATTACAAACCATTTTACTTGCTTACTGGCTTCAATACTTTGATGAACACTCTTTCAAAGTTAAGCATTTTCGAGTTCAATTTTTATCGTACGAAGAGATTTTCTAGAACTGACGTATTTTACCGCTGCACTAATTCACCCCCCCCCCCCTCCCCGTCTTAGTGCTGACTCTTTTCCTAATAGTAGCACTTGGTAAATTTGCTAGCTTGCATTATAATTAAAATGGAGATTATGTTTAGTATGCAATGATTTGAACTTATATTTCAAACACTTGATAGTTGAACTTCTCTTTTTTGTTGATGACAAAAGGGGAGAAGTATGATGTTATGCATAAGTTTTATGATAATATGTTGCTTGGATTTTTTAATCCAAGAGTTCTATCAATATGGCATATTGATAGGGGGAGTTTGTTTAAACTTTGGGAGTTAAGGTTAACTCCGTCATCAATTGGTTGTCATCATCGAAAAGGGGGAGATTGTTGAATATCGGATTTTGATGATGAAGCCAATTGATAGGTATTTATGATTTGATCTACGTTTTGAGTGATGCAGGATGCTTTGATCAGGATGAGAAAATTAAAGTAGGAATAATCATGTTGGGCCGGAGAAAAACATGTTAGAAGATTAGATGTCGAGCTGGAGAATCAGTCGACGTATCGACATAAAGCTTCGGGCAATGGATTCGGGCATCGGGCCAAGAAGAGCAGATATGACACTAAGGATATCAGAGTTGCAGAGGTCAACTGGCCGATTAGGTAATAGGTTGCAAGAGAGGATGATGCGTCGAAGAATCGGACGAAGCGTCGATGGACCAATGACATGCCGGACAACATAATTCATGCTTAGTAATAATTGTCTAGATCAAAGTGTATTTTTTGTGTGCAGGATTAACTATTATAGCAAGACATAAAGCAAAATGAAGTCCCTGAGTCAAGAACGCGATTTCGTTGGGGAGTTCAAGAGTTCGTCGGAAGTCTGAACATTCGTCGGAAGTTATGTTGAAATTGATCGAGAAGTCCCAGAGCTTGCCAAAGAAGCTCATCAGAACTCACTAAGAAGATCATCATGAAGTCCAAGAGCTTGCTGGGAGTCCGCTGGAACATTGCTGAGAGATCGTCGAAAGTTCATCGGATGATCGCTAGAAGCTCGCCGGAAGAAACCTAGACTTACAGACTTTGTTTCATTATGCGCAGTACATTCGATGACTCTTAAAACAACGTGGGACGACTCAAGTACATTCGTAGAATAGGAGCAAAGTAACACTGAGCAAGTTGCTCACTATGCGCTAATGGCTATTGGAGATGAGGTAAGCAGTTCACATGTTTATCTTTTGATGAATTACTATGCGCTTTTCATGATTTATTTGATGAATGTAAATTAGTCAGTAAAAATATAAATTACTAAAAAAGGAACATGCTTCTCTTGTTAGTGATTTTGATAGACTAAAAATTGACCATGATGAAAGTTTATCTCCTTGCACAAAATGCGATCAATTAGAAATGCTTAGAAAGGAAAACTTGCTACTCAAAAAAAACCTTAGAAAAATTTGAGGTTGGTAAACAAATGCAACTTTTGTTGCAAATTTGGACATGTTGCATACAAATGTCCATTTAAGAAATATAGTCCATATAAATTGATTTGGATTCCTAAAGGAACCTCAAATGACTCAATAGAACATGATAAGTTGTGTAGATTGATTTTTGAGGCACTCAAGGTCAAATGAGTATCTAAAAATCACTATTTTTTATAGAAATGTTTACCATCACAAGCTAGGAGCAAGAGATGGTACCTTGATAGTGGATGCTCAAGGCATATGACTGGAGATCCATCTCAATTCTCTAAGCTCACTAGCCTAGACGAAGGATATGTCACCTTCGGAGACAACAACAAGGGTAAAATCATTGGTAAAGGAACCATAGGTAACAAATCCAACTTCTTTATTGAAGATGTATTGTTGGTTGATGGCTTAAAATATAACATTTTGAGCATTAGTCAATTGTGTGATAAAGGATACATCATTAGATTTGAATCCAATGCTTGCATTATTGAAAAATAATATAAAAACACATCTATGATTGCCATAAAATAAAATAATGTATACATTATCGATATTGATGATCTTTGTAATGAAATTTATTTTTTTATTTTGAATGACGATGCTTGGCTTTAGCATAGGAGATTAGGTTATGCTAGCATGAAATTAATCTCTCAAATCTCATCTAAAGAACTTATAAGAGGAATTCCTCACATTAAGTTCGGTAAAGACAATGTGTGTGATGTATGTCAACTAGGTAAACAAATAAAAAGTAGTTTCAAAGCAAAGAATCAAATAAGCACATCTAGACCATTATAATTGATCCATATGGACTTATTCGGACCAATTGCTACATCAAGCCTAGGAGGCAGCAAATACACATTTGTCATCGAGAATGATTATAGTAGATACAATTGGACTTACTTTTTGGCATACAAAAGTGATTGCTTTAGGTATTTTTCCAAGTTTTGTAAACTTATTCAAAATGAAAAAGGTTTTATAATTTCATCAATTCGAAGTGATCACAGTGGTGAATTTTAAAATCATGATTTTCAATAATTTTGTGAATTTAATGGATACAACCATAATTTCGCTACTCTAAGAAATCCTAAACAAAATGGAGTAGTAGAAAGAAAAAATAGAAACTTAAAAGAAATGACTAGAACCATATTAAACGAATATAGCCTTCTCAAATATTTTTGGGCCGAAGTCATAAATACGACATGCTATGTCATGAATAGGGTTCTAGTAAGACTATTACTCTCTAAAACTCCTTATGAGTTGTGGAACAACAAAAAACCCAATGTTTCATATTTTAAAGTTTTCGGGTGTAAATGTTTTATCTTGAATGAAAAAGATGCCTTAGGAAAGTTTGATGCAAAATTTGATGAAGGAATTTTTCTTAGCTATTCTTCTATTTCTAAAGCATTTCATATTTTTAACAAAAGAATTTTGGTTATAGAAGAATCTATTCATGTTGTCTTTAATGAAGTTTCTGGAGTTAAGAAAAATGATCTTAATGATGATCTTAATTTTAATGCTTTGAATTTAAATGAAACCCTTTCTCTATATAGTAACTTGGATGCATCTTCTTCCGAAATATCCTTACCCAAAGAATGGAAGTATGTAGATGCTCATCCTAAGGAGCTAATCATAAGAGACACATCAAAAGGGGTTCAAACTCATTCTTCTCTTAAGATTTTTTGTGCAAACACCGCTTTTCTCTCCTAAATTGAACCTAAATGCATTGACAAGGCCTTGAAAGATGATTCATGGCTTATTGCAATGCAAGAAGAGTTGAATCAATTTGAGAGAAATGAAGCGTGGAAGCTTATTTCGAGGCCAAATGACCATTTAGTTATTGATACTAAATGGGTCTTTAGAAACAAGCAAGATGAATTTGGTGTTGTGGTTAGAAATAAGGCTAGATTAGTGGCCAAGGATTTCAACTAAGAAAAAGGTATCGATTATGAAGAAACCTTCACTCTTATGGCACGATTAGAAGCCACAAGGATGCTCATTGCCTATGCTAGTAGTAATAATTTGAAGCTATTTCAAATGGATGTTAAAAGTTTTTTTCTTAATGACTTTATTTACGAAGAAGTTTATGTTGAATAACCTCCCAAATTTGAGAATGATAATTTCCCTAGTCATATGTTTAAATTGACTAAAGCTTTCTATGGATTGAAACAAGCCCCAAGAGATTGGTATGAGAGACTTAGCTCATTTCTTATTCAAAATAATTTCTCTAAAGGGAAGTTCGATACCACATTATTTATTAAAAATTTTGAAAATAATTTTCTTACTGTTCAAATTTATATTGATGATATTATTTTCGGTTCCATGAATGAATCTTTATGTGAATCGTTTGCAAAAAGTATAAGTCTAGAGTTTGGAATGAGTTTGATGGGGGAACTAATCTTCTTTTTAGGTTTACAAATCAAATAACTTAATGATGGTATTTTTCTTAGTCAAACAAAGTATGCATTAGACTTATTAAAATGGTTTAATATGGATAGTTCAAAGGCTATCAATACTCCTATGAGTACCTCCACTAAATTAGACATTGACAAAAGTAGAGAAAGCTTTGATAAAAAAGCTTATAGGGGCATGATATGTGGTTTACTATATCTCATCGCAACTAGACCAAACATTGTATTTAGCATAGGACTTTGTGCTAGATTTCAATCTAATCCAAAGATATCTCATCTTAAAATAGTTAAAAGAATTCTTAGATATCTTAAAGGAACCACTAATCTAGGATTATGGTATCCAAAATCTGAAAACTTCAAATTGATTGCTTATGCTGATGTGGATTTTGCTGGATGTAGATTAGATAGAAAAAGCACATCCAGAACATGTCAATTCTTAGGTCATGCACTTGTCTTTTGGTCTTCCAAGAAACAAAACTCGGTTGCACTATCTACAACCGAAGCCGAATACATAGCTGCGAGTGCATGTTGTACACAAGTTGTGTGGATGAAAAATACTCTAGAGGATTATAAGATTCACCTTAAGAACATTCCCATAAAATGTGATAACACAAGTATAATATGTTTAACAAAAAATCCCATTCAACACTTTAGAACTAAACATATTGACATTAGGTATCATTTTATATGAGATCATTGTTGAATCTCAGATTTTGATGATGAAGTCAATTGTCATTTGGTTGTATAATCCATATGTTGAGATAAGTATGCAGAATTAACTATGATAGCAGTAAGACATGTAGTAGGTGTTGCATCGGAGTCAAGACCAAGATCACGTTAGGGGTTCGAGTGTTTGACGGAAGTCCAGACGGTCGTCAAAGGTTCTGTGGGAACAAATCCGAGAAGTCCAGGAGCTTGCCAAAGAAGCTCGTTGGAACTCGCCAAGAGGATCGTCGCAAGTCCAGGAGTTTGCCGGAAGTCTGCTGGAGCATCGCCGAGGGTTCGTCGGATGTTCGTCGGAAGCTCGCCGGAAGCTCGCCGGAAGAAGTGATTGACGCACCGAAAAACGAGTTGCAGTATTAATGTCTTAAATGTTATAGTTAGCATAAAGATTAAGTTAGGAATGGGAGGTAATCCCATTAACTTAATTTGGGGCCAATTGGGCCCTTGACAGACCCAAATTGGGCTGAATGGATCAGCCCATTCAGACCCTGATTTCTTGGCTGGCGGTGGCACCGCCTAGAAGCTCAATCTCCGAGCGAAGTCAAGCAGTGGTACCGCCCTTGTCAGGCAGTGGTACCACTTGAGCTCGGTCTCCGAGCGAAGTTAGGCGGTGGTACTGCCCTTGTCAAGCAGTGGTACCGCTTGAGCTCAGTCTTCGAGCGAAGTCAAGTGGTGGTACCACCCCTATCAGGCGATGGTACCGCCTGAGCTCAGTCTCCGAGTAGTGTCTGGTGGTAGTACTACCCAGTTTTGGCGGTAGTACCGTTAGGACTCCGGAAATCCAAGAGATGACACTTTTGAGCTCTAAATTCAAACCATTGGGGCCTATATAAATCCCACCCTTTCCTGCATGAAAGGGCACCGAAAGCTTGCATTTATTCTGAGAATTTGAGAGCTTAAAAGTGTTGTAAAAGGCTAAAAGTTCTCCCTCTTTTCTTCTAAGTTTTGATCATTCAAGAGAGGAGTGGAAATCTGTAAGGGTTGTCTCCTAAGCCCGTCAAAAGGAGTAAAGCTGTAAAAGGGTAGTTGGCCTTCGCCTATTGAAGGAAGGCCTCTAGTGGACATCGGTGACCTCATCGGAGGAGGAAGCCAAAAGTAGAGGTAGGTCAAGATTGACCGAACCACTCTAAATCTCGGTTTGTATTTACATTCTGCTCCTTATTTTCACTGCAAACTACCTCTATTGCTTTACGTCAACTATATTTCCGTTTACTCTTAAGTTGAAGAACTTTTTGAAATGGTTTTCATCAAAAACGAGTTCATCGTACGAACATCGTTTTAATCGACGAAAGTTTTCCGCTGCACTAATTCACCCCCCCCTCTTAGTGCTTTTGATCCTAACAATTGGTATCAGAGCGGGGTTCACTCTCAATCGGATTAAAACCCAAGAGAGATGGCATATGTCGGAAACCAAGAGGGTCACTCTATTACATGTCTGCCCGTATTCAACGGGATGGACTACACCTATTGGAAGACCCAAATGAGGATCTTCCTTGTTTCCATAGATTTTGAACTTTGGAATATTGTTGAAAATGGATTTTCAAAGTCTTCTCGTCCAATGATCGATTGGAATGAAATGGAGAAGAAGACTTTCGCTCTTAATGCAAAGGCTATGAATGCCATATTTTGTGCGCTTGATAAAAACAAATTCAATCATGTTTCGAATTATGAAACTGTATTTGATATTTCGCATACACTCGAAGTGACTCATGAAGGCATAAGTAGAGTGAAAGAGTCAAAAATCAATCTTTTAGTACATTCTTATGAACTTTTTCTAATGAAACAGAGCGAGACCATAGGCGACATGTACACCCGTTTTACGGATGTCGTCAATGGTCTAAAAGGACTCGATAAAAGTTTTTTGGATTTTGAGCTTGTCAATAAAATTCTAAGATCTCTTCCGAAGAGTTGGGACCCTAAAGCCACTGCTATTCAATAGGCTAAAGATTTAAACAACTTCCCTTTTGAAGAATTAATCAGGTCATTAATGACCTACGAAATGACTTGCAAAGCTCATGAAAAGCAAGAAGACATCCTTCTAAAGAACAGGAAGGATATGCCACTTAGAAATCTAGAAGACCACTTGAGAGAAAATTCAAGTGATGAGGACGTTGATGATGACTTGGCACTTCTAACAAGGAAATTTAAAAAACTCATCAAAAGAAACAAATTTAAAAATGACACTAAAAATAAATTTGAACCCAAAAAGGACCAAGCTATTTGCTACGAATGCAAGAAGCCGAAACACTATAAAAGTGATTGTCCCAAAGCCAAGAAGAGAACACCAAAGAAGAAGCCGCTTAAAGCAACGTGGGATGGCTCAAGCGCATCCGAATGAGAGGAGTCCAACACTGAACAAGTTCCTCACTATGCCCTAATGGTCATCAGAGAGGAGGTAACAAATTTAATTGATACAAATTTATCATTTGATGAATTGTTAAATGCTTTCCATGACTTGTTTGATGAATGCAAAATAATTAGTAGAAAATATAAATTATTAAAATAGGAGCATGATATTCTTCTTAATAATTTTGATAAATTAAAAACTAAACTTAAGATAGTTTAGCTCCATGTATGAAATGCCATGATCTAGAAACTCTCCAAAAGGAGAACTTGCTACTTAAGGACACCTTGAAGAAATTCGAGGTTGGTAGCAAATCTTTGAATATGATTCTTACAAATAAGGGTCACGTTCCTAAAAGAAGTGGAATCGGATTTGTGAGAAGTCCTCATCAAATCCAACCACCTTCATTAAAGGACCTATCTTGCATGTATCGCACCAAAACAAATACAAATTTTGCTGCAAACATGAACATAGAAAGTATTACTGTCCATTCAAGAAAGTTAGTCCAAACAAATTGATTTGGGTTCCTAAAGGAACCATGATAAATTTCATGCAACATGATAAACAATTTAGATCTGTTTTTGAGGCACCCAAAATTAAATGGGTACCTAAAAATCATCATTTCTTGTAGAAATGTATATTTCAAAAGCTAGGAGAAAGAGATGGTACCTTGATAGTGGATGCTCAAGGCAAACGACCAGAGATCAATCTCAATTCTCTAAGCTCACTAGCATAGACGAAGGCTATGTCACATTCGGAGATAACAACAAAGGTAAAATCATTGGCAAAGGAACCATAGGTAACAAATCCAACTTCTTTATTGAAGATGTTTTGTTAGTTAATAGTTTAAAACATAACCTCTTGAGCATTGGTCAATTGTGTGATAAAGGATATATTGTTAAATTTGAATGTAATGCTTACATCATTGAAAAACCACACAAAAACACATCTATGATTGCATTAGGTCATGCTATGATCTTTGTAATGAATACACCATTAACATCAATGATCTTTGTAATGAAATGTGTTTCTCGGTTTTGAATGACAATGCTTGGCTTTGACATAGGAGATTAGGTCATGCGAGCGTGAAACTAATTACTCAAATTTCATCCAAAGAACGTATAAGAGGAATTCCCCATATCAAGTTCATCAAAGATTATGTGTGTGATGCTTATCAATTAGGAAAACAAATTAAGGGTAGCTTCAAATCTAAGAATCAAATAAGCACCTCTAGACCCTTGCAATTGATCCATATAGACTTATTCGAACCAATCTCTACATCAAGCCTAGTAGGTAGCAAATATGCCTTTGATATTGTAGATGATTGCAGTAGATACACATAGACTTATTTCTTGAAACACAAAAATGAATGCTTTAGATATATAGACCCAAATTGGGCCGAATGGATCAGCCCATTTATGTTGAATCTCGTATTTTGATGATGAAACCACTTGATATGTGTTTATAATTTAAACTGCATTATGAGTGATGCAGGTCTACTCGATCAGGATTAGACAGTTAACGCAAGAGGAATTGACGTTGCGCCGGAAGAGATCACGTCAGGATATTAGATGGATGAACGCTTCGGACGTCAAGCATCGGGCCAAGGAGAGCAAAATTGTGCCAAGGATATCGGGGTTGCGGAGGTCAACCGTCGATTGGGCAACAAGTCGCAAGAGAGGATGATGCACCGAAGAATCGGACGAAGCGCCAACCAATGACGTGTCGGGCAATATAATTCGCGTTGTAATAATTGTCTAGATCGGAGTTGAGTTTTGGTTTGTGTGTGCAAGATTAACTACGATAATGATGAAGACATAAAGCGAAACAAAGTGCTGGAGTCAAGCATGAAGGATTCGTTGGGAGTTCGAGAGTTCGACGGAAGTCCGAAGGTTCGTCGGGAATGCTGCCGGAACTAGCCGAGAATGAGTAGGGAGCTTGCCGAAGGGTTTTTCGGAAGCTCGCAGGAAGGTTCGTTGGAAGTTCGCGGAGCTCACCGAGAAAGATCGGAGCTTGCTGAAGAAGCTCGTTGGAACTCGCCAAGATCAAATAGTGAAGTCTAGGAGTTTGCTGGGAGTCCGTAGAATGGTTTCCGAGAGTTTATCAGAAGACCGTCGGAAGTTCGCCGGAAGCTCGCCGGAAGAAGTCTTGAATTACGGACTTTGAAATAGCTTAAAAAATATTCTTAAATTCATAGTTAGCTCATTAATTAGGGTTAGGATTAGGTGTTAATCCTATAACTCAAGTAGGGGCCAATTGGGCCCAAGTTCGGACTGGTTTGGGCCAAGTTTGGAGCCCAACCAATGAGCTGAATTGGCCAAGGCGGTGGCACCGCCCAGCACCTGAGAGCTGGGCGGTGGCACCGCTTGGCTGGGCGGTGGCACCGCCAGTCCACTGTCAGTGTCAGACACTGACAGGCGGTGGCACCGCCACTGACAGGCGGTGGCATCGTCGGCCTCGGAAACCAAAGAGAATTCAAATTTTTGAGCCCAAATTTAAATCCTCTTGAGGCTTATAAATACCCCTCATTTCTCAGCAGAGAATACAACCTTTTGAGAAGCTAGAAGTTGAGAAAAGCCTTAGGAAAAGTCTTATTTTCAATAGCTTGAGTGTTCACCTCCTTTCTATTCATTGAAATCTTTGTAAAAGGGTGAACCACTTGTAAGAGGGTGTAAGAGGGGTGTAAGAAGGAGGTTGATCTTCGCCTAGTAAAGGAAGATTGTTAGTGGATGCCGGTGGCCTCGACAGAAGAGGAATCAGGGGAGTGGATGTAGGTCACGATTGACCGAACCACGATAAACTACCGTCTTCTCTGGTTTGCTTTTACTTCCTGCTATTACCTTACTGCAAACACCTTCATTAGCTTACTGCCTTCAAGTTAAAATGCAATCAAAATGGTTTCAAATAAAACGCTGCTTTTATCGTACGAAGTTTCCGAAAGTGTTTAAATCGTCAAAAGTTTATCGTACTTTACCGCTGCACTAATTCACCCCCCCCCACTTAGTGCCGCTCCAATCCCAACAATTGGTATTGTTGAATCTCGTATTTTGATGATGAAACCACTTGATACATGTTTATGATTTAATCTACGTTTTGAGTAACACAGGATACTTCGATCAGGATGAGACAATTAAAGCAGGAAAATCATGTTGTGCTAGAGGAACATGTCAGAAGATTGGACGTCGGTCCGGTGGATCGGTCGACATATCGATAGAAGGCTTCGGGCCATGGACTCGGGCATCGTACCAAGAAGAGCGGGTATTATGCCAAGGATATCGGAGTTGCGGAGTCAACTAGCCGATTGGGCAATAGGCTGCAGGAGAGGACGATGCGCCGAAGAATCTGACGAAGCGTCGAGGGACCAATGACATGCCGGACAACTTGGTTAATTGCTTAGGATTAATTGTCTCGATCGAAGTGTTTGTTTTCAGTGTGCAGGATTAACTACGATGGAAGAAAGACATGCAGCAGGAGTTGCGCCGGAGTCAAGACTATGATCACGTTGGGAGTTCGAGAGTTTGACGGAAGTTCAGACGATCGTCGGAGGTTTTACGGGAACAAATCCGAGAAGTCCAGAAGCTTGCTAAAGAAGCTCGTCGGAACTCAACAAGATCAAATCGTGAAGTCAAGGAGCTTGCCGGGAGTCCGCAGAATGGTTTCCGAGAGTTTATCGGAAGACCGCCGGAAGTTCACCGGAAGCTCGCCGGAAGAAGTCTTGACTTACGGACTTTGTAATAGCTTAAGAAATTTCTTTAAATTCGTAGTTAGCACGTTAATTAAGATTAGGATTAGGTGTTAATCTTATAACCCGGTTAGGGTCCAATTGGGCCCGAATTCGGACTGGTTTCGGCCAAGTTTGGAGCCCAACCAGTGATCTGAAATAGTGCCAAGAGGTGCAACCGCCTAGGCCATGAGGTAGCACCGCCTGGGCTAAGTCTCCCAGCGAGACTGGGCGGTGCAACCGCCCCAGCCAGGAGGTGGCACCGCTTGGGCTCAGTCTCCAAGCGAGACTAGGCGGTGCAACCTCTCCTGACAAGAGGTGGCACCGCCTGAGCTCTGTCTTCGAGCTCTACCAGGCGATGCAACCGCCCTAGTCAGGAGGTGCAACCACCTAAGCTCGGTCTTCGAGCTCTGGCAGAGAGGTGCAACCACCCCTGAGAGAGGTGCAACCGCCCCTGATAGAGGTGGCACCACCCAGAGGGGCTTAGTCTTCGAGCTCTGCCAGGCGGTGCAATCGCCCTAGTCAGGAGGTGCAACCGTCTGATCCCGGAATTTCGGGAATTGACAGTTTTGAGCTCCAAATTTGAACTGGGTTGGGGCCTATAAGCACTGAAAGAGCAAGAACTTACCCAAAATCTTGATCTTTTTCAGTGATTTTTAGAGCGCAAAATTGTTGTAAAGGCCAAAAGTTCTCCTCCCTCTTTTCTTCAAAGTTTTGAGTTGTAAAGAGAGGAGAGAAAATTTCTGTAAGGGTTGTCTCATAAGCCCGTCAAAAGGAGTGAAACTGTAAAAGGGTGGTTGGCCTTCGCCTATTGAAGGAAGGCCTCTAGTTGACGTCGGTGGAGGAAGCCAAAAGTGGAGTAGGTCAAGATTGACCAAACCACTCTAAATCTCGGTTTGCATTTCCTTTGAGCATTTTACCTTCACTGCAAACTTCTCAATAGCTTACTGCCTTCTGCGATTTTACGAACAAGTTTCTAAGTTCAGAACTTTCCGAATCTGCGTTTAGAAGTAAATCGGCTTTTTTCGTACGATCATCATATTTCACTTTACGTTTACGTTTTGATTTCAATCATAACTATTTACTGCCTTCTGCGATCTTACGAATAAGTTTCTAAGTTCAGAACTTTCTAAATCTGCGTTTAGACGTAAATCGGCTTTTATCGTACGAACTTCGCATTTGAGTTTGCGCTTGTATTCTGCTTTCCATCATAAACTGCAAACTACCTTCATAGATCTACTTTAACGTCATCTCACTTCATCTCAAGTTAAAGTAATCTTAGAATCGGCTTTCACATCGAAATCGTTTTTATCGATCAAACGCAGCTTTCGTTTTATTCGCTGAAAAATTTTCGCTGCACTAATTCACCCCCCCCCCCCCCTCTTAGTGCTCTTGATCCTAACAATTGGTATCAGAGCCCGGTATTTCTCATTTCGGACTTACACCCGAGAGAAATGGCTCTTCATGGCTTTCAAGAGGGCTTTTCGGTTTTTCGTCCACCGTTGTTTAACGGATTGGACTACACCTATTGAAAGACCCGAATGAGGATCTTTCTTATTTCTATGGATGTTGAACTTTTGAATCTTGTCGAAAACAGTTTTTCGAAGTCTTCTCTTCCAATGATCGAATGGTCAGATTTAGAGAAGATGCATTTTTCTTTAAATGCAAAGGCTAAGAATGCCTTATTTTGCGCTTTGGATAAAAATGAGTTCAATCGGGTTTCTTTGTGCGAAACGGCTTTCGATATTTGGCGCACTTTTGAAATCACGCACGAGGGAACTAGTAGAGTCAAAGACTCGAAAGTTAATATTTTACTGCATGATTTTGAGCTTTTTCAAACGAAGCCAAGCGAAACCATTGGTGTCATGTACACCCGTTTTACGGATGTCGTCAATGGTTTAAGAGCTCTTGGCAAATGTTTTTTGAATTCTGAACTTGTGAACAAGATTTTGCGTTCTCTTTCTAAGAAGTAGGATTCAAAAGTAACGGCTTTACAAGAAACAAAAGATTTAAATATTTTTCCACTTGAAGAACTAATTGGTTCATTGATCACATATGAAATGACGTGCAATGCACGTGAAGAACTTGAGAACCACCTTCCAAAGAACAGGAAGGATTTGGGACATAGAACATTTGAAGACCACTCGAGCATAAGCTCAAGTGATGGTGAACTTAAACTACAAATGAAACAAAAATTAAAAAGTATAAAGAACGGAACTACTTGCTTTGAACGCAAGAAGAAGAACAAAAATTGGGATGAATCGAGCTCCTCCGAAGATGAGGAGAAAATCAACAAAGGCGAGGTGTCAAACTACGCCTTTACGCCTTTCGACGCTGAGGTAATCAAAATGCCTTTAATTTACTTTGAAATTACATGATACGTTTCATAAAGCATTTTTCCTTTTTATTTAATTTTCTTAAAAATTGTATGTTTAATAATTTTATAATGAAAATACAAAAAATTAGGAATCATGCTTATCATTCTAGTAATTTTAAAAATAATCATGAAAATTGCATGTTTATGATAAACAAAATGATTTTGATTAAAAATACCTTATGAAATCATGCTATATGTGGTTGAGAAGTAATAATGTGTATCATGTTGATTTCCATTGTTATTTCTTGATTTTAAGTATATGAAATCATGTTTAATTTGAAGTTATGATTAATGAGTATATATTTTTGAAATTATGTATGATGATTCTTGATATTTATAGATTATCGATTTTCATGATAATAATAGTGGTTTTAAAAAAAAAAATTGATGCATGTTTTCATAAATGAAAAGGCATGCTAACACGAAATCGACCACTTAAAATGAAACACTTAAAAAGGGGGAAAATATAATATCAATGAAATCATGAATCTATTTATGTTATAAATTTTGTGAGCCATAAAAATGATTTTGATGATTTAAATTTGAAATGAGTTTTATCTAAATCATGATCTTGATTTATTAAATTGAATGAATTGAAAATGAATGATGATTTTTCTCTTGAATAATTGTGACTTGTATTCCTTGTATTCATGATATGATTTTTATGCAATTTTTTGTATTCATGAAATATTTATCTCATCACCCAATTATTTCTTTTCAATATTCCTCAAGTGATGATATGAATGCATGAGATATTCATGAATTTATTTTGAAATATGCAAATGAGAAGTTTCGATCATGCATGGTAGGATGCAATGTGACAAATTAATACCATGATGATTTGAAATATTTATGATTTGAAATGATGCATATGCTTTTTATTATGATAATGTATGATGTGTATCATGAATGCTTAAAAAAAATTAAATAAATAAATGTTTATATCATGTTAGATGGTTTTACATATTATGCATGATAAGCTATAGTGATGAGTGAAACAATGATTGAAATAATATGAATGATGATTTGGAATCATGCATATAATAATGAGTTTATATGTTTTGAAAATGTGCATGTTTTAATTTGAAAATATAATGATGCACAAATGAGATTGATACTAACCTTTGTTATGATTTAAAAATTGATGTAAAGGGTTTTTCCCTTCTTTTTGACAATGACAAAAGGGGAGATAGCTAGGTTGCACAATTCAAGAAGAAAGCAAAAATTGCACTTCTCAAAAGAGAAGAAATTGCTATCTTGAACATCACCAAGAAGTGCTATCTTGCAAATCTCAAGACACACAAATGCAATCATGCAAAATTTGTAATTTTGCACATCATTAAAATTTATGATGCTTTGGTGATTATGCATGTTCTAAAATGTTATAAAATTCACTAGCTTGCATGATGTAGAACTTAGCTATATTGAACATCACCAAGGAATGCTATCTTGCCTATCTCAAGAAGCAAAAAGTTAACTTGCAAATCTAGCAAAACTTATATTTCAAGAAGCAAGAGTTGCTTTCTTGAACATCTCAAAATTGCTAGCTTGCGGGCCTTAAAATGTAAAAATTTTTTGCTAGCTTGTATTGTTAGGATCGAGAGCACTAAGAGGGGGGGGGGGTGAATTAGTGCAGCGGTAATCTTACAGCAATTTAAAAACGAAAGCTGCGTTCGTCCGATAAAAAACTATTTCGATATAAAAGCAGAATCACAGTGTAGTTTGCGTCTAAGTGCAGTTTTGCGTCTAAGCGCAGTTTGCGTCTAAACACAGTTTGCGTGTAAGCACAGTTTGCGTCTAAGCGCAGTTTGCGTCCAAACTCAGTTTTACGTCCAAACGCAGTTTTACGTCTAAACGCAGTTTTACGTCTAAACGCAGTTTTGCGTCTAAATGCAGTTTTACGTCTAAACGCAGTTTTACGTCTAAACGCAGTTTTACGTCTAAACGCAGTTTTACGTCTAAACGCAGTTTTGTGTCTAAACGCAGTTTTACGTCTAAACGCAGTTTTACGTCTAAACGCAGTTTTAAGTCTAAACGCAGTTTTGCGTCTAAACGCAGTTTTACGTCTAAACGTAATTTTACGTCTAAATGTAGTTTTGCGTCTAAAAGCAGTTTTGAACCTTGAAAAGCGTTTTACGTAGAAAGCAGTTTGCAGTTATAAATGGAATCCGAATGTAAGCGTAAACTGCAGTGTGAAGATCGTACGAAAACACGATTTACGTTTGAATGCAGATTCTGAAAGATCAGAGCTTAGAAACTCGTTCGTAAAGGCGCAGAGGGCAGTAGCAATGTAGGAGGTTTGCAGTAATGATAAAGTGCTCAAGGTAAAAGCAAACCAGAGATTTAGAGTGGTTCGGTCAGTCTTGACCTACTCCACTTTTGGCTTCCTCCTTCGACGAGGTCACCGACATCAACTAGCTGCCTTCCTTCAATGGGCGAAGGCTAACTGCCCTTTTACAGTTTCTCTCCTTTTGACAGGCTTAGGAGACAACCTTTACAGATCCTTTCTCTCCTCTCTTTACAACTCAAGACTTAAAGAACAGAAGGAGAACTTTAGGACTTTACACAAATTTGAGCTCTTAGAATCACTGAAAAGATCAAGAATTCGGTGTGGATCTGTTGTCAATTCAGTGTTGAATGGGTGGGGTATTTATAGGCCCCAACCCAATTCAAATTTGGAGCTCAAAACGATCAAATCCCGGAATTCCGGGATCAGGCGGTTGCACCTCTTGACTGGAGAGGTGGCACCGCCTGGCAGAGCTCGAAGACTGAGCTCAGGCGATTGCACCTCTCTGCCAGAGCTCGAAGACTGAGCTCAGTGGTTGCATCGCCTGGCAGAGCTCGAAGTCTGAGCTCGGTGGTTGCATCGCCTGGCAGAGCTCGAAGTCTGAGCTCGGTGGTTGCATCACCTGGCAGAGCTCGAAACTGAGCTCAGGCTGATGCACCTCTCTGCCAGAGGTGGTTGCACCTCTCTGCCAGAGCTCGAAGACCGAGCTCAGGCGATGCATCTCCTGTCCAAAGAGGTTGCACCTCTCTGCCAGAGCTCGAAGACCGAGCTCGGTGGTTGCACCTCTTGGCAGAGCTCGAAACTTGAGCTCTGGCGGTGCTACCTCTTGACAGAGGAGGTTGCACCGCCCAGTCTCGCTTGGAGACAGAGCCCTGGGCGGTTGCACCTCTTGGCTGGGGCGGTTGCACCGCCCAGTCCCGTTGGAAGACATGGCCTGGGCGGTTGCACCGCCTGGCTGGGGCGGTTGCACCGCCCAGTTCCGCAGCCCAGGCGGTTGCACCGCCTGGTGCAATCAGGGTCCGAATGGTTCGCTCCATTCGGCCCAATTTGAATCTTTTCAGGGGCCCAATTGCCCCAAGATTAAGCTAATGGGATCACCTCCCATTTTCAAGCTTAATCATCGTGCTAACTACGATTAACTCTAAGACAACTTCTGCAGCTATGCTCCGATGCATCAATCGCTTCTTCCGGCGAGTTTCCGGCGAACTTCCGTCGATCATCCGATAAACCCTCGGTGATCCTTCTGCGGACATCCGGCATACTCCTGGACTTTGCGACGATCCACTTGGCGAGTTCCGACGAGCTTCGCTTGGCAAGCTTCTGGACTTCTCGGATCTGTTCTCGCTGAACCTCCGACGACCGTCCGAACTTCCGTCGAACTCTCGAACTCCCAACGTGATCATGATCTTGACTCCGGCGCAACACCTGCTGCTTGTCTTACTCTCATCGTAGTTAATCCTGCACACCAAAACAAAACTTCGATCGAGACAATTAATCCTAAGCAATTAACCAAGTTTTCCGACATGTCATTGGTCTCTCGACGCTTCGTCCGATTCTTCGGCGCATCGTCCTCTCCTGCAGCCTATTGCCCAATCGGCCAGTTGACTCCGCAACTCCGATATCCTTGGCACAATACCCGCTCTTCTTGGCCGAATGCCCGAGTTCACGGCCCGAAGCCTTCTGTCGATACGTCGACCGATCCACCGGCCCGACGTCCAATCTTCTGACATGTTCCTTCGGCACAACATGATTATCCTGCTTTAATTGTCTCATCCTGATCGAAGCATCCTGCGTCACTCAAAACGCAGATTAAATCATAAACATATATCAAGTGGTTTCATCATCAAAATACGAGATTCAACAATCTCCCCCTTTTTGATGATGACAACCACTTGATGACGGAGTTAAACTTAACTCCCGGAGTTTAAACAAACTCCCCCTATCAATATGCCATATTGATAGAACCTTGAATTCAAACTGAATTCAAGTCATTGCAATATTCATCATGAATACTTGCAATACGTCAACATGAACATATGCATAAACTTATGCATCACATGTCATGTCATCAACATACTTTCATCAACATACTTCTCCCCCTTTGTCATCAACAAAAAGGAGAAGTATCACAATCAAGTGTTTGTGTGTGATATTGGTTCAACTCTTTGCATGAAAATCATAATATCAAGTTTTATCATCATGCAATCTTGGAGCTAGAAGATTTAGCAAGTGTTACATCATGCTTAGAACATTCATGCTATCAAGTTTTAGATATGCAAGTTTTATAGCATATAAGATAGCACTTTTGGTAATGTTCAAGATAGCAAGTTCTATATTATGCAAGCTAGCAAATTAGAGATGTTCAAGAAGGCAACTCTTGCTTCTTGAAAATTTTGCTCATTTTGCTAGATGCGCAAGTTAGCATTTTTGCCTCTTGAGATAGGCAAGATAGCACATTTTCTTCTTTTGAGATAGCAACTTTTTGCTTCTCTTTAGACCAACAAGCTAGCAATTTTTATGATATACAAGTTTCACAATATATAAGCTAGCAAAAATTTCGAAAGCAAATGCAAGATAAATTTCTTGTGTAAGCTCATGATTCTTGCTTCCTATTGCATTGTGCAAATTGCAAGTTTTGCTTCTTGAGATATTCAAGATAGTGATGTTCAAGAAGACAATTTTTCTTCTTGAAATAAGCAAGTTAGCAATCTTTGCTTCTTAAAATAGGCAAGCTAGCAATCAAGTTTTTGCATCTTCTTGACTTGTACAAGCTAGCTATCTCCCCCTTTGTCATTGTAAAAAAAAAGAAAGAGAGAATACAGTTTTGTAGTTCTCTTTTCCTTTTACAATGATTTCAAAATCATGACAAATGATCAAGTTATGAATGTCAAGATAATTTTTCATCATGAATATTTTATCATTGCATGCATCATTATCATAAATTGAAGTATTACATGCATGATATCATATCACCATTCATAATTACATTAATATTTCAATATAACAATTTCTTCTCAAAATGTGTAACTTGGCACTCATAGCATTTTAAATCATGATTTACATCATATGCAATACATCACATCATAATTAGAAAGCACAAGTATTGCATGCATAATTGTACATCATAAATGTTTCATATCATGATGGTATCAATTTTGTCAAATTATATCCTACCATGCATGATCAAAACTTCTCCCCATTTTATCATTGAAAACAAGAAGAAAGCAGGGGGAAGAGCATAAAAGTGTTAAATATTTTAATCATTTCAAGGCATTTACATCATAGATCAAGTCATGATTCGTGATTCATCATAAAGCAAGTTAGTTTTCAATCATCACATAAGGCTTTTAAGGAATTTTTGAAACATAGGAGAATGATTAATTTAAGCATACAATGTTTCAATCCATGAATACCACAATATATTATTTGTGACTTCAATTTTGCAAGATCAAGATTATGATTTAGATAAAACTTATTCAAATCAAATTATTAATTTGAAATTCATAATCTAGTCATTAAAATTAATTTCGAGATTCACAAAATATCATGAAATCATTAATCTCGATCAGATGGGAAAAGCATTTTTTTTAAGAGATTCTTTTTCATCTAAGCATGCCTTAGTCTTTATATGCCAAATTAAGATAAGCATTAAAGTTCAAGACATAAGGCAAAGAAATCTTGTATTATGAAATATATGATATCAAGGCTCATGATTCATTCGAAAAGATATAGTACAAAGAGCAACTTGAAACATTCTTATCAAGATCACATTTTAAAATATTCCAAGTTTCAAGATATCAATATGACACTTCATTGAATTGCATTTCATTTGAAGAACTCCTTTTTGATATAATGAACGATCTTGATTTATAAAGAGCTTCATGTTATCAAGATCATGATTTTAATAATTATTCTCTTTAGCAAAGAATCACAAAAGCACTTTATTTTTGCATAAGAAATCACATTGTGTTATGATTTATAAATTCTTTTTCTGCACACGAATCATAGGAGATATGAATGTGAAACAAATCTTTGCAAGCAAAAACACTATCATTCATATTTCAAGATGGAGTTTATAAGCATGAATCATTTCATCAAATCCATTTTAGAAAAATATTTTTCATAAGTGTATGAGAAAATCCGATTGTTAGGATACCAATTGTTAAGTGAATCCGAAAATGAAATTAACACTTTCATATATTCAAACATGATTTTTGCTATAGATCTTGAAATTAAGTCAAGAAGATCAAACAAGCTCATGATCATGGATAACTTAAAATCACATGCATAAAATTGTTAATAACCATTTCATATTACATCTTTATGCATTACTTTAAATCAAACGTGATTTCATTCAACAATGTTAATCAAACATGATACACATTATTACTTCTTAACCATGATCAAAATCATTTTGTTTGTTTATCATAAAATATGCAATATTATTTTCGAAATTATCAGCATGATCATAATTTTTGTATTTTTATTTTTAAACATGTAATTTTTAAGAAAATTAATTCTAAACTAAAAAAGAAAATATATCATGAAAGCATCAAGTAATTTCAAAATAAACCAAAGGCATTTTAATTACCTCAATGTCGTAGGCTAATAAGGCGTAGTTTGCCGCCTCGCTTTTGTTGACTTTCTCGTCTTCAGATGAGCTCGATTCATCCCAATTTTTGTTCTTCTTCTTGCGTTTAAAGCAAGTAGTTCCATTCTTTTTGCTTTTTAATTTTCGTTTCATTTGTAGTTTAAGTTCACCATCACTTGAGCTTATGCTCGAGTGGTCTTCAAATGTTCTATGTCCCAAATCTTTCCTGTTCTTTGGAAGGTGGTTCTCAAGTTCTTCACGTGCATTGCACGTCATTTCATATGTGATCAATGAACCAATTAGTTCTTCAAGTGGAAATTGGTTCAAGTTTTTCGATTCTTGAATAGCAGTTACTTTTGAATCCCAAGTTTTAGAAAGTGAGCGCAAAACTTTGTTAACGAGTTCAAAATCCGAAAAGCTTTTACCAAGTGATTTTAAACCATTGACGACATCCGTAAAACGGGTGTACATATCAACAACGGTTTCGCTTGGTTTCATATGAAAAAGCTCGAAATCAAGCAGTAAAATATTAACTTTCGAGTCTTTGACTCTACTAGTTCCCTCGTGCGTGATTTCAAGAGTGCGCCAAATATCGAAAGCCGTTTCACACGTAGAAATCCGATTGAACTCATTTTTGTCCAATGCGCAAACTAAGGCATTCATAGCCTTTGCGTTTAAAGAAAAATTCTTCTTCTCCAAAACCGACCATTCGTTCATCGGTTTGGAGGGAAATTGAAAACCGTTTTCAATGATATTCCATAAATCCAGATTTAGAGAAATTAAGAAAACTCTCATTCGAGTTTTCCAATAAGTGTAGTCCAATCCGTTAAAGAACGGTGGACAAAAGACCGAACAGCCCTCTTGAAAAGTCATTTCTCTCGGGTGTAAATCCGAAATGAGAAATACCCCGCTCTGATACCAATTGTTAGGATCGAGAGCACTAAGAGGGGGGGGGGGTGAATTAGTGCAGCGGTAATCTTACAGCAATTTAAAAACGAAAGCTGCGTTCGTCCGATAAAAAACTATTTCGATATAAAAGCAGAATCACAGTGCAGTTTGCGTCTAAGCGCAGTTTTGCGTCTAAGCGCAGTTTACGTCTAAACACAGTTTGCGTGTAAGCACAGTTTGCGTCTAAGCGCAGTTTGCGTCCAAACTCAGTTTTACGTCCAAACGCAGTTTTACGTCTAAACGCAGTTTTACGTCTAAACGCAGTTTTACGTCTAAACGCAGTTTTGCGTCTAAATGCAGTTTTACGTCTAAACGCAGTTTTACGTCTAAACGTAGTTTTACGTCTAAACGCAGTTTTACGTCTAAACGCAGTTTTACGTCTAAACGCAGTTTTGCGTCTAAACACAGTTTTACGTCTAAACGCAGTTTTACGTCTAAACGCAGTTTTACGTCTAAACGCAGTTTTGCGTCTAAACGCAGTTTTACGTCTAAACGTAATTTTACGTCTAAATGTAGTTTTGCGTCTAAAAGCAGTTTTGAACCTTGAAAAGCGTTTTACGTAGAAAGCAGTTTGCAGTTATAAATGGAATCCGAATGTAAGCGTAAACTGCAGTGTGAAGATCGTACGAAAACACGATTTACGTTTGAATGCAGATTCTGAAAGATCAGAGCTTAGAAACTCGTTCGTAAAGGCGCAGAGGGCAGTAGCAATGTAGGAGGTTTGCAGTAATGATAAAGTGCTCAAGGTAAAAGCAAACCAGAGATTTAGAGTGGTTCGGTCAGTCTTGACCTACTCCACTTTTGGCTTCCTCCTTCGACGAGGTCACCGACATCAACTAGCTGCCTTCCTTCAATGGGCGAAGGCTAACTGCCCTTTTACAGTTTCTCTCCTTTTGACAGGCTTAGGAGACAACCTTTACAGATCCTTTCTCTCCTCTCTTTACAACTCAAGACTTAAAGAACAGAAGGAGGAGAACTTTAGGACTTTACACAAATTTGAGCTCTTAGAATCACTGAAAAGATCAAGAATTCGGTGTGGATCTGTTGTCAATTCAGTGTTGAATGGGTGGGGTATTTATAGGCCCCAACCCAATTCAAATTTGGAGCTCAAAACGATCAAATCCCGGAATTCCGGGATCAGGCGGTTGCACCTCTTGACTGGAGAGGTGGCACCGCCTGGCAGAGCTCGAAGACTGAGCTCAGGCGATTGCACCTCTCTGCCAGAGCTCGAAGACTGAGCTCAGTGGTTGCATCGCCTGGCAGAGCTCGAAGTCTGAGCTCGGTGGTTGCATCGCCTGGCAGAGCTCGAAGTCTGAGCTCGGTGGTTGCATCACCTGGCAGAGCTCGAAACTGAGCTCAGGCTGATGCACCTCTCTGCCAGAGGTGGTTGCACCTCTCTGCCAGAGCTCGAAGACTGAGCTCAGGCGATGCATCTCCTGTCCAAAGAGGTTGCACCTCTCTGCCAGAGCTCGAAGACCGAGCTCGGTGGTTGCACCTCTTGGCAGAGCTCGAAACTTGAGCTCTGGCGGTGCTACCTCTTGACAGAGGAGGTTGCACCGCCCAGTCTCGCTTGGAGACAGAGCCCTGGGCGGTTGCACCTCTTGGCTGGGGCGGTTGCACCGCCCAGTCCCGCTGGAAGACATGGCCTGGGCGGTTGCACCGCCTAGCTGGGGCGGTTGTACCGCCCAGTTCCGCAGCCCAGGCGGTTGCACCGCCTGGTGCAATCAGGGTCCGAATGGTTCGCTCCATTCGGCCCAATTTGAATCTTTTCAGGGGCCCAATTGCCCCAAGATTAAGCTAATGGGATCACCTCCCATTTTCAAGCTTAATCATCGTGCTAACTACGATTAACTCTAAGACAACTTCTGCAGCTATGCTCCGATGCATCAATCGCTTCTTCCGGCGAGTTTCCGGCGAACTTCCGTCGATCATCCGATAAACCCTCGGTGATCCTTCTGCGGACATCCGGCATACTCCTGGACTTTGCGACGATCCACTTGGCGAGTTCCGACGAGCTTCGCTTGGCAAGCTTCTGGACTTCTCGGATCTGTTCTCGCTGAACCTCCGACGACCGTCCGAACTTCCGTCGAACTCTCGAACTCCCAACGTGATCATGATCTTGACTCCGGCGCAACACCTGCTGCTTGTCTTACTCTCATCGTAGTTAATCCTGCACACCAAAACAAAACTTCGATCGAGACAATTAATCCTAAGCAATTAACCAAGTTTTCCGACATGTCATTGGTCTCTCGACGCTTCGTCCGATTCTTCGGCGCATCGTCCTCTCCTGCAGCCTATTGCCCAATCGGCCAGTTGACTCCGCAACTCCGATATCCTTGGCACAATACCCGCTCTTCTTGGCCGAATGCCCGAGTTCACGGCCCGAAGCCTTCTGTCGATACGTCGACCGATCCACCGGCCCGACGTCCAATCTTCTGACATGTTCCTTCGGCACAACATGATTATCCTGCTTTAATTGTCTCATCCTGATCGAAGCATCCTGCGTCACTCAAAACGCAGATTAAATCATAAACATATATCAAGTGGTTTCATCATCAAAATACGAGATTCAACAATCTCCCCCTTTTTGATGATGACAACCACTTGATGACGGAGTTAAACTTAACTCCCGGAGTTTAAACAAACTCCCCCTATCAATATGCCATATTGATAGAACCTTGAATTCAAACTGAATTCAAGTCATTGCAATATTCATCATGAATACTTGCAATACGTCAACATGAACATATGCATAAACTTATGCATCACATGTCATGTCATCAACATACTTTCATCAACATACTTCTCCCCCTTTGTCATCAACAAAAAGGAGAAGTATCACAATCAAGTGTTTGTGTGTGATATTGGTTCAACTCTTTGCATGAAAATCATAATATCAAGTTTTATCATCATGCAATCTTGGAGCTAGAAGATTTAGCAAGTGTTACATCATGCTTAGAACATTCATGCTATCAAGTTTTAGATATGCAAGTTTTATAGCATATAAGATAGCACTTTTGGTAATGTTCAAGATAGCAAGTTCTATATTATGCAAGCTAGCAAATTAGAGATGTTCAAGAAGGCAACTCTTGCTTCTTGAAAATTTTGCTCATTTTGCTAGATGCGCAAGTTAGCATTTTTGCCTCTTGAGATAGGCAAGATAGCACATTTTCTTCTTTTGAGATAGCAACTTTTTGCTTCTCTTTAGACCAACAAGCTAGCAATTTTTATGATATACAAGTTTCACAATATATAAGCTAGCAAAAATTTCGAAAGCAAATGCAAGATAAATTTCTTGTGTAAGCTCATGATTCTTGCTTCCTATTGCATTGTGCAAATTGCAAGTTTTGCTTCTTGAGATATTCAAGATAGTGATGTTCAAGAAGACAATTTTTCTTCTTGAAATAAGCAAGTTAGCAATCTTTGCTTCTTAAAATAGGCAAGCTAGCAATCAAGTTTTTGCATCTTCTTGACTTGTACAAGCTAGCTATCTCCCCCTTTGTCATTGTAAAAAAAAAGAAAGAGAGAATACAGTTTTGTAGTTCTCTTTTCCTTTTACAATGATTTCAAAATCATGACAAATGATCAAGTTATGAATGTCAAGATAATTTTTCATCATGAATATTTTATCATTGCATGCATCATTATCATAAATTGAAGTATTACATGCATGATATCATATCACCATTCATAATTACATTAATATTTCAATATAACAATTTCTTCTCAAAATGTGTAACTTGGCACTCATAGCATTTTAAATCATGATTTACATCATATGCAATACATCACATCATAATTAGAAAGCACAAGTATTGCATGCATAATTGTACATCATAAATGTTTCATATCATGATGGTATCAATTTTGTCAAATTATATCCTACCATGCATGATCAAAACTTCTCCCCATTTTATCATTGAAAACAAGAAGAAAGCAGGGGGAAGAGCATAAAAGTGTTAAATATTTTAATCATTTCAAGGCATTTACATCATAGATCAAGTCATGATTCGTGATTCATCATAAAGCAAGTTAGTTTTCAATCATCACATAAGGCTTTTAAGGAATTTTTGAAACATAGGAGAATGATTAATTTAAGCATACAATGTTTCAATCCATGAATACCACAATATATTATTTGTGACTTCAATTTTGCAAGATCAAGATTATGATTTAGATAAAACTTATTCAAATCAAATTATTAATTTGAAATTCATAATCTAGTCATTAAAATTAATTTCGAGATTCACAAAATATCATGAAATCATTAATCTCGATCAGATGGGAAAAGCATTTTTTTTAAGAGATTCTTTTTCATCTAAGCATGCCTTAGTCTTTATATGCCAAATTAAGATAAGCATTAAAGTTCAAGACATAAGGCAAAGAAATCTTGTATTATGAAATATATGATATCAAGGCTCATGATTCATTCGAAAAGATATAGTACAAAGAGCAACTTGAAACATTCTTATCAAGATCACATTTTAAAATATTCCAAGTTTCAAGATATCAATATGACACTTCATTGAATTGCATTTCATTTGAAGAACTCCTTTTTGATATAATGAACGATCTTGATTTATAAAGAGCTTCATGTTATCAAGATCATGATTTTAATAATTATTCTCTTTAGCAAAGAATCACAAAAGCACTTTATTTTTGCATAAGAAATCACATTGTGTTATGATTTATAAATTCTTTTTCTGCACACGAATCATAGGAGATATGAATGTGAAACAAATCTTTGCAAGCAAAAACACTATCATTCATATTTCAAGATGGAGTTTATAAGCATGAATCATTTCATCAAATCCATTTTAGAAAAATATTTTTCATAAGTGTATGAGAAAATCCGATTGTTAGGATACCAATTGTTAAGTGAATCCGAAAATGAAATTAACACTTTCATATATTCAAACATGATTTTTGCTATAGATCTTGAAATTAAGTCAAGAAGATCAAACAAGCTCATGATCATGGATAACTTAAAATCACATGCATAAAATTGTTAATAACCATTTCATATTACATCTTTATGCATTACTTTAAATCAAACGTGATTTCATTCAACAATGTTAATCAAACATGATACACATTATTACTTCTTAACCATGATCAAAATCATTTTGTTTGTTTATCATAAAATATGCAATATTATTTTCGAAATTATCAGCATGATCATAATTTTTGTATTTTTATTTTTAAACATGTAATTTTTAAGAAAATTAATTCTAAACTAAAAAAGAAAATATATCATGAAAGCATCAAGTAATTTCAAAATAAACCAAAGGCATTTTAATTACCTCAATGTCGTAGGCTAATAAGGCGTAGTTTGCCGCCTCGCTTTTGTTGACTTTCTCGTCTTCAAATGAGCTCGATTCATCCCAATTTTTGTTCTTCTTCTTGCGTTTAAAGCAAGTAGTTCCATTCTTTTTGCTTTTTAATTTTCGTTTCATTTGTAGTTTAAGTTCACCATCACTTGAGCTTATGCTCGAGTGGTCTTCAAATGTTCTATGTCCCAAATCCTTCCTGTTCTTTGGAAGGTGGTTCTCAAGTTCTTCACGTGCATTGCACATCATTTCATATGTGATCAATGAACCAATTAGTTCTTCAAGTGGAAATTGGTTCAAGTTTTTCGATTCTTGAATAGCAGTTACTTTTGAATCCCAAGTTTTAGAAAGTGAGCGCAAAACTTTGTTAACGAGTTCAAAATCCGAAAAGCTTTTACCAAGTGATTTTAAACCATTGACGACATCCATAAAACGGGTGTACATATCAACAACGGTTTCGCTTGGTTTCATATGAAAAAGCTCGAAATCAAGCAGTAAAATATTAACTTTCGAGTCTTTGACTCTACTAGTTCCCTCGTGCGTGATTTCAAGAGTGCGCCAAATATCGAAAGCCGTTTCACACGTAGAAATCCGATTGAACTCATTTTTGTCCAATGCGCAAACTAAGGCATTCATAGCCTTTGCGTTTAAAGAAAAATTCTTCTTCTCCAAAACCGACCACTCGTTCATCGGTTTGGTGGGAAATTGAAAACCGTTTTCAATGATATTCCATAAATCCAGATTTAGAGAAATTAAGAAAACTCTCATTCGAGTTTTCCAATAAGTGTAGTCCAATCCGTTAAAGAACGGTGGACGAAAGACCGAACAGCCCTCTTGAAAAGTCATTTCTCTCGGGTGTAAATCCGAAATGAGAAATACCCCGCTCTGATACCAATTGTTAGGATCGAGAGCACTAAGAGGGGGGGGGGTGAATTAGTGCAGCGGTAATCTTACAGCAATTTAAAAACGAAAGCTGCGTTCGTCCGATAAAAAACTATTTCGATATAAAAGCAGAATCACAGTGCAGTTTGCGTCTAAGCGCAGTTTTGCGTCTAAGCGCAGTTTACGTCTAAACACAGTTTGCGTGTAAGCACAGTTTGCGTCTAAGCGCAGTTTGCGTCCAAACTCAGTTTTACGTCCAAACGCAGTTTTACGTCTAAACGCAGTTTTACGTCTAAACGCAGTTTTACGTCTAAACGCAGTTTTGCGTCTAAATGCAGTTTTACGTCTAAACGCAGTTTTGCGTCTAAACGCAGTTTTACGTCTAAACGCAGTTTTACGTCTAAACGCAGTTTTACGTCTAAACGCAGTTTTGCGTCTAAACACAGTTTTACGTCTAAACGCAGTTTTACGTCTAAACGCAGTTTTACGTCTAAACGCAGTTTTGCGTCTAAACGCAGTTTTACGTCTAAACGTAATTTTACGTCTAAATGTAGTTTTGCGTCTAAAAGCAGTTTTGAACCTTGAAAAGCGTTTTACGTAGAAAGCAGTTTGCAGTTATAAATGGAATCCGAATGTAAGCGTAAACTGCAGTGTGAAGATCGTACGAAAACACGATTTACGTTTGAATGCAGATTCTGAAAGATCAGAGCTTAGAAACTCGTTCGTAAAGGCGCAGAGGGCAGTAGCAATGTAGGAGGTTTGCAGTAATGATAAAGTGCTCAAGGTAAAAGCAAACCAGAGATTTAGAGTGGTTCGGTCAGTCTTGACCTACTCCACTTTTGGCTTCCTCCTTCGACGAGGTCACCGACATCAACTAGCTGCCTTCCTTCAATGGGCGAAGGCTAACTGCCCTTTTACAGTTTCTCTCCTTTTGACAGGCTTAGGAGACAACCTTTACAGATCCTTTCTCTCCTCTCTTTACAACTCAAGACTTAAAGAACAGAAGGAGGAGAACTTTAGGACTTTACACAAATTTGAGCTCTTAGAATCACTGAAAAGATCAAGAATTCGGTGTGGATCTGTTGTCAATTCAGTGTTGAATGGGTGGGGTATTTATAGGCCCCAACCCAATTCAAATTTGGAGCTCAAAACGATCAAATCCCGGAATTCCGAGATCAGGCGGTTGCACCTCTTGACTGGAGAGGTGGCACCGCCTGGCAGAGCTCGAAGACTGAGCTCAGGCGATTGCACCTCTCTGCCAGAGCTCGAAGACTGAGCTCAGTGGTTGCTGTTGGGAAATCATAAGGGGGCGACATCATATGCGCAGCGGAAGAACAAGAAAACAAAAATCCCCGATTCCCAAAAGATGTTCATCGTCGTGCGAAGATTGGTGCGCAAAAATCCGCAAAACACAAAACTGCGTATATTGATTGTGTTACCTAGGGAGATCGTATATCCCTGTTTCCTTGCAGATCCTTAGGATAGGGTGAAGGAGGTCAAGCGTCCTCCTCTCTAGCGGTGATCCACACAGCAGGGTTGCGACGACGCTCCTCAAAACTCCAGGCCTACTCTGAGGTGGAGAGGGAGAGGAGAATAGGAAGGGCAAGCAAAGACTCTAGCCTATGAGGCTGTGAATCCCTCCTATTTATAGAGATCCCGTGTCAAAACCCTAATGGGTCCTTTCCCTTGTGGGTATTGGATCTGCATCCAATAAGACAAGGGCTCCGTCGGATATCTCATATCCGAACCTCTACTCATCGCAATGCCTACCATATGTGTGTGACCCTCTAGGCCCAATATCGAGCTGGCCGTGAGTCATACCTGTCAGAACTCCTTCTAACTCAGTGAATTATTATCTCTGTAATAATTCACTCGACTCATCGACTACGGAAGTACTAGGCCACTACGCCGTAGTCCCCAGACGATACAGGGGAATCCAATCCATTGGACCTGTCTGTCCTCAGTTACCATGTACCTATAGTCCCTCATCCATCTAATATCCCAGAGACCGTATATCGAGCATGGTGCTGTCAGACCCATACGGTTTCTACTCGAGTCTCGCTCTAATCGGATTCTCCCGGAGAACTCTTTCTCTCTCAACCCGAATGACCCTGGCCAGGGATTTGTCTGAGCAAGAACACATGGGATATTCCTCTCATGATACCGAGAGTGGATGATCCTCTATCGACACTCAATAGCCCTCGTAAGGTCGACTACCACTCCCAATGACCAGCTGTACTAGATCTGGGAACAACCAAACCTATAAGTCTGGTATCAAAGAGTGGAGCACTCATACAGGACATCCTTGGTGTCTCAAGTCTAAGAACCAGATACACCACTAGGACTACGGAATCGTTGTCTGACAATAAGGCATCATTAACCATCCAGCATTCCGTAAGCGGATCAATCAGTGAACTCATTCTCCAATGAGCACCTGTACTGTATCCCTAGTGTCCCTACACGAGCAGCTATGAGACCAGCTGCATCCATCATATGGACGGGTATACAGCACACCAGTCTATCCGGTTATCACGATGTCCCTCTCGAGTAACCTATGACCGGGATTATTTAGGATATGTGTTTAAAGGTGAATCGATCTCATTATCGTGATCTCATCACGATCCGATTCCCATTGCACAAATCCAAGGACATCACAATATATATGCATTTATGCAATAGTTATAAAGTGATATACGCCAAAATATAATAAGCAAAAAGATTCTGTATCAAGTCACACGTGCCATCACTCACGTGATTGGCTTGCTGGGCACTTATGACTAGCAATCTCCCACTTGACCTAAAGCCAATCACCTATGTGTCTGATCCCCATCAGACCCCTGTGACGCTCAAAGACAATCTGAGACAACGGCTTTGTCAGTGGATCTGCAATGTTATCTTCGGATGGAACTCTTTCCACTACTACATCTCCTCGGGTTACGATCTCTCTTATAAGCTGGAACCTCCTCAGAACACTTCTGATGAGACCCGGGTTCCCTTATTTGAGTAATCACCCCATAGTTGTCGCAATATAAGGAAGTCGACTTGTCGCTATCTGTATCGACTCCCAAATCTGTGATGAACTTCTTCACCCAGACTCCCTCCTTTGTTGCATCTAATGCAGCAATGTACTCCGCCTCTGTGGTCGAGTCAGCAGTGGTATCTTGCTTGGAACTCTTCCAGCACACTGCTCCTCCATTCAAGGTGTACACATACCCTGAATTCGACTTGCTATCATCGACATCAGACTGAAAACTTGAGTCAGTGTAGCCTTCAACCTTAAGGCTATTACCTCCATATACTAGTAAAAGATCCTTAGTCCTTCTCAAGTACTTAAGGATACACTTTACTGCTTTCCAGTGCTCCAAGCCTGGATCCGCCTGATACCTGCTCGTGACACTCAGAGCATGCGCTATATCAGGCCTAGTACATAGCATGACATACATGATAGACCCTATTGCTGAGGCATAAGGTATCATATTCATGTTTGCCCTTTGGAATTTTCCATGCCAAACCTTTTGACAATGGTTTCTATGTACCTGGACTGGGACAAGCCAAGCATCCTCTTGGATCTATCTCTATAGATTCTAATCCCCAAGATTTAGGATGCTTCCCCTAAGTCCTTTATGGAGAAGTGTCTAGATAACCAAGTCTTTACTGTGGATAGCATTCCTACGTCATTCCCAATGATGAGAATGTCATCCACATATAACACCAAAAAGGTGATAGCGCTCCCACTTACCTTTCTGTATACACAAGGCTCATCTTCGTTCTTAACGAAGTCATAAGATCTGATTGCCTTATCAAATCTTATGTTCCAACTTCGGGAAGCTTGCTTTAGTCCATAAATGGATCTAAGCAACCTACACACCTTATCTGGGCAGTTCTTGGACATGAATCCCTCAGGTTGCATCATATACATCTCCTCCTCGAGGTTCCCGTTGAGGAATGCGGTTTTCACATCCATCTGCCAGATCTCATAATCATAGTGTGCTGCAATAACCAATAGAATTCTGATGGATTTTAGCATTGCTACGGGTGAGAAGGTTTCGTCATAGTCAACACCTTGCCTTTGACGATACCCTTTAGCCACTTGCCTTGCTTTATAGGTCTCTACCTTTCCATCTACTCCGATCTTTTTCTTAAAGATCTATTTGCAACCGATGGGTACAATACCTTCGGGCGCATCAACTAGGTTCCAAACCTTATTGGAGTACATAGAATCCATCTCAGAATTCATGGCTTCTTTCCACTTCCCGGAGTCTATACTCATAATAGCCTCCTCGTAGGTCTGAGGATCAATATCCTCTACATCCTCTGCTCTAATATGTCCCACATATCTCTCAGGAGGATGGGATACCCTATCAGACCTGCGTAAAGTTGATACTTGTGTATTAGGTACCTGAACAGACTCGAGCTGTAGAGTGGTGCTTGAGCTTGGTTCTCCAACCTCGCTCAATTCTATCATTCTCCCACTGTCTCCGTCAAGAATGTGTTCCTTCTCAAGGAACACTGCTCTCTTAGCTACAAAGACCTTTTGGTCCTCGAGATGATAGAAGTAATACCCACAAGTTTCCTTGGGGTATCCCACAAATTTACATCGCCCTGTCCTTGATTCTAACTTATCGGGGTTGTGTCTTTTAACATGGGCAGAGCAGCCCCAAATCTTAACAACCTTAAGATCAGGCTTCTTCCCTTTCCATATCTCATATGGTGTAGACACTACCGACTTAGTTGGAACTCTGTTCAGAAGGTAAGCTGCGGTTTCTAGGGCATATCCCCAGAATGAGATGGGTAGGTCAGCGAAACTCATCATGGACCGTACCATATCTAATAATGTACGATTTCTCCTTTCAGAGACACCATTGAGCTGAGGTGTATAAGGAGGTGTCCATTGGGATAATATCCCATGGTCCTTGAGGAAGTGAGTAAACTCTGTACTTAAGTACTCACCTCCTCGATCTGATCGAAGAGTTTTGATACTCTTTCCAGTCTGGTTCTCCACCTCATTCTTATACTCTCTGAATTTCTCAAAGGCCTCGGACTTGTACTTCATTAAGTACACATATCCATACCTTGAGAAATCATCAGTAAATGTAATGAAGTAGGAGTAACCTCCGGCATGAGTTCCAACAACTCGGTGGCTCTCTCTCCAGTTCCACTAAATGGAGAGTTGGTCAGTTTTCCACGAATGCAAGGCTCACAAGTTGCATATGACACATAGTCGAATGGATCTAGATATCCATCATTTAGCAACTTTTGAATCCTTCTTTCATGGATGTGACCTAGCCTACAATGCCACAGGTATGCACTGTTCAACTCATCTCGTTTCCTTTTGGACACATTTATATTCATGATATGTGGAGTGGTGTCTAACATAAATAAACCATTATGCAATGTTCCTTTCGTGATGATCTTATCATCTAATAATATCGAACAACCATTGTTCTCAAAAACAAATTTATATCCACTAACTGTTAAACATGAAATGGAGATAATGTTTTTGATAATAGAAGGAACAAAATAACATGCATCTAATGCAATAAAAGCTCCACTAGGCAGATGTAGGGCGACCTCGCCAACAGCTAATACAGCAACTTTTGCTCCATTACCCATCTTGAGGTCCATCTCGCCTCTCTCTAGTCTCCTAGGCCTTGCCAGAACCTGCAACGAATTGCATATATGATAAGCACTACCGGTATCTAATACCCATGTGTTATCATAAGAGTCTGACAAATGGAGACTGATCATGAATGTACCTGAAGCTTCATCAAGCTTTTGTTTCGCCCTTTCTGCAAGGTACTCTTTGCAGTTTCTCTTCCAGTGCCCATCTTTACCACAGTGGAAGCACTGGCCTTTGTCCTTTGTTGGGTCTTTCTTAGCAACCTTTGCTTTACCTTGTTTGCCCTTGCCCTTTCCCTTCTTAAGGGACCTTTCTGCTTTCCTTTTCTTTCTGGTCTCACCAGTGTAGAGAACTGGCTTCTCTTTCTTAATAGTACTCTCTGCCTCCCTCAACATATTGAGGAGCTCTGGGAGAGTCACCTCAAGCTTGTTCATATTAAAGTTCATTATGAACTGTGAAAAGGAATCTGGTAGGGACTGAAGCACAATGTCCACACACAAGTTATCCTCTAGGACCATTCCTAGACCTGTGAGTTTCTCTATCCACTCAATCATCTTTAGGACATGGTTCTGAACCGGTGTCCCCTCAGTCATCCTAGCGCGGAAAAGGCTCTTGGATATCTCATATCGTTGAGTCCTTCCCTGTTCCTCAAACAATTTACGGACATGTAGGAGAATGGATCTGGCATCCATCTTTTCATGTTGTCTCTGTAACTCTGGAGTCATAGAGCCCAACATATAGCACTGAGCAAGAGTGGAGTCATCAATGTACTTCACGTAGCGAGCGATCTCATCCTCGCTTGCCCCTTCTTCGGGCGTAGGCATCACTGTATCAAGGACGTACACGATTTTCTCCGCTGTGAGAACAATTCTCAAGTTACGGAGCCAATCCGTATAATTTGGACCAGTGAGGCGGTTGACATCAAGTATGCCACGTAAGGGATTTGAAAGCGACATTTTCTAAAAACAAAGATGTAGCAAAAATGAATAACATGCAGATTTTGCAAGAAATAAACTATCAAGATATGGACTTCTATCTTAATATGCTCCCACTATTTTACTAACGAGTCACGCGACACCCTCAGCACGTGAAACGGAAGTCTCCGGCAGACTTCTAGTGGGGATCAGGATCCAATCAGCGTCTTAGTGTAACCTCGAGGGACTCGACCAATCACACTAAGCCTAAAAGGTAGACAACTCTTGCCGATCACAACTCCTTGTGATTCCCGTCCTGTTCGGCCTTCGAATCACCATGGCCTCGAGGGACTCGACCAACCATGATGCTCGGTTAAGTCAACACATTCGTTACAAGATGAGTCTGATTTGATGATATACCCTCGAGGGACTCGACCAAGCATATCATGCCCTCAGGTCACCGGTGACATCTCTATGTCGTAAGCAAGATAGCGAATCGCGATATAGGTGAGTCTCGAGGGACTCGACCAACTCAACCTACACCGGGATTCGGTTCCTACTCATAACGATGGAAGGCCACGTGGGTCAATCTAATTGCCTCACGTTTACCGACTTAATTTTATCGAGAGATGTTTCTATGATTTGGTCTCCTAATATGACATGTCACACATATACATATTTAATATATATCTACATCGCATGCAAATATATATACATATCTAGTATGTGTATAAGCAATCACACCAGATGATCATGGACCACAACCTAATATGATTAGGCCCGAGCCAGTAGGCCTAATCACTCACATCAAGATCTATGTGTGCAACGGTGCATCTCCATGCCTTGTGATCGTCCATCTCGTCCTCGTCGGTTCCGTCGACATCTTGATGCATCTCCATGCATCACGATCGTCCGTCTCGTGGGTCCCGCTATGGCATCCACGCTCCCGCTGCGCCTCCTCATGTGATTACAACTTAATCATAGGCACGCAGGCCCGACAATAAACGAGAAATATAATGGAGGTTCGCAGACCTCAATAATAATAATCACAAGTACACACATCACACGGTCCATGATCATCCGTCCACACATCATACATCACATGTATAAATAATCATCATCATGTAGGACTACTAGATAATAATAAAAATAATAATCAACTAAACCTTTTAATTAATTAATATTTTTCTGAAATCAGGGACATGTAGGGAATTTCTCAATTCCTAAGGGTATTTTCGTAATTTGGACAAAAGACAGAAACTGGAATTTCTCAAATTCCGAGGGGCAAAACTATCTTTTTTTTCAGAAAACCCTAATGCCCTTTCCCCTTTTCGCTGCTGCCGCCGCCGCCACCCTGCCGGCGGCGGCCTGTGCGGCGAGGGGCGGGGCGCTGCCCTCGCCTGGGCGGCACGCCCGCTGGCCCCCGCGGGCGTCGCCGCCTCCGCGGGCAGTTCTGCCGGCGAGGCAGCGCCCGCAGGCGGTGCTGCCTCGCTGGCGGCCGCCCCTGCGGGGTTTTTGCCCGTGGGAGCAGCGGCCACAGGCGCCGCTGCCCTGCGGTGCCTCAGCCCGCGCTGCTGCCCCGCGGCGCCTCTACCCGCGGGCTCAGCGGCCGCAGGCGCCTCTACCCGCGGGCTGCCAGCCCCGCCGGCAGCAAGCCTGCTGCAAGCAGGCCGCCGGCCGGCTGCTGCAGACACAGCGCTTGCGCATGCGCCGGCGCTGTGCTGCCTGGCTGCGACTGCGGCTGCCGCTGCAGGTGGCTGCAGGCATGCAGATCGAGGGCAGCAATTTTGACGTCAAAATTCTTCCTACACACAATACACGCAATTCAAAAAACCAATCATTCGCACGAACAACCTGGCTCTGATACCACTGTTGGGAAATCATAAGGGGGCGACATCATATGCGCAGCGGAAGAACAAGAAAACAAAAATCCCCGATTCCCAAAAGATGTTCATCGTCGTGCGAAGATTGGTGCGCAAAAATCCGCAAAACACAAAACTGCGTATATTGATTGTGTTACCTAGGGAGATCGTATATCCCTGTTTCCTTGCAGATCCTTAGGATAGGGTGAAGGAGGTCAAGCGTCCTCCTCTCTAGCGGTGATCCACACAGCAGGGTTGCGACGACGCTCCTCAAAACTCCAGGCCTACTCTGAGGTGGAGAGGGAGAGGAGAATAGGAAGGGCAAGCAAAGACTCTAGCCTATGAGGCTGTGAATCCCTCCTATTTATAGAGATCCCGTGTCAAAACCCTAATGGGTCCTTTCCCTTGTGGGTATTGGATCTGCATCCAATAAGACAAGGGCTCCGTCGGATATCTCATATCCGAACCTCTACTCATCGCAATGCCTACCATATGTGTGTGACCCTCTAGGCCCAATATCGAGCTGGCCGTGAGTCATACCTGTCAGAACTCCTTCTAACTCAGTGAATTATTATCTCTGTAATAATTCACTCGACTCATCGACTACGGAAGTACTAGGCCACTACGCCGTAGTCCCCAGACGATACAGGGGAATCCAATCCATTGGACCTGTCTGTCCTCAGTTACCATGTACCTATAGTCCCTCATCCATCTAATATCCCAGAGACCGTATATCGAGCATGGTGCTGTCAGACCCATACGGTTTCTACTCGAGTCTCGCTCTAATCGGATTCTCCCGGAGAACTCTTTCTCTCTCAACCCGAATGACCCTGGCCAGGGATTTGTCTGAGCAAGAACACATGGGATATTCCTCTCATGATACCGAGAGTGGATGATCCTCTATCGACACTCAATAGCCCTCGTAAGGTCGACTACCACTCCCAATGACCAGCTGTACTAGATCTGGGAACAGCCAAACCTATAAGTCTGGTATCAAAGAGTGGAGCACTCATACAGGACATCCTTGGTGTCTCAAGTCTAAGAACCAGATACACCACTAGGACTACGGAATCGTTGTCTGACAATAAGGCATCATTAACCATCCAGCATTCCGTAAGCGGATCAATCAGTGAACTCATTCTCCAATGAGCACCTGTACTGTATCCCTAGTGTCCCTACACGAGCAGCTATGAGACCAGCTGCATCCATCATATGGACGGGTATACAGCACACCAGTCTATCCGGTTATCACGATGTCCCTCTCGAGTAACCTATGACCGGGATTATTTAGGATATGTGTTTAAAGGTGAATAGATCTCATTATCGTGATCTCATCACGATCCGATTCCCATTGCACAAATCCAAGGACATCACAATATATATGCATTTATGCAATAGTTATAAAGTGATATACGCCAAAATATAATAAGCAAAAAGATTCTGTATCAAGTCACACGTGCCATCACTCACGTGATTGGCTTGCTGGGCACTTATGACTAGCAGTTGCATCGCCTGGCAGAGCTCGAAGTCTGAGCTCGGTGGTTGCATCGCCTGGCAGAGCTCGAAGTCTGAGCTCGGTGGTTGCATCACCTGGCAGAGCTCGAAACTGAGCTCAGGCTGATGCACCTCTCTGCCAGAGGTGGTTACACCTCTCTGCCAGAGCTCGAAGACCGAGCTCAGGCGATGCATCTCCTGTCCAAAGAGGTTGCACCTCTCTGCCAGAGCTCGAAGACCGAGCTCGGTGGTTGCACCTCTTGGCAGAGCTCGAAACTTGAGCTCTGGCGGTGCTACCTCTTGACAGAGGAGGTTGCACCGCCTAGTCTCGCTTGGAGACAGAGCCCTGGGCGGTTGCACCTCTTGGCTGGGGCGGTTGCACCGCCCAGTCCCGCTGGAAGACATGGCCTGGGCGGTTGCACCGCCTAGCTGGGGCGGTTGCACCGCCCAGTTCCGCAGCCCAGGCGGTTGCACCGCCTGGTGCAATCAGGGTCCGAATGGTTCGCTCCATTCGGCCCAATTTGAATCTTTTCAGGGGCCCAATTGCCCCAAGATTAAGCTAATGGGATCACCTCCCATTTTCAAGCTTAATCATCGTGCTAACTACGATTAACTCTAAGACAACTTCTGCAGCTATGCTCCGATGCATCAATCGCTTCTTCCGGTGAGTTTTCGGCGAACTTCCGTCGATCATCCGATAAACCCTCGGTGATCCTTCTGCGGACATCCGGCATACTCCTGGACTTTGCGACGATCCACTTGGCGAGTTCCGACGAGCTTCGCTTGGCAAGCTTCTGGACTTCTCGGATCTGTTCTCGCTGAACCTCCGACGACCGTCCGAACTTCCGTCGAACTCTCGAACTCCCAACGTGATCATGATCTTGACTCCGGCGCAACACCTGCTGCTTGTCTTACTCTCATCGTAGTTAATCCTGCACACCAAAACAAAACTTCGATCGAGACAATTAATCCTAAGCAATTAACCAAGTTTTCCAACATGTCATTGGTCTCTCGACGCTTCATCCGATTCTTCGGCGCATCGTCCTCTCCTGCAGCCTATTGCCCAATCGGCCAGTTGACTCCGCAACTCCGATATCCTTGGCACAATACCCGCTCTTCTTGGCCGAATGCCCGAGTTCACGGCCCGAAGCCTTCTGTCGATACGTCGACCGATCCACCGGCCCGACGTCCAATCTTCTGACATGTTCCTTCGGCACAACATGATTATCCTGCTTTAATTGTCTCATCCTGATCGAAGCATCCTGCGTCACTCAAAACGCAGATTAAATCATAAACATATATCAAGTGGTTTCATCATCAAAATACGAGATTCAACAATCTCCCCCTTTTTGATGATGACAACCACTTGATGACGGAGTTAAACTTAACTCCCGGAGTTTAAACAAACTCCCCCTATCAATATGCCATATTGATAGAACCTTGAATTCAAACTGAATTCAAGTCATTGCAATATTCATCATGAATACTTGCAATACGTCAACATGAACATATGCATAAACTTATGCATCACATGTCATGTCATCAACATACTTTCATCAACATACTTCTCCCCCTTTGTCATCAACAAAAAGGAGAAGTATCACAATCAAGTGTTTGTGTGTGATATTGGTTCAACTCTTTGCATGAAAATCATAATATCAAGTTTTATCATCATGCAATCTTGGAGCTAGAAGATTTAGCAAGTGTTACATCATGCTTAGAACATTCATGCTATCAAGTTTTAGATATGCAAGTTTTATAGCATATAAGATAGCACTTTTGGTAATGTTCAAGATAGCAAGTTCTATATTATGCAAGCTAGCAAATTAGAGATGTTCAAGAAGGCAACTCTTGCTTCTTGAAAATTTTGCTCATTTTGCTAGATGCGCAAGTTAGCATTTTTGCCTCTTGAGATAGGCAAGATAGCACATTTTCTTCTTTTGAGATAGCAACTTTTTGCTTCTCTTTAGACCAACAAGCTAGCAATTTTTATGATATACAAGTTTCACAATATATAAGCTAGCAAAAATTTCGAAAGCAAATGCAAGATAAATTTCTTGTGTAAGCTCATGATTCTTGCTTCCTATTGCATTGTGCAAATTGCAAGTTTTGCTTCTTGAGATATTCAAGATAGTAATGTTCAAGAAGACAATTTTTCTTCTTGAAATAAGCAAGTTAGCAATCTTTGCTTCTTAAAATAGGCAAGCTAGCAATCAAGTTTTTGCATCTTCTTGACTTGTACAAGCTAGCTATCTCCCCCTTTGTCATTGTAAAAAAAAAGAAAGAGAGAATACAGTTTTGTAGTTCTCTTTTCCTTTTACAACGATTTCAAAATCATGACAAATGATCAAGTTATGAATGTCAAGATAATTTTTCATCATGAATATTTTATCATTGCATGCATCATTATCATAAATTGAAGTATTACATTCATGATATCATATCACCATTCATAATTACATTAATATTTCAATATAACAATTTCTTCTCAAAATGTGTAACTTGGCACTCATAGCATTTTAAATCATGATTTACATCATATGCAATACATCACATCATAATTAGAAAGCACAAGTATTGCATGCATAATTGTACATCATAAATGTTTCATATCATGATGGTATCAATTTTGTCAAATTATATCCTACCATGCATGATCAAAACTTCTCCCCATTTTATCATTGAAAACAAGAAGAAAGCAGGGGGAAGAGCATAAAAGTGTTAAATATTTTAATCATTTCAAGGCATTTACATCATAGATCAAGTCATGATTCGTGATTCATCATAAAGCAAGTTAGTTTTCAATCATCACATAAGGCTTTTAAGGAATTTTTGAAACATAGGAGAATGATTAATTTAAGCATACAATGTTTCAATCCATGAATACCACAATATATTATTTGTGACTTCAATTTTGCAAGATCAAGATTATGATTTAGATAAAACTTATTCAAATCAAATTATTAATTTGAAATTTATAATCTAGTCATTAAAATTAATTTCGAGATTCACAAAATATCATGAAATCATTAATCTCGATCAGATGGGAAAAGCATTTTTTTTAAGAGATTCTTTTTCATCTAAGCATGCCTTAGTCTTTATATGCCAAATTAAGATAAGCATTAAAGTTCAAGACATAAGGCAAAGAAATCTTGTATTATGAAATATATGATATCAAGGCTCATGATTCATTCGAAAAGATATAGTACAAAGAGCAACTTGAAACATTCTTATCAAGATCACATTTTAAAATATTCCAAGTTTCAAGATATCAATATGACACTTCATTGAATTGCATTTCATTTGAAGAACTCCTTTTTGATATAATGAACGATCTTGATTTATAAAGAGCTTCATGTTATCAAGATCATGATTTTAATAATTATTCTCTTTAGCAAAGAATCACAAAAGCACTTTATTTTTGCATAAGAAATCACATTGTGTTATGATTTATAAATTCTTTTTCTGCACACGAATCATAGGAGATATGAATGTGAAACAAATCTTTGCAAGCAAAAACACTATCATTCATATTTCAAGATGGAGTTTATAAGCATGAATCATTTCATCAAATCCATTTTAGAAAAATATTTTTCATAAGTGTATGAGAAAATCCGATTGTTAGGATACCAATTGTTAAGTGAATCCGAAAATGAAATTAACACTTTCATATATTCAAACATGATTTTTGCTATAGATCTTGAAATTAAGTCAAGAAGATCAAACAAGCTCATGATCATGGATAACTTAAAATCACATGCATAAAATTGTTAATAACCATTTCATATTACATCTTTATGCATTACTTTAAATCAAACGTGATTTCATTCAACAATGTTAATCAAACATGATACACATTATTACTTCTTAACCATGATCAAAATCATTTTGTTTGTTTATCATAAAATATGCAATATTATTTTCGAAATTATCAGCATGATCATAATTTTTGTATTTTTATTTTTAAACATGTAATTTTTAAGAAAATTAATTCTAAACTAAAAAAGAAAATATATCATGAAAGCATCAAGTAATTTCAAAATAAACCAAAGGCATTTTAATTACCTCAATGTCGTAGGCTAATAAGGCGTAGTTTGCCGCCTCGCTTTTGTTGACTTTCTCGTCTTCAGATGAGCTCGATTCATCCCAATTTTTGTTCTTCTTCTTGCGTTTAAAGTAAGTAGTTCCATTCTTTTTGCTTTTTAATTTTCGTTTCATTTGTAGTTTAAGTTCACCATCACTTGAGCTTATGCTCGAGTGGTCTTCAAATGTTCTATGTCCCAAATCCTTCCTGTTCTTTGGAAGGTGGTTCTCAAGTTCTTCACGTGCATTGCACGTCATTTCATATGTGATCAATGAACCAATTAGTTCTTCAAGTGGAAATTGGTTCAAGTTTTTCGATTCTTGAATAGCAGTTACTTTTGAATCCCAAGTTTTAGAAAGTGAGCGCAAAACTTTGTTAACGAGTTCAAAATCCGAAAAGCTTTTACCAAGTGATTTTAAACCATTGACGACATCCGTAAAACGGGTGTACATGTCAACAACGGTTTCGCTTGGTTTCATATGAAAAAGCTCGAAATCAAGCAGTAAAATATTAACTTTCGAGTCTTTGACTCTACTAGTTCCCTCGTGCGTGATTTCAAGAGTGCGCCAAATATCGAAAGCCGTTTCACACGTAGAAATCCGATTGAACTCATTTTTGTCCAATGCGCAAACTAAGGCATTCATAGCCTTTGCGTTTAAAGAAAAATTCTTCTTCTCCAAAACCGACCATTCGTTCATCGGTTTGGAGGGAAATTGAAAACCGTTTTCAATGATATTCCATAAATCCAGATTTAGAGAAATTAAGAAAACTCTCATTCGAGTTTTCCAATAAGTGTAGTCCAATCCGTTAAAGAACGGTGGACGAAAGACCGAACAGCCCTCTTGAAAAGTCATTTCTCTCGGGTGTAAATCCGAAATGAGAAATACCCCGCTCTGATACCAATTGTTAGGATCGAGAGCACTAAGAGGGGGGGGGTGAATTAGTGCAGCGGTAATCTTACAGCAATTTAAAAACGAAAGCTGCGTTCGTCCGATAAAAAACTATTTCGATATAAAAGCAGAATCACAGTGCAGTTTGCGTCTAAGCGCAGTTTTGCGTCTAAGCGCAGTTTACGTCTAAACACAGTTTGCGTGTAAGCACAGTTTGCGTCTAAGCGCAGTTTGCGTCCAAACTCAGTTTTACGTCCAAACACAGTTTTACGTCTAAACGCAGTTTTACGTCTAAACGCAGTTTTGCATCTAAATGCAGTTTTACGTCTAAACGCAGTTTTACGTCTAAACGCAGTTTTACGTCTAAACGCAGTTTTACGTCTAAACGCAGTTTTACGTCTAAACGCAGTTTTGCGTCTAAACGCAGTTTTACGTCTAAACGCAGTTTTACGTCTAAACGTAGTTTTACGTCTAAACGCAGTTTTGCGTCTAAACGCAGTTTTACGTCTAAACGTAATTTTACGTCTAAATGTAGTTTTGCGTCTAAAAGCAGTTTTGAACCTTGAAAAGCGTTTTACGTAGAAAGCAGTTTGCAGTTATAAATGGAATCCGAATGTAAGCGTAAACTGTAGTGTGAAGATCGTACGAAAACACGATTTACGTTTGAATGCAGATTCTGAAAGATCAGAGCTTAGAAACTCGTTCGTAAAGGCGCAGAGGGCAGTAGCAATGTAGGAGGTTTGCAGTAATGATAAAGTGCTCAAGGTAAAAGCAAACCAGAGATTTAGAGTGGTTCGGTCAGTCTTGACCTACTCCACTTTTGGCTTCCTCCTTCGACGAGGTCACCGACATCAACTAGCTGCCTTCCTTCAATGGGCGAAGGCTAACTGCCCTTTTACAGTTTCTCTCCTTTTGACAGGCTTAGGAGACAACCTTTACAGATCCTTTCTCTCCTCTCTTTACAACTCAAGACTTAAAGAACAGAAGGAGGAGAACTTTAGGACTTTACACAAATTTGAGCTCTTAGAATCACTGAAAAGATCAAGAATTCGGTGTGGATCTGTTGTCAATTCAGTGTTGAATGGGTGGGGTATTTATAGGCCCCAACCCAATTCAAATTTGGAGCTCAAAACGATCAAATCCTGGAATTCCGGGATCAGGCGGTTGCACCTCTTGACTGGAGAGGTGGCACCGCTTGGCAGAGCTCGAAGACTGAGCTCAGGCGATTGCACCTCTCTGCCAGAGCTCGAAGACTGAGCTCAGTGGTTGCATCGCCTGGCAGAGCTCGAAGTTTGAGCTCGGTGGTTGCATCGCCTGGCAGAGCTCGAAGTCTGAGCTCGGTGGTTGCATCACCTGGCAGAGCTCGAAACTGAGCTCAGGCTGATGCACCTCTCTGCCAGAGGTGGTTGCACCTCTCTGCCAGAACTCGAAGACCGAGCTCAGGCGATGCATCTCCTGTCCAAAGAGGTTGCACCTCTCTGCCAGAGCTCGAAGACCGAGCTCGGTGGTTGCACCTCTTGGCAGAGCTCGAAACTTGAGCTCTGGCGGTGCTACCTCTTGACAGAGGAGGTTGCACCGCCCAGTCTCGCTTGGAGACAGAGCCCTGGGCGGTTGCACCTCTTGGCTGGGGCGGTTGCACCGCCCAGTCCCGCTGGAAGACATGGCCTGGGCGGTTGCACCGCCTGGCTGGGGCGGTTGCACCGCCCAGTTCCGCAGCCCAGGCGGTTGCACCGCCTGGTGCAATCAGGGTCCGAATGGTTCGCTCCATTCGGCCCAATTTGAATCTTTTCAGGGGCCCAATTGCCCCAAGATTAAGCTAATGGGATCACCTCCCATTTTCAAGCTTAATCATCGTGCTAACTACGATTAACTCTAAGACAACTTCTGCAGCTATGCTCCGATGCGTCAATCACTTCTTCCGGCGAGTTTCCGGCGAACTTCCGTCGATCATCCGATAAACCCTCGGTGATCCTTCTGCGGACATCCGGCATACTCCTGGACTTTGCGACGATCCACTTGGCGAGTTCCGACGAGCTTCGCTTGGCAAGCTTCTGGACTTCTCGGATCTGTTCTCGCTGAACCTCCGACGACCGTCCGAACTTCCGTCGAACTCTCGAACTCCCAACGTGATCATGATCTTGACTCCGGCGCAACACCTGCTGCTTGTCTTACTCTCATCGTAGTTAATCCTGCACACCAAAACAAAACTTCGATCGAGACAATTAATCCTAAGCAATTAACCAAGTTGTCCGACATGTCATTGGTCTCTCGACGCTTCGTCCGATTCTTCGGCGCATCGTCCTCTCCTGCAGCCTATTGCCCAATCGGCCAGTTGACTCCGCAACTCCGATATCCTTGGCACAATACCCGCTCTTCTTGGCCGAATGCCCGAGTTCACGGCCCGAAGCCTTCTGTCGATACGTCGACCGATCCACCGGCCCGACGTCCAATCTTCTGACATGTTCCTTCGGCACAACATGATTATCCTGCTTTAATTGTCTCATCCTGATCGAAGCATCCTGCGTCACTCAAAACGCAGATTAAATCATAAACATATATCAAGTGGTTTCATCATCAAAATACGAGATTCAACATGTATATGGTAAACTTGCTATCATACTACCATGATGATGAGCATGCCTTATCTTCATGATTATATTTGAAAAACTATGGCAAAAATATGTTCGAATGATTAAACGTGTTAAAATTATTTTTCATACTTTTTTGATTAAATGATCAAATCACTTGATTGCCATAATGATTTTACACAATTACTTGCCATGATTACATGTTGGAAATTATGTGCTTGAATACAAAAATTTCCATGATAATAAGCATGTTTTACCTTCGTGATTGTAATTGAATATCTCTAGTAAAACCCTATCCGAATGTATGAAAGTGTCAAATTTCATTTTCGGATTTTCTTGATCCTAACAATTGGATTTTCTTGATACATTATCCTCTTCCGAATTTAACAAGCATATGTCATATCAAGTTTAATTCACATCATTGATTTTTGACATATGGAATCATCTAGCAAATGCACTTATCATGTGAAAAATATTTTTCGAGAAACATATTTGATGATTCCCTCTTATAAAAGGAAGATATTTTTACATACAAGGATTTGACTCACTTACATATATTAATCCTTGCAAAAATGAAGTGTGCTTTAATATCTTATCGATTTGAACTTCACATATGGCTTTCCTCCTTCATGTAAAAAGATAACAAATAAAAAGGAAGAAGCAATAAAAGCTATCTCCATGTCATGTTTTCCTCGAGATGTTTGCATAATTGGCATCCTATCACTCACTGTTGGAAAATGATATGAACCAACTTATGGCATCGCACTTATATTTAAAATTTGCTTATATCGTTCTCCTTGTTGTTGATGACAAAGGGAGAGAAATATATATAAATTGATACTATGAGTGCCATATTTGAAGAATATGAATAGATGTTATGAATGCCATATTATGATGAGAAATCAAAAGCAGCATTCATATGAATAGGTGCTATGAATGTCATATCATGTTAAGATATCAAGAACTTGAATCGTAATTTTACATGTTGATATCTTACCATTTGATGATAGCAAACTTGCATGATGAGAACAATAGATATTATGTTTTTCAAGCAATGAGTTAAACTTATATCACAAACACTTGATTGTGGTACTTCTCCTTTTTGTTGATGACAAAGGGGGAGAAGTATGTTGATGACATGATATGTTATGCATAAGTTTATGATGACATGTTGCTTAGATTTTTGAATCCAAGAGTTTCTATCAATATGGCATATTGATAGGGGGAGTTTGTTTAAACTCTGGGAGTTAAGGTTAACTCCGATTACGATGACATGTTGCTTAGATTTTTGAATCTAAGAGTTTCTATCAATATGGCATATTGATAGGGGGAGTTTGTTTAAACTTCGGGAGTTAAGGTTAACTCCGTCATCAGGTGGTTGTCATCATCAAAAAGGGGGAGATTGTTGAATCTCGTATTTTGATGATGAAACCACTTGATATATGTTTATGATTTAATCTGCGTTTTGAGTAACGTAGGATACTTTGATCAGGATGAGACAATTAAAGCAGGAAAATCATGTTGTGCTGGAGGAACATGTTAGAAGATTGGACGTCGGTCTGGTGGATCGGTCGACGTATCGACAGAAGGCTTCGGGCCGTGGACTTGGGCACCGTACCAAGAAGAGCGGGTATTGTGCCAAGGATATCGGAGTTGCGGAGTCAACTAGCCGATTGGGCAATAGGCTGCAGGAGAGGACGATGCGCCGAAGAATCGGACGAAGCGTCGAGGGACCAATGACATGCCGGACAACTTGGTTAATTGCTTAGGATTAATTGTCTCGATCGAAGTGTTTGTTTTCAGTGTGCAGGATTAACTACGATGGAAGAAAGACATACAACAGAAGTTGCGCCGGAGTCAAGACTATGATCACGTTGGGAGTTCGAGAGTTTGACGGAAGTTCGGACGATCGTCGGAGGTTTTGCGGGAACAAATCTGAGAAGTCCATTAGCTTGCCAAAGAAGCTCGTCGGAACTCACCAAGATCAAATCATGAAGTCTAGGAGCTTGCCGGGAGTCCGCAGAATGGTTTCCGAGAGTTTATCGGAAGACCGCCGGAAGTTCACCGGAAGCTCGCCGGAAGAAGTCTTGACTTGCGGACTTTGTAATAGCTTAAGAAATGTCTTTAAATTCGTAGTTAGCACGTTAATTAGGGTTAGGATTAGGTGTTAATCTTATAACCTGGTTAGGGTCTAATTGGGCCCGAATTCGGACTGGTTTCGGCCAAGTTTGGAGCCCAACCAGTGATCTGAAATAGTGCCAAGAGGTTCAACCGCCTAGGCCAGGAGGTAGCACCGCCTGGGCTAAGTCTCCCAGTGAGACTGGGCGGTGCAACCACCCCAGCCAGGAGGTGGCACCGCCTGGGCTCGGTCTCCAAGCGAGACTAGGCGGTGCAACCTCTCCTGATAGGAGGTGGCACCGCTTGAGCTCAGTCTTCGAGCTCTGCCAAGCGGTGCAACCGCCCCAGTCAGGAGGTGCAACCGCCTGAGCTCGGTCTTCGAGCTCTAGCAGAGAGGTGCAACCGCCCCTGACAGAGGTGGCACCACCCAGAGGCTCAGTCTTCGAGCTTTGCTAGGCGGTGCAACCACCCCAATCAAGAGGTGCAACCGCCTGATCCCGAAATTCTGGGAATTGACAGTTATGAGCTCCAAATTTGAACTGGGTTGGGGCCTATAAATACCCCACCCATTCAGCACTGAAAGAGCAAGAACTTACCCGAAATCTTGATCTTTTTCAGTGATTTTTAGAGCTCAAAATTGTTGTAAAGGCCAAAAGTTCTCCCTCTTTTCTTCAATGTTTTGAGTTGTAAAGAGAGGAGAGAAAATTTCTGTAAGGGTTGTCTCGTAAGCCCGTCAAAAGGAGTTAAACTGTAAAAGGGTGGTTGGCCTTCGCCTATTGAAGGAAGGCCTCTAGTTGACGTCGGTGACCTCGTCGGTGGAGGAAGCCAAAAGTGGAGTAGGTCAAGATTGACCGAACCACTCTAAATCTCGGTTTGCATTTCCTTTGAGCATTTTACCTTCACTGCAAACTTCTCAATAGCTTACTGCCTTCTGGGATTTTACAAACAAGTTTCTAAGTTCAGAACTTTCCGAATCTACGTTTAGACGTAAATCGGCTTTTTTCATACGATCATCATATTCCAATTTATGTTTACATTTTGATTTCAATCATAACTGTTTACTGCCTTCTGCGATCTTACAAATAAGTTTCTAAGTTCAGAACTTTCTAAATCTGCGTTTAGACGTAAATCGGCTTTTATCGTACGAACTTCGCATTTTAGTTTGCGCTTGTATTCTGCTTTCCATCATAAACTGCAAATTGCCTTCGTAGATCTACTTTAACGTCATCTCGCTTCATCTCAAGTTAAAGTAATCTTAGAATCGGCTTTCACATCGAAATCGATTTTATCGAACAAACGCAGCTTTCGTTTTAATCGCTGAAAAATTTCCGCTGCACTAATTCACCCCCCCCCCCCCTCTTAGTGCTCTTGATCCTAATAGGTATCAGAGCCCGGTATTTCTCATTTCGGATTTACACCCGAGAGAAATGGCTCTTCATGGCTTTCAAGAGGGCTTATCGGTTTTTTGTCCACCGTTGTTTAATGGATTGGACTACACTTATTGGAAAACTCGAATGAGAGTTTTCTTGATCGATGAACGAATGGTCGGATTTGGAGAAGAAGTATTTTTCTTTAAATGCAAAGGCTATGAATGCCTTATTTTGTGCCTTGGACAAAAATGAGTTCAATCGGATTTCAACGTGCGAAACGACTTTTGATATTTGGCGAACACTTGAAATCACGCACGAGGGAACTAGTAGAGTCAAAGACTCGAAAGTTAACATTTTATTGCATGACTTTGAGCTTTTTCAAATGCAACCAAGCGAGACTATAGGCAACATGTACACACGTTTCATGGATGTCGTCAATAATCTAAGAGTTCTTGGTAAATCTTTTTCGAATTTTGATCTCATAAGCAAGATCTTAAGATCCCTTCCAAAAAGGTGGGATCCTAAAATAACCGTAATACAAGAAACAAAAGATTTAAATATTTTTCTACTTGAAGAACTAATTGGTTCATTGATGACATATGAAATGGTTCACAATACATATGATGAACATGATGAACAAAATCACCTTCCAAAGAACAGGAAGGATTTGGAACTCCGGACAAATGAATACCACTTGAGCGATGACTCAAGTGATGAGGACAATGTTGAACTTGAACTTCGAACACTAAATCTTAATAAGTTTATTAAACAAAAATCTAAAATAAACAATGAACTTGAATGGAGGAAGAGGCCAAAGAAGAGGAAGGCAACCAAGGATGAATCAAAAACTTCCAAAGGCGAAACGGCGAATTGGGCTTTGATGTGCTTCGACTACAAGGTAAGTAAATCAACTCTCTTGAATTATTTTGAAATTACTTGAAGTGTTTCATGAGTGCTTAATTTAGAATAGGAAATCAAAAATTGTTTTTAAAAAATTATATCATGTTTTTCTTTTTAGCATCTTTGAAAAATTAAAAAAATTGATCATGAAAAGTATATTGCTAAGGTTTCATGCATGTTATGTTTTTGAAATATTGAATGATGTATGCAACATTATGGATGATAGTTATATGATATGTGATAATGCTTAGATTTAATCCATGCATGTGTATTTTGATGATTTTATGTCATGCATGAGTTTTTGAAGTAAATGTTGATTTGATACTCTCATTTTGGATTAACATGTTTTTGGTTTAATCATATTTATGACAAATTAAGATGACATTCTCATGACATATTAAGATGACATAGTGCATGTACATATATATATAAATTTCTTGATAGTCTTTTGATGATAGATGTGATATCATGATGTTTTATTTTTGATGTGTTTGGTCTTGACGGCTTTATGACGAAACTTATGTTTTGATTTTAAATGATGATACATGTTTTCACAAAAAGACTTGAACACCCTCACATGAAATCAATTATATGAAATGGAAATGAATTTTATATCCTATTGAGATTAATGAATTTAGTTTACCAATCTTGTGAATCTCATGAAAATAAACATGATGAATATTTTGAAAATAAATGAGTGTATCATGCATTTGGTCTTAATGATTTCTCTTGAACATACTTTTTGAAATCATACTTGATGATGAATATCAAGATATTAAAAAGATGTTATCATGGAATCATGCTTGATAATTTATTTTACGAAATTTACCTTTCTATCTTGAATGTTGACATTTTTTTTAAAAGCAAAGACATGCTCATAAGAAGCAAATCACATAAATAGAAATTTATAAAAATGAAATGTAATCCTCTATCTTATTGATTTTTTAATAAATCTATGCTTGTCATATATGAATTTATTGAATGTAATTTTGAGGATGATTTCAGATTTGACAAATGCTTGATTCATATTTACGACATAAGATACATTTTAAATATGAATCATGCTTTAATCATGTTAAATGCTTCAATCATTTTCTATCTCTAGAGTTCTCGATTTTGATGAAATACAAGTGATAAATTCATTTATGATATCTTGTAAATCACTTGAATTATGAATGAGTTTTTTTTTTTTTATGATGTGTTAAAAGAATCACTTAAAAAGAAAATGATTTTCCCATCTTATCAAGATTAATGATTTCATGATATTGTGTGAATCTCGAAATTGATTTTGATGAAATTGTAATAACATGTTATGAATCTCAAAAATGATAATTTGATTATGATTTTTTTTTTTGTAACTTATCTTTTGATTTCTAAGAATTCAATGAAGTGTCATATTGATATCTTGATACTTGGAATATTTTAAAATGTGATCTTGATAAGAATGTTTCAAGTTGCTCTTTGTGCTATATCTTTTCAAATGAATCATGAGCCTTGATATCATATATTTCATAATATAGAAATAACAAGATTTCTTGGCCTTGTATGTCTTCTGTGATGATTGTACATCAATTTGCTTTATTATGAATTATATGAATCTTGATCGTGAACTTGTTAAGAAGAATTTTAATGAACCATGAATCATATCTTTGGTATTCACGAATTGATCCTTATTGATATCTTTCATGAATTCTTTGCATATTTGGCTTGTTGAATGGTTGAAATTGTTGAATCTCGGATTTTGATGATGAAGTCAATTGTCATTTGTTGTCTAATGTATGTGTTGAGATAAGTGTGCAGGATTAACTACGATGAAAGTAAGACATGCAGCAGGAGTTGCGCCGGAGTCATGACAATGATCACGTTGGGAGTTCGAGAGCTCGATGGAAGTTCGGACAATCGTCGGAGGTTCTGCTGGAACAAATCCGAGAAGTCCAGAAGCTTGCCAAAGGAGCTCGTCGGAACTTGCCAAGTGGATCGTCGCAGTCCAGGAGTTTGCCGGAAGTCCGCAGGAGCATCACCGAGGTTTCATCGGATGATCGACGGAAGTTCGCCGGAAACTCGCCGGAAGAAGCGAGTGACGCACCGAAGCAAGCTGCAGAATATGTCTTAGGAAATAATCGTAGTTAGCACTTTGATTAAGTTAGAAATGGGAGGTGATCCCATTAGCTTAATCCTGGGGCAATTGGGCCCCTGAAGAACTCAAATTGGGTCGAATGGTTCAACCCATTCGGACCTAGTTTGCTGTGGGAGGTGCAACCGCCCAAGTAGGGAGGTAGCACCGCCCAAGCTATGTCTCTCAGCGAGACTGGGCGGTGCAACCGCCAAGGGCTCAGTCTCCGAGCGAGACTGGGCGGTGCAACCTCCTCTGTCATGAGGTAGCACCGCCAGATATCAAGTTTCGAGCTCTGCCAGGCGGTGCAACCTCTCTAGTCAGGCGGTGCAACCGCCTGAGCTCGGTCTTCGAGCCTTGGCAAAGAGGTGCAACCGCCCCTTATAGAGGTGGCACCGCCCAGAGGCTCAGTCTTCGAGCTCTGCCAGGCGGTGCAACCGCCCCAGTCAGGAGGTGCAACCACCTGATCCCGGAATTCCGGGATTTGATCGTTTTGAGCTCCAAATTTGAACTGGGTTGGGGCCTATAAACACCCCACCCATTCAGGACTGAAAAGATACAGACCTACACCGAATTCTTGATCTTTTCTGTTATTCTAAGAGCTCAAATTTGTGTAAAGTCCAAAAGTTCTCCTCTTTCTGTTCTTCAAGTCTTGAGTTGTAAAGAGAGGAGAGAAAGGTTCTGTAAGGGTTGTCTCCTGAGCCCGTCAAAAGGAGTGAAACTGTAAAAGGGCAGTTGGCCTTCGCCTATTGAAGGAAGGCCTCTAGTTGACGTCGGTGACCTCGTCGGTGGAGGAAGCCAAAAGTGGAGTAGGTTAAGACTGACCGAACCACTCTAAATCTCTGGTTTGCTTTTATTTTGAGCACTTTATCATTACTGCAAACCTCCTACATAGCTACTGCTCTCTGCGCTTTTACAAACAAGTTTCTAAGTTCTGATCTTTCCGAATCTGCATTCAGACGTAAATCGGTGTTTTCGTACGACCTTTACATTGCAGTTTACATTTACGTTTTGATTCTATTTATAACTGCAAACTGTCTTCTACGCTTTTACGAACGAGTTTCTTTGTAGTTTACGTTTACGTTTTGATTCCATTTATAACTGCAAATTGCCTTCTGCGCTTTTACGAATGAGTGTCTGAGTTTAGATCTTTCCAAATCTGAGCTTAGACGCAAACTGCGTTTAGACGCAATCTGCGCTTAGACGCAAACTGCGCTTAGACGCAATCTGAGCTTAGACGCAAATTGCGCTTAGACGCAATCTGAGCTTAGACGCAAACTGCGCTTAGATGCAAACTGCGCTTAGACGCAATCTGCATTTAGACGTAAACTGCGCTTAGACGCAAACTGCATTTAGACGCAAACTGCGTAAACTACGCTTAGACGCAAACTGTGTTTAGACGTAAACTGCACTTAATCATAAGTAATCTTAGAATCGGCTTTTGCATCAAAATAGTTTTTATCGAACGAACGTAGCTTTCGTTTTTAATCGCTGAAAGATTTCTGCTGCACTAATTCACCCCCCCCCCTCTTAGTGCTCTCGATCCTAACAATTGGTATCAGAGCCCGGTTAACTCTCAAACGGATTAAAACCCAAAAGAGATGGCTTACGCCGGAAACCAAGAGGGTCATTCCATTACACGTCCACCCATGTTTAATGGGACGGACTACACCTATTGGAAGACCCGAATGAGGATCTTTCTTATTTCTATGGACGTTGAACTCTGGAATCTTGTCGAGAATGGTTTTTCAAAGTCTTCTCTTCCGATGATCGATTGGAACGATTCGGAGAAGAAGGCTTTCGCTCTTAATGCAAAGGCTATGAATGCCTTATTTTGCGCACTTGATAAAAATGAGTTTAATCGTGTTTCGATTTGTGAAACTGCATTTGATATTTGGCACACACTCGAAGTGACTCATGAAGGCACAAGTAGAGTGAAAGAGTCAAAAATCAATCTTTTGTTACACTCTTTCGAACTTTTTCGGATGAAACCGAGTGAGACTATTGGCGACATGTTTACCCGTTTCACGGATGTTGTCAACGGTCTAAAAGGACTCGGAAAAAGTTTTTCAGATTTTGAGCTCGTAAATAAGATTCTAAGATCCCTTCCTAAGAGTTGGGATCCTAAAGTCACTGCTATTCAAGAGGCAAAAGATCTAAACAACTTCCCTCTTGAAGAACTAATTGGGTCATTAATGACCTACGAGATGACTTGCAAAGCTCATGAAGAGCAAGAAGACATCCTTCCAAAGAACAGGAAGGATATGGCACTTAGAACTTTGGAAGATCACTTGAAAGAAAACTCAAGTGATGAGGACTGTGATGATGACTTGGCACTTCTAACAAGAAAATTAAAAAAATTCATTAAAAGAAACAAGTTTAAGAATGACACTAAAAGTAAACTTGAACCCAAGAAAGACCAAGTTATTTGCTATGAGTGCAAAAAGCCGGGACACTACAAGAGTGATTGTCCCAAAGCCAAAAAGAGAACAACAAAAAAGAAGGCGCTCAAAGCAACATGGGATGATTCAAGCGTATCTGAAGAAGAGGAGTCTAACACCGAGCAAGTTGCTCATTACGCCTTAATGGCCATCGGAGAGGAGGTAACGAATTTATTAGATGTTTATTTATCTTTCGATGAATTATTAAATGCCTTCCATGACTTATTTGATGAATGCAAGATTATCAATAGAAAATACAAATTGCTGAAAAAGGAGCATGATAGTCTTACTTGTGATTTTGATAAGTTAAAAATTGAATATCATGATAGTTTAAATTCATGTATCAAATGTCATGATCTAGAAACTCTCCAAAAAGAAAACCTGCTACTTAAGGACACCTTGAAGAAATTCGAGGTTGGTAGCAAGTCATTGAACATGATCCTTGCAAACAAGGGTCACGTTCCAAAAAGAAGTGGAATTGGATTTGTGAGAAGTCCTCACCTAAATCCAACCACCTTTATAAAAGGCCCCATCTTACATGTTCAACACAAAGCAAAATGTAACTTTTGTTGCAAAATTGGACATAAGACGCATTATTGTCCATTCAAGAAAATTAGTCCAAACAAATTGATTTGGGTTCCTAAAGGAACCATGATAAACTCTATGCAACATGATAAACAATGTAGATCTATCTTTGAGGCACCCAAAAGAAAATGGGTACCTAAAAATCATCCTTTCTTGTAGAAACCCACACCATCGCAAGCTTGGAGCAAGAGATGGTACCTTGATAGTAGATGCTCAAGGCATATGACCGGAGATCCATCTCAATTCTCTAAGCTCACTAGCATAGACGAAGGCTATGTCACCTTCGGAGACAACAACAAGGGTAAAATCATTGGCAAAGGAACCATAGGTAACAAATCCAACTTCTTTATTGAAGATGTTTTGTTAGTTGATGGTTTAAAACATAACCTCCTGAGCATTAGTCAATTATGTGATAAAGGATACACTGTCAAATTCGAATCTAATGCTTGCATCATTGAAAAACCACATAAGAACATGTCTATGATTGCATTAAAACAAAATAACGTATACACTATTGACATCAATGATTTATGTGATGAAATGTGTTTTGCGGTTATGAATGAGGATGCTTGGCTATGGCATAGAAGATTAGGTCATGCTAGCATGAAACTAATCACTCAAATATCATCTAGAGAACTTGTAAGAGGAATTCCTTATATCAAGTTCATCAAAGATAATGCATATGATGCTTGCCAATTAGGTAAACAAATCAAGGGTAGTTTCAAAGCTAAGAATCAAATAAGCACCTCTAGGCCCTTACAATTGATCCATATGGACTTATTCGGACCAATCTCTACATCGAGTCTTGGAGGTAGCAAGTACGCCTTTGTCATTGTTGATGACTATAGCAAATATACATGGACCTACTTCTTAAAACAAAAAAATGAATGCTTTAAATATTTTACCAAGTTTTGTAAACTTGTTCAAAATCAGAAGGGTTCTATGATTTCGTCAATTAGAAGTGATCATGGTGGAGAATTTCAAAACCATGACTTCCAAGAATTCTGTGAACTCAATGGATACAACCATAACTTCTCTACTCCAAGAAATCCTCAACAAAATGGGGTAGTAGAAAGAAAAAATCGAAATCTACAAGAAATGGCAAGAACCATGTTGAATAAACATAGCCTACCTAAATATTTTTGGGCTGAAGCCGTAAACACTGCATGCTATATTTTGAATAGAGTTCTAGTAAGACCCTTACTCACCAAAACTCCTTATGAGTTATGGAATAACAAAAAACCCAATGTCTCATATTTTAAAGTCTTTGGGTGTAAATGTTTTATCTTAAATGAAAAGGATAACTTAGGAAAATTCGATACTAAATCTGATGAAGGAATCTTTTTTTGTTATTCTTCGGTTTCTAAAGCTTTTCGTATTTTCAATAAAAGAACTTTAATTATTGAAGAATCCATCCATGTTGTTTTCAATGAGATTTCCGAAATTAGGAAAAATGATCTTGACGATGATGTTAATTTTGATTCTTTGAATTTAAACGCAACCCCGTCTCCAACTAGCAACTTGGATGCATCCACTTCCCAGATTTCCTTACCCAAGGATTGGAAGTATGTAGATGCTCATCCTAAGGAGCTAATCTTAGGAGACAAATCAAAGGGGGTTCAAACACGATCTTCTTTTAAAAAGTTTTGTGCCAATGCCGCCTTTCTCTCCCAAATTGAACCCAAATGTGTTGATGAAGCCATGAAAGATGATTCATGGATTATCGCAATGCAAGATGAATTGAATCAATTTGAGAGAAATGAGGTGTGGACGCTTGTTCCTAGGCCAAATGACCATTTAGTTATTGGTACTAAATGGGTCTTTAGAAACAAGCAAGATGAAAATGGTATCGTGGTTAGAAACAAGGCTAGATTAGTGGCCAAAGGTTTCAACCAAGAAGAAGGTATCGACTATGAAGAAATCTTCGCTCCTGTGGCTCGATTAGAAGCCATAAGAATGCTCCTTGCCTACGCTAGCAGTAATAATTTTAAATTATTTCAAATGGACGTTAAAAGCGCTTTTGTTAATGGCTTTATTTCCGAAGAAGTCTATGTTGAACAACCTCCTGGATTTGAAAATAATAGTCTCCCTAATCATGTGTTTAGATTAACTAAAGCTCTCTATGGTTTAAAACAAGCTCCAAGGGCTTGGTATGAGAGACTTAGTTATTTTCTTATTGAAAATAATTTCATAAAAGGCAAGGTTGATACTACATTATTCATCAAGAACTTTGAAAATAATTTTCTTATTGTTCAAATTTATGTTGATGATATTATCTTTGGTTCTACGAATGAATCTCTTTGTGAATCCTTTGCTAAAACTATGAGTCTTGAATTCGAAATGAGTCTAATGGGAGAGTTAACATTCTTCTTAGGTCTACAAATCAAACAACTAAGCAATGGCATCTTTATTAGTCAAACTAAATATGGTATGAGTTTACTAAAGAAGTTTAATATGAATAACTCAAAAGCTATTAACACTCCTATGAGCACCTCCACTAAGTTAGAAATTGATGAAAGTGGAGAAAACTTCGATCAAAAAACTTATAGGGGTATGATAGGAAGTTTACTTTACCTCACTGCAACTAGACCAGATATCATGTTCAGTGTATGACTTTGTGCTAGATTTCAATCAAACCCTAAGATATCTCATCTCAAAGCAGTTAAAAGAATACTCAGATATCTTAATGGTACCACAAATCTAGGATTATGGTACCCAAAATCAGAGAATCTTGAGTTAATTGCTTATGCTGATGCAGACTTCGCTGGCTGTAGTCAAGATAGAAAAAGCACATCAGGAACATGTCAATTCTTAGGACATGCCCTTGTTTCCTGGTCATCTAAAAAACAAAACTCGGTTGCACTATCAACAACCGAAGCTGAATATACTGCAGCAAGTGCATGCTGTGCACAAGTTGTTTGGATGAAAAACACCTTAGAAGATTATAAAGCTCATCTTAAAAATATTCCCATTAAATGTGATAACACAAGTGCAATATGCCTAACAAAAAACCCTATACAACACTCAAGAACAAAACATATTGACATCAGACATCACTTTATACGAGTCATGTTACGAATCATGATGTAATCATAGAATTCATTGATACGAAACATCAACTAGCTGATATCTTTACAAAACCTCTAAGTGAAGAACAATTTGATTTCATAAGAAGAGAATTAGGAATGTTGATGTGTCCGAATACTTAAACTAGTTAAAATTATTTTTCGGACGTTATTGATTACTATTACATGCCTTGGTATCACTTGATCAAATAACATGTTGGAAATTATGTGACAAATGTTTTTGAAAATCAGTAGCTTACTCATATCCGAATGCATGTAAGAAGTTCATCTTATTTTCGGTTTGAATGCTAAAAATAGGATTTTCCTGTACACTCTTATGAAAACTTTTTGAAAAATGAGTTTCCTCCTTCAAGCAATGAACTATAACATAACAAGGAGAAGAGATATTCAAAGTATTATATGTGTCATGCCTTCCTTTATGTGCTTGATAACCTGCTGGAATCACATCTACCATGCTTTTTGATAATGCTACCATGCTTTTTGTTGATGACAAAGGGGGAGAAAAATATGAATTGATATGGTTGCTATTACTAATGTTATGATTAGGCCATACCTGCTATCACTGATAATGATATGGTTACTATTACTGATGTTGATATGGTTGCTATCACTGATGCTATGATTAGGCCATACTTGCATCACCAAGAAATATATGATTGCCATATGCCCTGTATCAAGATATCAAACAAAAATTTGCATCGTACGAACTGATATCTTACCATGTGATGCAATGCTACACTTGCTAAAATATTCGAAATGTGTACATCATGTAATGATATCAAAATCTTGCTTCACAGCTTTACATGTCGATATCTTACAATATGATGAATTGTTACAATAACCATCATTCAAATTTGAAAATGTATGTCAAGCCTTGACATCATCTTCAAAGAGATACATTATGATAGGAATCATGATGGGAATATGTCTCTTGAATTTATAAAGTTTTAAATTCAAGAAGTATGGCATATAGACAGGGGGAGTTAAGGTTAACTCCATTATCAATTGATTGTCATCATTAAAAAGGGGGAGATTGTTGAATCTCGGATTTTGATGATAAAGTCAATTGTCATTTGTTGGCTAATGTATGTGTTGAGATAAGTGTGCAGGATTAACTACGATGAAAGTAAGACATGCAGCAGGAGTTGCACCGGAGTCACGACAATGATCACATTGGGAGTTCGAGAGCTCGACGGAAGTTCGGACAGTCGTCGGAGGTTCTGCGGGAACAAATCCGAGAAGTCCAGAAGCTTGCCAAAGGAGCTCGTCGGAACTTGCCAAGTGGATCGTCGCTGTCCAGGAGTTTGCCGGAAGTCCGCAGGAGCATCACCGAGGGTTCATCGGATGATCGACGGAAGTTCGTCGGAAACTCGCTAGAAGAAGCGAGTGACGCACCGAAGCAACCTGCAGAATATGTCTTAGGAAATAATCGTAGTTAGCACTTTGATTAAGTTAGAAATGGGAGGTGATCCCATTAGCTTAATCCTGGGGCAATTGGGCCCCTGAAGAACTCAAATTGGGTCGAATGGTTCAACCCATTCGGACCCAGGTTGCTGTGGGAGGTGCAACCGCCCAGGCAGGGAGGTAGCACCGCCCAGGTTATGTCTCCCAGCGAGAATGGGCGGTGCAACCGCCCAGGGCTCCGTCTCCGAGCGAGACTGGGCGGTGCAACCTCCTCTGTCAAGAGGTAGCACTGCCAGAGCTCAAGTTTCGAGCTCTGCCAGGCTGTGCAACCTCTCCAGTCAGGCGGTGCAACCGCCTGAGCTCGGTCTTCGAGCTCTGGCAGAGAGGTGCAACCGCCCCTGACAGAGGTGGCACCGCCCAAAGGCTCAGTCTTCGAGCTCTGCCAGGCGGTGCAACTGCCCCAGTCAGGAGGTGCAACCGCCCGATCCCGGAATTCTGGGATTTGATCGTTTTGAGCTCCAAATTTGAACTGGGTTGGGGCCTATAAATACCTCACCCATTCAGCACTGAAAAGATACAGACCTACACCGAATTCTTGATCTTTTCTATGATTCTAAGAGCTCAAATTTGTGTAAAGTCCAAAAGTTCTCCTCTTTCTGTTCTTCAAGTCTTGAGTTGTAAACAGAGGAGAGAAAGGTTTTGTAAGGGTTGTCTCCTAAGCCCGTCAAAAGGAGTGAAACTGTAAAAGGGCAGTTGGCGTTCGCCTATTGAAGGAAGGCCTCTAGTTGACGTCGGTGACCTCGTCGGTGGAGGAAGCCAAAAGTGGAGTAGGTCAAGACTGACCGAACCACTCTAAATCTCTGGTTTGCTTTTATTTCGAGCACTTTATCATTACTGCAAACCTCCTACATAGCTACTGCTCTCTGCGCTTTTACGAACAGGTTTCTAAGTTCTGATCTTTCCGAATCTGCATTCAGACGTAAATTGGTGTTTTCGTACGATCTTTACATTGCAGTTTACATTTACGTTTTGATTCTATTTATAACTGCAAACTGTCTTCTGCACTTTTACGAACGAGTTTCTTTGCAGTTTACGTTTTGATTCCATTTATAACTGCAAACTGCCTTCTGCGCTTTTACGAATGAGTGTATGAGTTCAGATCTTTCCGAATCTGAGCTTAGACGCAAACTGCGCTTAGACGCAATCTGCGCTTAGACGGAAACTGCGCTTAGACGCAATCGGAGCTTAGACGCAAACTGCGCTTAGACGCAAACTGTGCTTAGACGCAATCTGAGCTTAGACGCAAACTGCGCTTAGATGCAAACTGCGCTTAGACGCAATCTGCATTTAGACGTAAACTACGCTTAGACGCAAACTGCATTTAGATGCAAACTGCGTAAACTGCGCTTAGACGCAAACTGTGTTTAGACGTAAACTGCACTTAATCATAAGTAATCTTAGAATCGGCGTTTGAATCAAAATAGTTTTTATCGAATGAACGCAGCTTTCATTTTTAATCGCTGAAAGATTTCCGCTGCACTAATTCACCCCCCCCTCTTAGTGCTCTCGATCCTAACAGAAATTTTTAGCCATTGAGTTCTCCCTTCTTTTCGATAATGATAAAGGGGGAGTTAGTTTACTAGCCTGCATATTTCAAAGGAAGAAAAATTTGCTAGCTCGATCATTTCATTGAAAGAACTTGCTATCATGAACAGTACCAATGAATTACAAATCTTGCAATATAAAGAGAAGCAAAGAATTGCTATTTCGAAAGAAGCAAAAAATGCAAAACTTAGAAAACTTGCAATATAATCGCTGTTGCCATGCTTTGTATCAAAAATAGGTTGATGTCCTTAAAAGCATCGCATTAAAGTTTTTAGTGTATCGCAATGTATCACATGTATCACAAATTGAAAATTTTGAGACTATTATCATATCATGTTTAACAATTGATATCTTTCATTGATATGATAAATTATCATCTCATGATATATCGCATAATTATATCATGCTTTGCAATTGTATCATGTGATCTTTATTGAATTTTCACATTGATATCCTTTATGACATGATTTCTTTGCATTATTGTCTTGTATGCTTCATGTGATAATATGAATACATGAAACACTTATGATATGATTTTTATTCAATTCCGTGTATTCATAAAATATTTATCTCATCACGCAATAACTCTTCTTAATATTCCTTATGAGATGAAATGAAATAATGTATGAAATACAAATGAGAAGTCAATGATCATGCATGATAGGATATAATGAATTTTGACATTTAGATACCATCATTTGAATAGCTATGATCATGTTGCCAAAATGATTTATCATGAATGCTTGAATATCATGTTTAATATGCTCATAATGATGATTTGGTATCGTGCATAAAAAAAAAATGAAATGTAATGTTAATGAATTTGTGCATTGAAACTATTCATGATGAATATGGTTATGGTACTTCTCCTTTTTGTTGATGACAATGGGGGAGAAGTATGTTGATGACATGACATGTGATGCATAAGTTTATGCATATGTTCATGATGATGTGTTGCAAGTATTCATGATGAATATTGCAATGACTTGAATTCTGTTTAAATTCAAGGTTCTATCAATATAGCATATTGATAGGGGGAGTTTGTTTAAACTCCGGGAGTTAAGGTTAACTCTGTCATCAAGTGGTTGTCATCATCAAAAAGGGGGAGATTGTTGAATCTCGTATTTTGATGAAGAAACCACTTGATATGTGTTTATAATTTAAACTGCAATATGAGTGATGGTCTACTCGATGAGGATTAGACAGTTAACGCAAGAGGAATTGACGTTGTGCCGGAAGAGATCACGTCAGGATATTGGATGGCTGAACACTTCGGACGTCAGGCATCGGGCCAAGGAGAGCGAAATTGTGCCAAGGATATCGGGATTGCGGAGGTCAACCGCCGATTGGGCAACAAGCCGCAAGAGAGGACGATGCACCGAAGAATCGGACGAAGCACCAACCAATGACGTGCCGGGCAACAAAATTCGCGTTGTAATAATTTTCTAGATCGGAGTTGAGTTTTGGTTTGTGTGTGCAGGATTAACTATGATAACGATGAAGACATAAAGTGAAACAAAGCGCCGGAGTCAAGCGCGAAGGATTCGTTGGGAGTTCGAGAGTTCGACGGAAGTCCAAAGGTTCGTCGGGAATGCTACCGGAACTAGCCGAGAATGAGTAGGGAGCTTGCCGAAGGGCTTTTCGGAAGCTCATCGGAAGGTTCGTTGGAAGTTTGCGGAGCTCACCGAGAAAGATTGGAGCTTGCCGAAGAAGCTTGTTGGAACTCGCCAAGATCAAATCATGAAGTCTAGGAGTTTGCCGGGAGTCCGTAGAATGGTTTCCGAGAGTTTATCGGAAGACCGTCGGAAGTTCGCCGGAAGCTCGTCGGAAGAAGTCTTGACTTACGGACTTTGTAATAGCTTAGAAAATGTCTTTAAATTCATAGTTAGCATATTAATTAGGGTTAGGATTAGGTGTTAATCCTATAACCCAAGTAGGGGCCAATTGGGCCCGAGTTCGGACTGGTTTAGGCCAAGTTTGGAGTCCAACCAGTGAGCTGAATTGGCCTAGGCGGAGGCACCGCCTAGACTGGGTGGTGGCACCGCTTGGCTGGGCGGTGGCACCGCCAGTCCACTGTTTGTCAGACACTGACAGGCGGTGGCACCGCCACTGACAGGCGGTGGCACCGCCGGCCTCGGAAACCAAAGAGAATTCAAATTTTGGAGCCCAAATTTGAATCCTCTTGAGGCCTATAAATACCCCTCATTTCTTAGCAGAGAATACAACCTTTTGAGAAGCTAGAAGTTGAGAAAAAGCCTTAGGAAAAGTCTTATTTTCAATAGCTTGAGTGTTCACCTCCTTTCTATTCATTGAAATCTTTGTAAAAGGGTGAACCACTTGTAAGAGGTTGTAAGAGGGGTGTAAGAAGGAGGTTGATCTTTGCCTAGTAAAGGAAGATCGTTAGTGGATGCCGATGGCCTCGACGGAAGAGGAATCGGAGGAGTGGATATAGGTCACGATTGACCGAACCACTATAAACTACCGTCTTCTCTGGTTTGCTTTTACTTCCTGCTATTACCTTACTGCAAACCCCTTCATTAGCTTACTGCCTTCAAGTTAAAATGCAATCAAAATGGTTTCAAACGAAACGCTGCTTTTATCGTATGAAGATTTCGAAAGTGTTTAAATCGTCAAAAGTTTATCGTACTTTACCACTGCACTAATTCACCCCCCCCCTCTTAGTGCTGCTCCGATCCTAACAATTTAGACCCAGATTTCCTGGTCGGTGGTGGCACCGCTAGGGCCAATGGTGGGACCGCCTAGAAGCTCAATCTTCAAGCGAAGTCAGGCGGTGGTATCGCCCTTGTCAAGTAGTGGTACCACCTGAGCTCAGTCTCCGAGCGAAGTTAGGTGGTGGTACCGCCCTTGTCAAGCGGTGGTACCACCTGAGCTCATTCTCCGAGCAGTGTTTGGCAATAGTACCACCCAGTTCTAGTGGTGGTACCGCCAGGACCCTGAAAATCCGGGAGATGATACTTTTGAGCTCGAAATTCAAACCAGTTAGGGCCTATATAAACCCTACCCTTTCTTGCATGAAAGTGTTGAATCTCGGATTTTGATGATGAAATCAATTGATGGGTTAATTGATCTAATCAATATTATTGAAGTTAAGTGTGCATGATTAACTATGATAGCCTAAAAACATAAAGCAAGGATACCGGAGTCAAGTTCGATGGACGTTTGAGAGTCTGAAGATTTGTCGGTGATGTTGTCGGAACCAACCAAGAAAGATCGAAGACGTATCGGAACTTTTGGAAGTCTGCCGAAGAGATCGTCAGAGGTTCGCAGAGATCACCGAGAAGGCTCAACTACTCATTGAATTTGTCACAAGATCGGGAGCCTACTGGGAGTCCGCCGGAAGAAACCCGAGGGTGTATCGGAAGTCCGCCGGAAGATCGCAAGAAAGCTTGCCGAAACAAAACTCGACATTTGCCGATTGAAAACTTGCTTAGGATTATGTTTTTGGGTATGTAGTTCTAATGTAATTAGGGTTAGGATTAAGGGATGATCCTATATCTTGGTTAGGGGCCAACTAGGCCCAAAAGTGACCTGGTTTGGGACAGAATTAAAGCTCAACCAGAGATCTGTAGGGACGGGCGGTGGCACCGCCCAAAGCTCGAAGTGTCAGGCGGTGGCACCGCCCAGCACCTGAGATTAGGCGGTGGCACCGCCAGTACACCGTCTGACAGAGATCGACAAGCGGTGGCACCGTCAGTCTCGGAAACCCAAGAGAATTCAAAGTTTGGAGCCCAAATTTGAATCCTCTTGGGGCCTGTAAATACCCCTCAATTCTCAGTAGAGAATACAACTTTTGCAAAGCATTAGTTTGAGATAAGAGCCTTAGCAAAGTCTTAGCAATTCTTGTTTTCAAATTGCTTGAGTGTTCACCTCCTTTCTTCTTGTTGAAAAATTGTAAGAGTGTGAACCACTTGTAAAGGTTGTAAGAGGGGTATTAGTCCTTCCCCTTCAAAGTGATTTGCTAGTAGAAGTTGGAAGCCTCATTGAAGAAGGCTTCGTAAGTGGGTGTAGGTCATTTGACCGAACCACTTTAAATTGGCGTGTTCATTGAATCTATGAGTACTTACCTTTCTGCAATCGTTTCTAGTTTCTTGCTTTACTCAAGTTACAATCAAAGCGAAATCTCCTTGTATTTTATGGAATCATTTTCGAACTTACAAGTTTTAATCCACTACACTAATTCACCCCCCCCCCCTCTTAGTGCCGCTCCAATCCTAACAATTGGTATCAAAGCAAGGCTCACTCTCGTATTTGGTTTAATACCCAAGAGAGATGGCTTACTCCGGCATGCTTGAGGGTCATTCTATCATACATCCACCTATGTTCAATGGGTCGGATTACACGTATTGGAAGACCCGTATGAGGATCTTCCTCATTTCCATGGATTTCGAGCTTTGGACTATTGTCGAAAACGGATTTCAAAAATCTTCTCTTCCGATGAGCGAATGGAATGAATCGGAGAAGAAGGTTTTTGTTTTAAATGCAAAGGCTATGAATGTCTTGTTTTGTGCACTAGACAAAAATGAGTTTAATCGTGTTTCAATTTGTGATTCGGCTTTTGATATTTGGAGAACTCTTGAGGTTACTCATGAAGGCACTAGCCGAGTGAAAGATTCCAAAATCAACATCCTTGTGCACTCTTATGAACTCTTCCGAATGAAACCAAGTGAGTCCATCGGAGACATGTACACCCGTTTCACGGATGTCATCAATGGACTCAAAGCTCTTGGTAAAGATTTCTCTAACTTCGAACTAGTAAATAAAATCTTAAGATCCCTTCATAAAAGTTGGGATCCAAAAGTTATGGCCATTCAAGAGGCCAAGGACCTTAAAACATTCCCTCTTGAAGAACTTATTGGGTCTCTAATGACCTACGAAATGACGTGTCAAGATCATGACGAACTCGAGAACCCCCTTCCAAAGAACAGGAAGGATATGGCACTCACATCACAAGAAGATCACTTGAAAGAAACATCAAGTGATGAGGACAGTGAAAATGACATTGCACTCTTGACTCAAAATTTTAAAAAAAATTTAAGAAAGAACAAATTTAAAAATAACACCAAAAACAGACTTAATATAAAAAGGACCAAGTGATATGCTATGAATGCAAGAAGCCAGGGCATTTCAAAAATGAATGCCCCCAAGCCAAGAAGAAGCAACCAAAGAAGAAGAAAGCTCTAAAGGCAACTTGGGACGATTCAAGTGATTCCAAAAGTGAAGAAGCTAGCAACAAAGAGGAGGCAAACTTCGCGCTAATGGCTTTAGGAGAAAAGGTATGTGATTTAATTAATGAAGATTTATCTTTTGAAGAACTCTCTATCGCTTTTCATGAATTATTTGATGAATGTAGAACTATTAGTAAGAAGTTAAATATCTTAAAGAAAGAGCATGTTTTACTACAAAATAAGTTTAATAGTCTTCAAACTCCTCCATGCTCTAAGTGTGACCATTTAGAAGCAATAAAAAATGAAAATTTGCTTCTTAAAGAAACCTTAAACAAGTTTAAGGTTGGTAACAAAGGATTAGACATGATCCTTGCAAACAAGGGTCACGTCACAAATAGAAGTGGAATTGGATTTGTAAAAGGAAGTGGAATTGGATTTGTAAAAGGATCACATCAAAATCCTACCACTTTCATAAAAGGACCTACATTACATGTTTCATCTTATATGAAATGCAACTTTTGTTGCAAATCCGGACATATTACCTACAAATGTCCATTTAGGAAAATTAGTCTACATAAATTAATATGGGTTCCTAAAGGAACTATAAATAATTCAATAATGAATAACAAAATTAGTGGATCAATTTTTGAGGCACCCAAAATCAAATGGGTACCTAAAAATCATCCTCTTTTGTAGACAAACCCACAAGCTAGGAGCAAGAGATGGTATCTCGATAGTGGATGCTCAAGACATATGACTGGAGATCCATCTCATTTCTCTATGCTCACTAGCAAAGAAGAAGGGTACGTCACCTTCGGAGACAACAACAAAAGCAAAATCATTGGCAAGGGAACTATAGGTAACAAATTAAGTTTTTCTATTGATGATGTTTTACTAGGTGATGGATTGAAACATAATCTCTTGAGTATTAGTCAATTATGCAATAAAGGTTATATCGTTAGATTCGAATCAAATATGTGTATTATTGAAAAACCAAACAATAACATGACTATGATTGCATTAAAACAAAATAATGTCTACACCATCAACCTTGATGAACTAAGTAATGAGATGTGCTTCTCTGCTCTAAATGATGATGCTTGGCTTTGGCATAGGTGATTAGGTCATGCAAGCATGAAACTGATATCTAAGATCTCATCTAGAGAATTAGTACGAGGGATTCCAGATATGAAGTTTAATAAGGACAGAGTATGCGATGCATGTCAACTAGGTAAACAAATAAAAACTAGTTTCAAACCGAAAATCAAATTAGCACCACTAGACTATTACAATTGATCCATTTGGACTTATGTGGACCAATTGACAGGACAAGTCTAGGAGGAGGCAAATATGCTTTTGTAATTGTGGATGACTATACTAGATACACTTGGACATATTTCTTAGTTCACAAAAGTGATAGTTTCAAGTGTTTCTCCAAATTTTGTAAACTCACTCAAAACGAAAAAGGCTTTATGATTTCATCAATTCGGAGTGATCACGGTGGCGAATTTCAAAACTGTGATTTCCAAAATCTTTGTGAAGTTAATGGATACAATCATAACTTCTCCACTCCAAGAAATCCTCAACAAAATGGATTAGTTGAAAGAAAAAATAGAAACCTACAAGAAATGGCAAGGACTATGTTAAATGAACATAATCTACCCAAGTATTTTTGGGTCGAAGCCGTGAATACGGCTTGCTACATCATGAATAGGGTTCTAATAAGACCGTCTTCATCAAAATCTCCCTATGAATTATGGAATAACAAAAAACCAAATGTTTCTTATTTTAAAGTTTTCGGTTGCAAATGCTTTATTTTGAATGAAAATGATGTCTTAAGAAAATTTGATGCTAAATACGATGAAAGCATCTTTCTTGGTTATTCTTTCGTTTCTAAGGTTTTTCGTGTTTTCAATAAGAGAACCTTAGTTATATAAGAGTCTATTCATGTAGTTTTTAATGAAATTTCTGATTTAAAGAAAAATAATTTTGATGATGATTTTGGTTTTGATAATTTGAATTTAAATGAACCCCCTCCTAAAAATGGCAACTTGGAGGCATCTTCTTCCGAAATTTCCTTACCCAAGGAATGGAAGTATATAAATGCTCATCCAAAGGAGCTAATTATAGGAGATACATCAAAAGGGGTTCAAACTCGTTCTTCTTTCAAGAACTTTTGTGCTAACGCCGCCTTCCTTTCTCAAATAGAACCTAAATGCATTGACGAGGCCTTAAAAGATGATTTTTGGGTCATTGCAATGCAAGAGGAATTGAACCAATTTGAGAGGAATGAGGTATGGAAGCTTGTTCCTAGACCTAGTGACTATTTAGTCATTGGTACTAAATGGATCTTTAGAAACAAGCAAGATGAATACGATATCATTGTTAAAAACAAGGCTAGATTAGTGGCCAAATGTTTCAACCTAGAAGAAGGTATCGACTACAAAGAAACCTTCGCTCCTGTGGCAAGATTAGAAGCCATAAGGAAGCTCCTTGCCTATGCTAGTAGTAATAATTTTAAACTATTTCAAATGGATGTCAAAAGTGCCTTCTTGAATGGCTTTATTTCCGAAGAAGTATATGTCGAACAACCTCCTGGATTTGAAAACTCTCTTCTTCTTAATCATGTATTCAAATTGACTAAGGCTCTCTATGGCTTGAAACAAGCTCCTAGAGCTTGGTACGAAAGGCTTAGTTCCTTTCTTATTTTAAATAATTTTACCAAAGGCAAGGTTGATACTACATTGTTTATCAAACATTTTAAAAATAATTTTCTTATTGTGCAAATTTATGTTGACGATATTATTTTTGGTTCTTTGGATGAATCACTATGTGAATCATTTGCCAAATGTATGAGCCATGAATTTGAAATGAGTTTAATGGATGAATTAACCTTCTTTTTAGGGTTACAAATCAAATAACTTAGTAATGGTATATATCTTAACCAATCTAAATATACATTAGAATTGTTAAAACGATTTAACATGAATAATTCAAAAGCGATAAACACCCCTATGAGTACTTTGACTAAGTTAGATATGGATGAAAATAGTGAAAATTTCGATAAAAAAATATATAGGGGAATGATATGTAGTCTACTCTACCTCACTACGACTAGACCGGATATCATGTTTAGTGTAGGACTTTACGCTAGATTTCAATCCAATCCTAAATTATCTCATTTTAAGAGTGTTAAAAGAATATTTAGATATCTTAAAGGAACTCTAAATTTAGGATTGTGGTATCCAAAATCTGATAAATTCGATTTAATAGCTTATGCAGATGCCGATTTTGGCCGATGCAGGATAGATAGAAAAAGTACATTCGGAACATGCCAATTTTTAGGACATGCGCTTGTTTCTTGGACTTCTAAGAAGCAAAATTCAGTTGCACTATCTATGGCGGAAGCCGAATACATTACTGCAAGTGCATGTTGTGCACAAGTTGTTTGGATGAAAAATACATTAAAAGACTATGGAATTCACTTGAAAAACATTCTCATAAAATGTGATAATACAAGTGTCATATGTCTTACAAAAATCCAATTCAGTACTCTAGAACTAAGCATATCGATATTAGGCATCATTTAATACGCGATCATGTCCTTAACAATAATGTCGTTCTAGAATTTATTAACACAAAGCATCAATTAGCCGACATTTACACAAAAGCTTTAAATGAAGACTAATTTGAGTTCATTAGAAGGTAACTAGGCATGTTAAATTGTCCCTGAAAATAAGCTTGTTTGAATGTATTTTTCGAAAAATGTATCATCCTTGTTCCGTTCTTTTGTTGAGTTGATTTCATCCTTCTCTTTAAATTCCAAATGATATATTAAAGTACTACCCAATATCTCAACATATCTTGAGTCAAACACCTCTGAAAAACAAAAGGGGGGAAGAAAGAATTTTTTCTTCTCTTTCTCGGCAAGCCAGCGGTGGCATCGTCAGAATCGACGGTAGCACCGCCTGAGCGCTCGGGCGCCAGGCGGTGGCACCGCTCGTTTTGGCGGTGGCACCGCCCGAGAGCCCCTTTATAAGCCGAGGGGTTAGGGCCGGCGGTGACTTCGCCCCCAACCCGTGAGAACCTGCTTCAAACTCTCCCACAACCTCTCTAAACCTTCATTCCAGCATTTAGAAGCCTTGGAGATGGATTCTTGTTGGTCCAAGCTCTCCATCTTCCAAGAAATCCTCACTAAGGTAAAATCTAAAATCCTTCCTCTTTTCTCATTATTTTACCTACTCATTATAGTTTCATCTATCATCTTGTCTAGATAATGGCTCCTAAGAGATCAAAAGGGTAAAGGGTTGAAGGAGATTCATATGACCAAGACCTTTTTAGATCCAAAGAAGTAGCTCTTAGGTTTCCAAACTTCGAAACAAGATGTATCCATAAGGGTAAACACGTTGATCTCAATGAACTAGGAAACCTATAACCCATTAGGTGGTTTGCACATCTAGATGCCCTACCTCTGCTACAAATAAATGAACCAATTTATCCTAGGTTAGTTAGGCTATTTTATGCTAACTTACATGTGGATAATGATAGCCTAAGTACTTACCTACTAGGAACACAAATTAGAATTTTTGATAGTACTATTTGTGAACTAATTGAAATCACTGAAAAAGATTAGGGATGTTATTTTAGGGGTAAATGGGATGTCAATATAATCAGAGCAACTTACTCTGAAGCCGTCGAAACTATTTTTGCAAATCCGGACCTCGGCATAATACCCAAGAGTTGCGAGCACTTACTGCCCTTTAACTCTAAAATCCTTCATCATATCATAACAAGTATACTATTCCCTAAGCAATTTCATCTTGATAAAATGAGTCTAGTAGAAATAAGCACCATGTATTGGATTATAACCGGTCAACATAACTGTTTTGGATACTCAATACGGCAACACATGAAGGATATTATAGCTAAAGACACTATGTTGCCATATGGAGGGTTAATCACTCGATTCCTACTTGCCCATGACATTTGTATCTCACTCGATGAAGAAACAATTCAAAATGATCAGTATAACATCATCAATAGAAATCTGCTGAAAAGACTTAGGTGCACATTTAACAACGGTATATGGGTTAGGCAACCTAGAAGGACTGATCCAATTCCCCCACTAGTAGAACAGCTTGAAACACCAATTCTTAGGGGAAATGAATCTCCTCCTCCTAGTCCCTTTGGCGCAGCACCTTCTGCTCTTGTTTCATCCTCCGAAGAACTCATCATGGCAGAATTATATCAGATCAAATCGCAGCAAGAACAAATTCAAATCCAGCAAATTGAAATTTTGAAGGAACTACGACAAATGAATCAAAAAATAGATATCATATATCAGCACTGTGGATTACCTCCTTAGGATTAATCGATGTAGTTTCTTATTCTGTTCTGATTACTCTTAATGTCGAGTTAGAAGTTTGTCATCTTCTTTTGAACAAAAACTGAACCTTTGTTTGAGATGTACTATTAAATTCTTGATAATTGCTGATTTTTTTTGGAATATGGATAAATATTTCTTGCGAGATTAACTTTGTATGATGAATTCGAATTTTGTATGATATGATCACAAACTGTGTGTTTCAAGTCTCATCTCCTTATTTTTTTGTTGATGACAAAGGGGGAGAAGTGATGACTTGTATGTATCATGACTTAATAAAAATGACTTATGCACATCGATAGCATGACTTATATGAATTGCAAAAGCTTGTCTTATATGCCTTGCAAAATCCTTGAGTATATCGCAAGATTGGTTGATCATATGAAATCATTCCTCACATTTATATCATGAAATTCATGTTGAAAATCTTTATCATTTTTAAATTTTTTATCTCTCGTTGAAATGAAATTTGTCTCTTATCATTTGACTTGAAAATGATTTTCAATAGCTGAAAATTATGAGAAATATGAAGTTTCGTATTTGCTCATGCTTAATAAGACAACGATAAGTTCAACGGTTAGAACTTATCGATTTATGCTTGAATTCAAAGGGATGGAATTCAAGTAGTTTTATCTTCTCACAATATGGCATATAGATAGGGGGAGTTATGTTTAACTCTGTCATCAATTGATTGTCATCATCAAAAAGGGAGAGATTGTTGAATCTCGAATTTTGATAATGAAATCAATTGATGGGTTAATTGATCTAATCCATATTATTGAAGTTAAGTGTGCAGGATTAACTACGATAGCCTAAAAATATAAAGCAAGGATACCGGAGTCAAGTTCGATGGACGTTTGAGAGTCCGAAGATTTGTCGGTGATGCTGTCGGAACCAACCAAGAAAGATCGAAGACGTATCGGAACTTTCGGAAGTCTGCCGAAGAGATCGTCAAAGGTTCGCAGAGATTATTGAGAAGGCTCGACTACTCATTGAATTTATCACAAGATCGGTGTTGAATCTCGTATTTTGATGATGAAAACACTTGATATGTGTTTAAGATTTAAACTGCATATTGAGCGATGCAGGTCTACTCGATCAGGTTTAGACAGTTGACGCAGGAGGAATTGATGTTGCGCCGGAAGATATCACGTCAGGATATTGGATGGCTGAATGCTTCGGATGTCGGGCATCGGGCCAAAGAGAGCGAAATTGCGCCAAGGATATCGGGGTTACGGAGGTCAACCGCCGATTGGGCAACAAGCCGCAAGAGAGAACGATGCACCGAAGAATCGGATGAAGCGCTAACCAATGACGTGCCGGGCAACAGAATATCAATTCGCGTTGTAATAATTGTCTAGATCGGAGTTGAGTTTTGGTTTGTGTGTGCAGGATTAACTACGATAACGATGAAGAAATAAAGCGAAACAAAGTGCTGGAGTCAAGCGCGAAGGATTCGTTGGGAGTTCGAGAGTTCGACGAAAGTTCGAAGGTTCGTCGGGAATGCTGCCGGAACTAGCAGAGAACGAGTAGGGAGCTTGCCGAAGGGTTTTTCGGAAGCTCACCGGAAGGATCATTGGAAGTTCGCGGAGCTCACCGAGAAAGATCGGAGCTTACCAAAGAAGCTTGTTGGAACTCGCCAAGATCAAATCATGAAGTCTAGGAGCTTGCTGGGAGTCCGCAGAATGGTTTCCGAGAGTTTATCGAAAGACCATCGGAAGTTCGCCGGAAGCTCGCCGGAAGAAGTCTTGACTTACGAACTTTGTAATAGCTTAGAAAATGTCTTTAAATTCGTAGTTAGCACGTTAATTAGGATTAGGATTAGGTGTTAATCCTATAACCCAAGTAGGGGCCAATTGGGCCCGAGTTCGTACTGGTTTGGGCCAAGTTTGGAGCCCAACCAGTGAGCTGATTTGGCCTAGGCGGTGCACCGCCCAGCACCCGAGAGCTGGGCGGTGACACCTCCTGTGCTGGGCGGTTGCACCACCCAGCACCCGAGCGCTGGGCGGTGGCACCGCCTGTTAGGATCGAGAGCACTAAGAGGGGGGGTGAATTAGTGCAGCGGAAATCTTACAGCAATTTAAAAGCTAAAGCTGCGTTCGTCCGATAAAAAATGATTTCGATATAAAAGCAGAATCACAGTGCAGTTTGCGTCTAAGCGCAGTTTTGCGTCTAAGCACAGTTTGCGTCTAAACACTGTTTGCGTCTAAGCACAGTTTGCGTCTAAGCGTAGTTTGCGTCTAAGTGCAGTTTGCGTCTAAACTCAGTTTTACGTCCAAACGCAGTTTTACGTCAAAACGCAGTTTTACGTCTAAACGCAGTTTTACGTCTAAACGCAGTTTTGCGTCTAAACGCTGTTTTACGTCTAAACGCAGTTTAACGTCTAAACGTAGTTTTACGTCTAAACGCAGTTTTACGTCTAAACGTAATTTTACGTCTAAATGTAGTTTTGCGTCTAAAGGCAGTTTTGAACCTTGAAAAGCGTTTTACGTAGAAAGCAATTTGCAGTTATAAATGGAATCCGAATGTAAGCGTAAACTGCAGTGTGAAGATCGTACGAAAACACGATTTACGTTTGAATGCAGATTCTGAAAGATCAGAGCTTAGAAACTCGTTCGTAAAGGCGCAGAGGGCAGTAGCAATGTAGGAGGTTTGCAGTAATGGAAAAGTGCTCAAGGTAAAAGCAAACCAGAGATTTAGAGTGGTTCGGTCAGTCTTGACCTACTCCACTTTTGGCTTCCTCCTCCGACGAGGTCACCGACGTCAACTAGCTGCCTTCCTTCAATGGGCGAAGGCTAACTGCCCTTTTACAGTTTCTCTCCTTTTGACAGGCTTAGGAGACAACCTTTACAGATCCATTCACTCCTCTCTTTACAACTCAAGACTTAAAGAACAGAAGGAGGAGAACTTTAGGACTTTACACAAATTTGAGCTCTTAGAATCACTGAAAAGATCAAGAATTCGGTGTGGATCTGTCTCTTTTCAGTGTTGAATGGGTGGGGTATTTATAAGCCCCAACCCAATTCAAATTTGGAGCTCAAAACGATCACATCCCGGAATTCCGGGATCAGGCGGTTGCACCTCTTGACTGGAGAGGTGGCACCGCCTGGCAGAGCTCGAAGACTGAGCTCAGGCGATTGCACCTCTCTGCCAGAGCTCGAAGACTGAGCTCGATGGTTGCATCGCCTGGCAGAGCTCGAAGTCTGAGCTCGGTGGTTGCATCACCTGGCAGAGCTCGAAACTGAGCTCAGGCTGATGCACCTCTCTGCCAGAGGTGGTTGCACCTCTCTGCCAGAGCTCGAAGACCGAGCTCAGGCGATGCATCTCCTGTCCAAAGAGGTTGCACCTCTCTGCCATAGCTCGAAGACCGAGCTCGGTGGTTGCACCTCTTGGCAGAGCTCGAAACTTGAGCTCTGGCGGTGCTACCTCTTGACAGAGGAGGTTGCACCGCCCAGTCTCGCTTGGAGACTGAGCCCTGGGCGGTTGCACCTCTTGGCTGGGGCGGTTGCACCGCCCAGTCCCGCTGGAAGACATGGCCTGGGCGGTTGCACCGCCTGGCTGGGGCGGTTGCACCGCCCAGTCCCGCAGCCCAGGCGGTTGCACCTCCTGGTCTAGGCGGTTGCACCGCCTGGTGCAATCAGGGTCCGAATGGTTCGCTCCATTCGGCCCAATTTGAATCTTTTCAGGGGCCCAATTGCCCCAAGATTAAGCTAATGGGATTACCTCCCATTTTCAAGCTTAATCATCGTGCTAACTACGATTAACTCTAAGACAACTTCTGCAGCTATGCTCCGATTCGTCAATCGCTTCTTCCGGCGAGTTTCCGGCGAACTTCCGTCGATCATCCGATAAACCCTCGGTGATCCTTCTGCGGACATCCGGCATACTCCTGGACTTTGCGACGATCCACTTGGCGAGTTCCGACGAGCTTCGCTTGGCAAGCTTCTGGACTTCTCGGATCTGTTCTCGCTGAACCTCCGACGACCGTCCGAACTTCCGTCGAACTCTCGAACTTCCAACGTGATCATGATCTTGACTCCGGCGCAACACCTGCTGCTTGTCTTACTCTCATCGTAGTTAATCCTGCACACTTATCTCAACATATAGATTAGATAACAAATGACAATTGACTTCATCATCAAAATCCGAGATTCAACAATCTCCCCCTTTTTGATGATGACAATCAATTGATAAAGGAGTTGTCCTTAACTCCCCCTATCTATATGCCATAGTTGAGATATGTCAACCTTGAATTCAAGACCTAAGAATTCAAGTGACGTATTGATAAGTTAGATCAGTTAAACTTATCAATGCTCCCATCATGATGCCCATCATGATGTATCTCTTCAAGAATGATGTCAAGGCATGACATACATCATCAAGTTTGTATGATAGTGTTTGTAACTATTCATCATGTAATCATATAAAGCTACGAAGGACTTTTTACATGATGCACACATTTGAGATTTTCTAGCAAGTTTGCATTTTCTTCACAATATAGAATATCAAATCAAGACATGATGCAAACTATAGCACATATTCACATATCTCTTGGTGATGCAAGGATGGCATAACTATAACATTGTTTATAGCATCACTCAAGTATTTGCAACTATGACATAGACATGATTATGGAAGTTCAGCTATGACATAGTGTTTATCAATTCATATGTTTCTCCCCCTTTGTCATCAACAAAAAGCATGATAGCATTATCAAGCACATAAAGGAAGTCATGACACATATAATTCTTTGAATATCTCTTTATTGTTTGTTGCTTGAAGGAGGAAAGTCATTTTTCAAAAAGTTTTCATAAGAGTGTACAGGAACATCCCATTTTTAGCATACAAACCGAAAAATGAACTTCTTACATGCATTTGGTTAAAAATATTTGTCACATAATTTGCAACATGTTATTTGATCAAGCGATGTCAAGGCATGTAATAGTAATAACATCCGAAAAATAATTTTAACTAGTTTAAGTATTCGGACACATCAACATTCCTAATTCTCTTCTTATGTAATCAAATTGTTCTTCACATAGGGGTTTTGTAAAGATATCAGCTAGTTGATGTTTGGTATCAATAAACTCTATGGTTACATCATGATTAGTGACATGATCTCGTATAAAGTGATGTCTAATATCAATGTGTTTTGTTCTTGAGTGTTGTATAGGATTTTTAGTTAAGCATATTGCACTCGTGTTATCACATTTAATGGGAATATCTTTAAGATTCACTTTGTAATCTTCTAAAGTGTTTTTCATCCATACAACTTGTGCATAGCATGCACTTGCTGCAATGTATTCAGCTTCGGTTGTTGATAGAGCAACCGAGTTTTGTTTCTTAGATGACCAGGATACAAGGGCATGATAGCAATCATATTAGTAATAGCAACCATATCAATGTCATACTGCTGACTTATCAACTACATTGGTAAGTTGCTTCATATTTTTCAAGGCATAGGCTTTTAAACCTTTTTAGTTTCAGTGCAAAATCCGAGATAAACAATAAGAGATGTTTGCAAATATGCTTACACAAACAAAGATAACCATATCAGGGTAACATATGTACAGCATATCAGGTAACCATAAAAACAAAGTCCTTCATGAATAACATAAGGAGTTTACAACATGTCATGTCAAAAACAGCAGATGTTCATACAAGCTCATTCATGGGGTGGAAGATTAAAGTGCCTAAGTAAAGAGTCAAATTGTCGATGGATTTGCTGCAGCTCGGTTAGGATTTGATCTTGTCGAAGTTCAAGCCGTTCTTGTCTTTGTTCAAATCGGTCCATCCGAATCCCGATATCTTCGATGGATGATGTGTGAGTTTGCTCAACCGGATGTGTTTCCTCAAAGGGACAGATCGGAGGAGATTGGGTACTCCTAAAGACTGGGGTTTCCGGCTCTGGTTCAGGTTCAGGCTGAGGGGGATCAGTTCTTCTAGGCATTCTAACCCAGTTACCGTTTCTATAGTGACATCTTAGTCGGTGAAGTAGATTTTTGTTTATTATGCTGAATCTATCTACTTTCATTACTTCTTCTTCTAGTGGTATTTGAATGTCGTAAGCTTTCATTATTCTAGTAATTATTCCACCATATGGGAGCATCATATCTTTCGTAGATAATTCTAACATGTTTTGTTGGATCAGATAGCCAAGACAAATGTCACGTCCTTTCATGATTAGGTACATAATTCCTAATTCTAATTGACTCACTTCATCATGATGGTATTGTTTAGGAAGAATTATACTAGTCATGATATGATGAAGTATCTTAGTGTTAAAAGGCAGTAGATGTTCACAACTTTTAGGAACAGATTCTATGTTAGGATCGGCAAGGATTGTTCCTAAGGCTTCAACGTAGGATGCTTCAATGGTTTTTTCATCCTATAATCCTTTAAAGTAAAGTCCTATGCTTTTCATGGGAATACCTATCATGTCACAAATGAATCTATCAGTGATTGAGATGTGTTGTCCTAAGAGATAGGTTGACATCCTTTCTTCATCATCTATTTGCATGTTGTTGTAAAACAATCTAACTAGTCTAGGATAGATGGGTTCGTTGATCTGCAAAATTGAAAGTAGATTTAGGTTTGCAAACCATTGGATAGTCTCTACATCTCTTAGTTCATTCAGATCTACGTATTTTCCCTTATTGATGCTTCTTAGTTCGAAGGAGAGAAATTTTTCAGCATGGTTTTTGGAATCAAAAAGAGTGAGATCAAACTCTTCTACTACTCTCCTCTTTCCCTTATCCCTTGAGGATCTTCTAGAACCCATAGCTACTGCTGTTTAAAGAGATAAAGATAAACAAGAGTGAACAAAACAGAATTTTAGAGGTTCTTAGAGAATACCTTAGTGAAATCTTAAAAAATAGGGAGAGATTCTTGATGTTTTGCTCCGAAATGGGAGGTATTTGGGAGGCTAAATGGAGTGAAATGAGGATGGAGGAGGCTTGGAGGAGTGGAGAATGAAGGGGAAGTGAGTTGGGGTCGGTATCACAGCCGGCCCTAGTGAGGGTTTAAAAGGGCAGAGTTGCGGGCGGTTGCACCTCTGGCTGGAGCGGTGCAATCGCTGGCAACACGTGATGGCTGGAGGTGCCACCGCTGGCTGGAGAGGTGCCACCGCCGGCTGGAGAGGTGCCACCGCTTGTAGGTAGTGAAAATTGTAATTTGATCAGGTAGGTTCTGTTTTGAGGAGAGTTTTGATCCATAGCAATTAACGTTGCTTACATGATTACGTGTGTGTTTTGTTTTAAGGCACAATTGCTTGTACGATCAAGATAGAACTTTTTACGTGCATACTCCTAATGTCGTACATGTGTTTGTGATTTGAAAAGTCACATTAGGTTGTATCCAATTTGCTTTTGTGATTTCATAATTACCACTTGTTGTTGTCTCCGAAGGTGACATATCCTTCGTTTATGCTAGAGAGCTTAGAGAATTGGGATGAATCTCCGGTCATATGCCTTGAGCATCCACTGTCAAGGTACCATCTCTTGCTCCTAGCTTGCGATGGTTTAGTTTTCTACAAGAAAGGATGATGTTTAGGTACCCATTTGCTTTTGGGTTCCTCACAAATAGATCTACATTTTTTATCATGTTGCATAGAATTTGTCATGGTTCCTTTAGGAACCCATATCAATTTGTTTGGACTCAATTTCCTGAATGGACAATAATGTGTCTTGTGACCAAATTTGCAACAAAAGTTGCATTTGCTTCTAACATGTAAGATGGGGCCTTTTACAAAGGTAGTTGGATTTTGGTGAGGACTCCTCACAAATCCAATCCCACTTCTTTTGGGAGCATGACCCTTGTTTGTAAGGATCATGTTTAATGACTTGCTACCAACCTCGAATTTCTTCAAGGTGTCCTTAAGTAGCAAGTTTTCTTTTTGACAGATTTCTAGATCATGACATTTTATACATGAATTTAAACTATCATGATATTCGATTTTTAACTTATTAAAATCACAAGTAAGACTATCCATGTACCTTTTTTAGCAATTTGTATTTTCTATTTATAACTTTGCATTCATCAAATAAATCATGGAAGGCATTTAATAATTCATCGAAAGACAAATCAGCATCTAATAAATCCGTTACCTCCTCTCCGATGGCCATTAAGGCGTAATGAGCAACTTGCTCGGTGTTGGACTCCTCTTCTTCAGACGCGCTCGAGTCATCCCATGTTGCTTGAAGAGCCTTCTTCTTTGATGTTCTTCTTTTGACTTGGGGACAATCATTCTTGCAGTGTCCCGGCTTTTTACATTCGTAGCAGATCACTTGGTCCTTCTTGGGTTCAAGTTTATTTTTCACATCGTTTTTAAACTTGTTTCTTTTGAAGAATTTCTTAAACTTTTTTGTCAAAAGTGCCAAGTCATCATCACAGTCCTCATCACTTGAGTTTTCTCTCAAGTGGCATTCAGAAGTTTTAAGTGCCATATCCTTCCTGTTCTTTGGAAGGATGTCTTCATGCTCTTCATGAGCTTTGCAAGTCATTTCGTAGGTCATTAATGACCCGATTAGTTCTTCAAGAGGGAAGTTGCGCAGATCTTTTGCCTCTTGAATGGCAGTGACTTTAGGATCCCAACTTTTAGGAAGGGATCTTAGTATTTTATTTACGAGTTCAAAATCCGAAAAACTTTTTCCGAGTCCTTTTAGACTGTTGACGACATCCGTGAAACGGGTAAACATGTCGCCAATGGTTTCACTCGGTTTCATTCGGAAAAGTTCAAAAGAATGCAGCAACAGATTGATTTTTGACTCTTTCACTCTACTTGTGCCCTCGTGGGTCACTTCAAGTGTGTGCCAAATATCAAATGCAGTTTCGCAAGTTGAAACACGATTAAACTCGTTTTTATCAAGTGCGCAAAATAAGGCATTCATAGCCTTTGCATTAAGAGCGAAAGCCTTCTTTTCCAACTCATTCCAATCGATCATTGGAAGAGAAGACTTTGAAAATCCGTTTTCAACAAGGTTCCACAGTTCAAAATCCATAGAAATAAGAAAGATCCTCATTCGGGTCTACCAGTAGGTGTAGTCCGTTCCACTGAACATGGGTGGACGTGTAATAGAATGCCCCTCTTGGTTTCCGGCGTAAGCCATCTCTCTTGGGTTTTAATCCTTTAGAGAGTTAACCTCGCTCTGATACCAATTGTTAGGATCGAGAGCACTAAGAGGGGGGGGGGTGAATTAGTGCAGCGGAAATCTTACAGCAATTTAAAAGCTAAAGCTGCGTTCGTCCGATAAAAAATGATTTCGATATAAAAGCAGAATCACAGTGCAGTTTGCGTCTAAGCGCAGTTTTGCGTCTAAGCGCAGTTTGCGTCTAAACACTGTTTGCGTCTAAGCGCAGTTTGCGTCTAAGCACAGTTTGCGTCTAAGCGCAGTTTGCGTCTAAGCGCAGTTTGCGTCTAAACTCAGTTTTACGTCCAAACGCAGTTTTACGTCAAAACGCAGTTTTATGTCTAAATGCAGTTTTACGTCTAAACGCAGTTTTGCGTCTAAACGCTGTTTTACGTCTAAACGCAGTTTTACGTCTAAACGCAGTTTTGCGTCTAAACGCAGTTTTACGTCTAAACGTAATTTTACGTCTAAATGTAGTTTTGCGTCTAAAGGCAGTTTTGAACCTTGAAAAGCGTTTTACGTAGAAAGCAATTTGCAGTTATAAATGGAATCCGAATGTAAGCGTAAACTGCAGTGTGAAGATCGTACGAAAACACGATTTACGTTTGAATGCAGATTCTGAAAGATCAGAGCTTAGAAACTCGTTCGTAAAGGCGCAGAGGGCAGTAGCAATGTAGGAGGTTTGCAGTAATGGAAAAGTGCTCAAGGTAAAAGCAAACCAGAGATTTAGAGTGGTTCGGTCAGTCTTGACCTACTCCACTTTTGGCTTCCTCCTCCGACGAGGTCACCGACGTCAACTAGCTGCCTTCCTTCAATGGGCGAAGGCTAACTGCCCTTTTACAGTTTCTCTCCTTTTGACAGGCTTAGGAGACAACCTTTACAGATCCTTTCTCTCCTCTCTTTACAACTCAAGACTTAAAGAACAGAAGGAGGAGAACTTTAGGACTTTACACAAATTTGAGCTCTTAGAATCACTGAAAAGATCAAGAATTCGGTGTGGATCTGTCTCTTTTCAGTGTTGAATGGGTGGGGTATTTATAGGCCCCAACCCAATTCAAATTTGGAGCTCAAAACGATCACATCCCGGAATTCCGGGATTAGGCGGTTGCACCTCTTGACTGGAGAGGTGGCACCGCCTGGCAGAGCTCGAAGACTGAGCTCAGGCGATTGCACCTCTCTGCCAGAGCTCGAAGACTGAGCTCGATGGTTGCATCGCCTGGCAGAGCTCTAAGTCTGAGCTTGGTGGTTGCATCACCTGGCAGAGCTCGAAACTGAGCTCAGGCTGATGCACCTCTCTGCCAGAGGTGGTTGCACCTCTCTACCAGAGCTCGAAGACCGAGCTCAGGCGATGCATCTCCTGTCCAAAGAGGTTGCACCTCTCTGCCATAGCTCGAAGACCGAGCTCGGTGGTTGCACCTCTTGGCAGAGCTCGAAACTTGAGCTCTGGCGGTGCTACCTCTTGACAGAGGAGGTTGCACCGCCCAGTCTCGCATGGAGACTGAGCCCTGGGCGGTTGCACCTCTTGGCTGGGGCGGTTGCACCGCCCAGTCCCGCTGGAAGACATGGCCTGGGCGGTTGCACCGCCTGGCTGGGGCGGTTGCACCGCCCAGTCCCGCAGCCCAGGCGGTTGCACCTCCTGGCCTAGGCGGTTGCACCGCCTGGTGCAATCAGGGTCCGAATGGTTCGCTCCATTCGGCCCAATTTGAATCTTTTCAGGGGCCCAATTGCCCCAAGATTAAGCTAATGGGATTACCTCCCATTTTCAAGCTTAATCATCGTGCTAACTACGATTAACTCTAAGACAACTTCTGCAGCTATGCTCCGATTCGTCAATCGCTTCTTCCGGCGAGTTTCCGGCGAACTTCCGTCGATCATCCGATAAACCCTCGGTGATCCTTCTGCGGACATCCGGCATACTCCTGGACTTTGCGACGATCCACTTGGCGAGTTCCGACGAGCTTCGCTTGGCAAGCTTCTGGACTTCTCGGATCTGTTCTCGCTGAACCTCCGACGACCGTCCGAACTTCCGTCGAACTCTCGAACTCCCAACGTGATCATGATCTTGACTCCGGCGCAACACCTGCTGCTTGTCTTACTCTCATCATAGATAATCCTGCACACTTATCTCAACACATAGATTAGATAACAAATGACAATTGACTTCATCATCAAAATCCGAGATTCAACACCGCCAGCATCGGGAACATAAGAGAATTCAAATTTTTGGAGCCCAAATTTGAATCCTCTTGAGGCCTATAAATACCCCTCAAGTCTCAGCTGAGAATACAACTTTTTGTGCAGCAAGTGATTGAGAGAAAAGTCTTAGAAGAGTCTTTGCCTTTCTTGTTTTCAATTTGCTAGTGTTCACCTCCTTCTTTCTTGCTGAAAATCTGTAAGAGAGTGAACCGCTTGTAAAAGTTATAAGAGGGGTATTTACCCTTCCCTTTCAAGAGATTTGCTAGTGGAAGGTGGGAGCCTCATCGAAGAGGGGCCTCGCAAGTGGATGTAGGTCATTTGACCGAACCACTGTAAAATCGGCGTAATCTCTGGTTTGCATTTACTTATTGTCATTTATATTACTGCAAACCATTTGCACTTTAATGCTATACTGCTTTGTCTCCGTCTTACTTATCTCTTCAAGTTAAAACGCAATCGAAACGGTTTCAAACGAAAACGTTACTTTTATCGTACGAAGTTTCCGAAAGTGTTTAAATCGTCAAAAGTTTATCACACTTTACCGCTGCACTAATTCACCCCCCCCCCTCTTAGTGCCGCTCCGATCCTAACAATTGGTATCAGAGCACGGTATTTCTCATTTCGGATTTACACCCGAGAGAAATGGCTCTTCATGGCTTTCAAGAGGGCTTTTCGGTTGTTCATCCACTGTTGTTTAACGGATTGGACTACACTTATCGGAAAACTCGAATGAGAGTTTTCTTGATTTCTATGAATTTAGATTTATGGAATATCGTTGAAAACGGCTTTCAACTTCCTTCTAAATCGATGAACGAATGGTCGGATTTGGAGAAGATGTATTTTTCTTTAAACGCAAAGGCTATGAATGCCTTATTTTGCGCTTTGGATAAAAATGAGTTCAATCATATTTCTAAATGCGAAATGGCTTTTGATATTTGGCGAACACTTGAAATCACGCACGCGGGAACTAGTAGAGTCAAAGACTCGAAAGTGAACATTTTAATGCATGATTTCGAGCGTTTTCAAATGAAGCCGAGCGAAACCATTGTTGACATGTACACCTGTTTTATGGATGTCATCAATGGTTTACAAGCTCTTGGCAAATGTTTCTCGAATTTTGAACTTGTTAGTAAAGTTTTACGATCACTTTCTAAAGCTTGGGAATCAAAAGTAACGGCAATACAAGAAACAAAAGATTTAAATATTTTTCCACTTGAAGAACTTATCGGCTCATTGATGACATATGAAATGGTGCGTAATGCACATGATGAACAAAATGAACACTTGAACCACCTTCCAAAGAATAGGAAGGATTTGGAACTCCGGACAAATGAATACCACTTGAGCGATGACTCAAGTGATGAGGACAATGATAAACTTGAACTTTGAACACTAACTATTAATAAGTTCATTAAACAAAAATCTAAAATAAACAATGAACTTGAACGGAGGAAGAGGCCAAAGAAAAGGAAGGCACCCAAGGATGAATCAAGAACTTCCAAAAATGAAACGGCAAATTGGGCTTTGACAAGCTTCGACTACAAAGTAAGTAACTCAACTCTCTTGAATTATTTTGAAATTACTTGATGTTTTCCATGATGCATTTTCTCTTTTCTTTTGAATAATTATTTTTCTTGAAAATTGTATGTTTTATGTTAATAGAATAAAATGTTAGATTTAAATAATCATATATATGTGCTTGAGAAGCAAGAATGTATATTTTGATGATTTCCATATTAACCTTCAATGATGATGCATGGTTTTTATATGGAAGGCTTGATGATTTTTTTAAACCTTGTCTTTGGTTTTCAAACATGATGTATGTTTTTGACATAAGAACAAAACTTGAGCATGTAAAGTCAATCACATAAATTAAAACTAAAGAAGTTTTAGTTATCTATAAGAATCATTCAAAATGATGTTCAATGAAACCATTGCATAATGATGTAATGAAAATATTAAACATTTTGAAACCATATTTTAGTGTCATGCATAATGATCATGCTTAATAAATTTCAAAATTATGCATATGAATCTTGTGATTTATGGATTATTGATTTTTACCATAATGAAAGTGCCTTATTAATCTTTGTTGTAATAAATCTTACACTTTCGGTTTTAAACATTATACATGTTTTTATTTGGTATAAGTGAAATAAAATCATATGAATTGAAACAACTAAAAAGAGGAAAATATTTTTTCCTTGAAAATTTAATTTTCTCTATCCTATTGATCTTGATGTTTATTATGGTAAATCTATGTATACCATTTTGAATCTCTTGAAAGTAACGGTGATATTTTGATGATTTTGATGATTTAAATTTGAAATGAGTTTTATCAAAATCATGATATTGATTTCTTGGAATAACATGAGATTACCTTTGATTATCATTTTGATTCATGGAATTTTGGATTCATGACTTGGTCTTACATTTGTTTATGAGATGGTTGAAATCTTTGTACGTTGGAATTCTTCCCTTCTCCTTTCAATTTATGCATGTTATATGTTAAAGATTTAAAACCATGTTTTGGTATCATGCATATCTAAGAAATATTGATGTGACAAATTGAATAAGTTGAAAATGAATGATGATTTTTCTCTTGAATATAACTTGTGATATTTTTTATATAAATCATATTTTGATTTCTCGACATTCGATACATGAGATTTTATTATAAATCAAAATTTCTCATTAATCGATCTTCTACGATTTTACTTGATATTCTCTTGAGAGGAGATTTTCTAAATGAATCATGATTTTTCCTTGTGAGTTCTTGGAGTTATTACTTGATTTTTCTTTTAAAACAAGATCTCTTCTTTGTACTCCTATGATTTTTCTTGATATTTTATTTAAAGAAGATATTTACTATATGAATCATATCTTTTGGTATTCAAATGATTTTATCCTTCATGACATGATTTCTTTGTATTTATGGCTTGCATGGCTTGAAATGTTTTGGTATGATGCATGCAATGATGAAATATTCATAAAGTTAAAATGATGTATGCAATACTTATGATAATGATGTACATGATGTATTTATTGCATATGATGTGTATCATGAATGCTTTAAATGATGAATGTTTGGTATCATGATCAACATGTTGATAAATGCTTGAAAATTTTAATGTTTGAGTATCATGTATGATATGCTTATTAATGATGATTGATTTATTTTTCGGTATCATGCATGAAAAATAAGGTTATTGAAATTGTGTATGTTTTAATTTGAATATATAATGATGCACAAATAAGAATGATACTTACCTTTGTCATAATATGAAAATTGATATAAGGGTCTTCCCTTCTTTTTGACATTGACAAAGGGGGAGCAAGAATTTCTAGCGTGGACATCATGAAAAGAGGCAAACTAACTAGCTTGCACAATTTAAGATGAAAGCAAAAATTGCACTTCTCAAAAGAGAAGATGCAAATGTAAAATTTGCCAAATTGTTTGCTTGCCTCATGTAAAACATTATCTCTTGCTAGTTTGGCATATTTGCTAGCTTGTATGTTGCAAAACTTGATCACCTTTTTCAAACATTTTGCTAGCTTACACTTTGCAAAGAAAGCAAAAATGGCACTTCTAGAAGAAAGAGCTTGTTATTTTGAACATCACAAGCTTGCCTATCTTAAGAAACAAAAATTGCAAAAGTGCTATCTTGCCTATCTCAAGAAGCAAAACTTGCAACTTACACATTGCAATAGGAAGCAAGAATTATGAGCTTACACAAGAAAGCTATCTTGCATTTGCTTTCGAAATTTTTGCTAGCTTGTATATTGTGAAACTTACATATCGTAAAAATTGCTAGCTTGTAGTCTAAAGAGAAGCAAAAAGTTGCTATCTCAAAAGAAGCAAATGTGCTATCTTTCCTATCTTAAGAGGCAAAAATGCTAACTTGCACATCTAGCAAAACTTGACAAATTTGCATATTTCAAGAAGCAATAGTTGCTTTCTTGAACATCTCAATATTGCTAGCTTGCATGATGTAGAACTTACTATCTTGAACATTACCAAAAGTGCTATCTTGTATGCTGTAAAACTTGCATATCTAAAACTTGATAGCTTGAATGTCCTAAGCATGATGCATTACTTGCTAAATTTTCTAGCTTCAAAACTGCATGTTGATAAAACTTAATATTATGTTTTCATGCAATGAGTTGAACTTATATTACAAACACAAAGAATAGTTATACTTCTCCTTTTTGTTGATGACAAAGGGGGAGAAGTATGTTGATGACATGATATGCATAAGTTTATGCATATGTTCATGATGATGTGTTGCAAGTATTCATGATGAATATTGCAAAGACTTGAATTCAGTTTGAATTCAAGGTTCTATCAATATGGCATATTGATAGGGGGAGTTTGTTTAAACTCCGGGAGTTAAGGTTAACTCCGTCATCAAGTGGTTGTCATCATCAAAAAGGGGGAGATTGTTAAATCTCGTATTTTGATGATGAAACCACTTGATATGTGTTTATGATTTAAACTGCATTTTGAGCGATGCAGGTCTACTCGATCAGGTTTAGACAGTTGACGCAAGAGGAATTGATGTTGCGCCGGAAGAGATCACGTCAGGATATTGGATGGCTGAATGCTTCGGATGTCGGGCATCGGGCCAAAGAGAGCGAAATTGCGCCAAGGTTATCGGGGTTGCGGAGGTCAACCGCCGATTGAGCAACAAGCTGCAAGAGAGGACGATGCACCGAAGAATCGGATGAAGCGCCAACCAATGACGTGCCGGGCAACAGAATGTCAATTCGCATTGTAATAATTGTCTAGATCGGAGTTAAGTTTTGGTTTGTGTGTGCAGGATTAACTACGATAACGATGAAGACATAAAGCAAAACAAAGTGCTTAAGTCAAGCGCGAAGGATTCATTGGGAGTTCGAGAGTTCGATGGAAGTTCGAAGGTTCGTCGGGAATGCTGCCGGAACTAGCCGAGAATGAGTAGGGAGCTTGCCGAAGGGTTTTTCGGAAGCTCGCCGGAAGGTTCGTTGGAAGTTCGCGGAGCTCACCGAGAAAGATCAGAGCTTACCAAAGAAGCTTGTTGGAACTCGCCAAGATCAAATCGTGAAGTCTAGGAGCTTGCCGGGAGTCCGCAGAATGGTTTCCGAGAGTTTATCGGAAGACCGTCGGAAGTTCGCCGGAAGCTCGCCGGAAGAAGTCTTGACTTACGAACTTTGTAATAGCTAGAAAATGTCTTTAAATTCATAGTTAGCATGTTAATTAGGATTAGAATTAGGTGTTAATCCTATAACCCAAGTAGGGGCCAATTGGGCCCGAGTTCGGACTGGTTTGGGCCAAGTTTGGAGCCCAACCAGTGAGCTGAATTGGCCTAGGCGGTGGCACCGCCTGGGCTGGGCGGTGACACCTCCTGTGCTGGGCGGTGGCACCGCTTGGCTGGGCGGTGGCACCGCCAGCATCGGGAACATAAGAGAATTCAAAATTTTGGAGCCCAAATTTGAATCCTCTTGAGGCCTATAAATACCCGTCAAGTCTCAGCTGAGAATATAACTTTTTGTGTAGCAAGTGATTGAGAGAAAAGTCTTAGAAGAGTCTTTGTCTTTCTTGTTTTCAATTTGCTAGTGTTCACCTCCTTCTTTCTTGCTGAAAATCTGTAAGAGAGTGAACCGCTTGTAAAAGTTATAAGAGGGGTATTTACCCTTCCCTTTCAAGAGATTTGCTAGTGGAAGGTGGGAGCCGCATCGAAGAGGGGCCTCGCAAGTGGATGTAGGTCATTTGACCGAACCACTGTAAAATCGGCGTAATCTCTGGTTTGCATTTACTTATTGTCATTTATATTACTGCAAACCATTTGCACTTTAATGCTATAATGCTTTGTCTCCGTCTTACTTATCTCTTCAAGTTAAAACGCAATCGAAACGGTTTCAAACGAAAACTTTACTTTTATCGTACGTAGTTTCCGAAAGTGTTTAAATCGTCAAAAGTTTATCACACTTTACCACTGCACTAATTCACCCCCCCCCCCCCCTCTTAGTGCCGCTCCGATCCTAACAATCGGGAGCCTACTGGTAGTCCGCCGGATGAAACCCGAGGGCGTATCGGAAGTCCGCCGGAAGATCGCAGGAAAGCTCGCCGAAACAAAACTCGATGTTTGTCGGTTGAAAACTTACTTAGGATTATGTTTTTGGGTATGTAGTTCTAATGTAATTAGGGTTAGGATTAAGGGATGATCCTATATCTTGGTTAGGGGCCAACTGGGCCCAAAAGTGACCTGGTTTGGGACGAAATTAAAGCCCAACCAGAGATCTATAGGGACGGGCGGTGGAACCGCCGGATTGGGTGGTGGGACCGCCCAGAGCTCGAAGTGTCAAGCGGTGGCACCGCCCAGCACCCGAGATTAGGCGATGGCACAGCCACCGACAAGCGGTGGCACCGCCACCGATAGGCGGTGGCACCGCCAGTCTCGGAAACCCAAGAGAATTCAAAGTTTGGAGCCCAAATTTGAATCCTCTTGGGGCCTATAAATACTCCTCAATTCTCAGCAGAGAATACAACTTTTGCAAAGCATTAGTTTGAGATAAGAGCCTTAGCAAAGTTTTAGCAAGTCTTGTTTTCAAATTGCTTGAGTGTTCACCTCCTTTCTTCTTGTTGAAAAATTGTAAGAGTGTGAACCACTTGTAAAGGTTGTAAGAAGGGTATTAGTCCTTCCCCTTCAAAGTGATTTGCTAGTGGAAGTTGGAAGCCTCATTGAAGAAGGCTTCGCAAGTGGATGTAGGTCATTTGACCGAACCACTTTAAATTGGTGTGTTCATTGAATCTCTGAGTACTTACCTTTCTGCAATCATTTCCGGTTTCTTGCTTTACTCAAGTTACAATCATTGCAAAATCTCCTTGCATTTTACGGAATCATTTTCAAACTTACAAGTTTTAATCCGCTGCACTAATTCACCCCCCCCCCCCCACCCACCCCCCTCTTAGTGCCGCTCCGATCCTAACAGAAAGGGCACCAAAAGCTTGCATTTATTCTAAGAATTTGAGAGTTTAAAAATATTGTAAAAGGCTAGAAGTTCTTCTCCATATTTTCTTCTATTTTTTTATCATTCAAGAGAGGAGTGAAAATTTGTAAGGGTTGTATCCTAAGCCTGTCAAAAGGAGTAAAGCTATAAAAGGGTGGTTGGCCTTCGCCTATTGAATGAAGTGTTAGGATCAAGAGCACTAAGAGGGGAAAACCTTCTTAAAATAGTGCAGCGGAAAACCTTCGACGTTTAAAATAAAAACTGCGTTTGTTCGTTAAAAGTGATTTCGGTAAGAAAGTCGATTCGTAAATCACTTTAACTTTTGTTTAAGCGAGATGCAGCAAAGATATAAATGCAGTTTGCAGTTATCATTCAAATCAGATAGTAGGCGCAAACTGAAATATGATATTCGTACGAAAAAACTGATTTACGTCTAAAAGCTGATTCGTGAATCACTTGATTAAGTGAGATGTAGTTTAAGCAAGGATATAAAGGCAGTTTGCAGTTATAATAGAAATCAAAACGTAAACGCAAACCGAAATATGATGATCGTACGATAAAATTGATTTACATCTAAACGCTGATTCGGAAAGTGCAAGGCTTGAAACCCGATCGTATATGCGCAGAGAGCAGTAAGCTTTTGAGAAGGTTTGCAGTAAAGATAATATGCTCAAAATAAATGCAAACCGAGATTTAGAGTGGTTCGGTCAATCTTGACCTACTCCACTTTTGCCTTCCTCCACCGATGAGGTCACCGACGTCAACTAGAGGCCTTCCTTCAATAGGTGAAGGCCAACCACCCTTTTACAGTTTCACTCCTTTTGACGGGCTTAGGAGACAACCCTTACAAAATTTTCTCTCCTCTCTTTAAAGCTCAGAACTTGGAAGAAAAGAGGGAGAAGAACTTTTGGCCTTTACAACAATTTTGATCTCTAAAAATCATAGAACAAGATCAAGATTTCGGTGTATGTTGTGTGTTCTTTCAGTGCTGAAAGGGTGGGGTATTTATAGGCCCCAACCCAGTTCAAATTTGGAGCTCAAAACTGTCAATTCCCAGAATTCCGGGATCTGGCGGTTGCACCTCCTGACTGAGGCGGTTGCACCGCCTGGCAAAGCTCGAAGACTGAGCCTCTAGGCGGTGCCACCTCCTGTCAGGGACGGTTGCACCTCCTGCCAGAACTCGAAGACCGAGCTCAAGCGGTGCCACTGCCAGACTGAGGCGGTTGCACCTCCTAGCAGAGCTCGAAGACCGAGCTTAGGCGGTGTCACCTCCTGTCATGGGAGGCTGCACCGCCCAGTCTCGCTCGGAGACTGAGCCCAGGCGGTGCCACCTCTTGGCTGGGGAGGTTGCACTGCCTAGTCTCGCTCGGAGACTTAGCCCAAGCGGTGCCACTGCCTGGCTGGGGCTGTTGCACCTCCCAGCAGAAATCAGGGTCCGAATGGGTTGATCTATTCAGCCCAATTTGGGTTTTTCAAGGGCCCAATTGCCCCAAGATTAAGTTAATGGGATCACCTCCTATTTCCAACTTAATCATTGTGCTAACTACAATATTCCCTAAGACATTTACTGCAACTTGCTCCGGTGCGTCAATCGCTTCTTCCGGCGAGCTTCCGAGGAACTTCCGTCGATCATCCGATGAACCCTCGGTGATGCTCCTGCGGACTTCCGGCAAACTCCTGGACTTGTGATGATCCACTTGGCGAGTTCCGACGAGCTTCTTTGGCAAGCTTATGGACTTCTTGGATTTGTTCCCGCAGAACCTCCGACGACTGCCCGAACTTCCATCGAACTCTCGAACTCCCAACGTGATCATTGTCTTGACTCCGGCGCAACTCCTGCTGCATGTCTTTCTTCCATCGTAGTTAATCCTACACACTTAAAACAAAACTTCGATCGAGACAATTAATCCTAAGCAATTAACCAAGTTGTTCGGCATGTCATTGGTCCCTCGACGCTTCGTCCGATTCTTCGGCCCATCGTCCTCTCCTGCAGCCTATTGCCCAATCGGTCAATTGACTCCGCAACTCTGATATCCTTGGCATAATACCCGCTCTTCTTGGCCCGATGCCCAAGTCCACGGCTTGAAGCTTTCTGTCGATACGTCGACCGATCCACCGGCCCGACGTCCAATCTTCTGACATGTTCCTTCGGCACAACATGATTTTCCTGCTTTAATTGTCTCATCCTAATCGAAGCATCCTGTGTCACTCAAAACGCAGATTAAATCATAAACATATATCAAGTAGTTTCATCATCAAAATACGAGATTCAACAATCTCCCCCTTTTTGATGATGACAACCACTTAATGACGGAGTTAAACTTAACTCCTGGAGTTTAAACAAACTCCCCCCTATCAATATGCCATATTGATAGAACCTTGAATTCAAACTGAATTCAAGTCATTGCAATATTCATCATGAATACTTGCAACACGTCATCATGAACTTATGCATAAACTTATGTATAACATCATACTTCTCCCCCTTTGTCATCAACAAAAAGGAGAAGTCCAACTATTCTTGTGTTTGGAATATTAGTTTAACTTATTGCATGAAAAACATAATATCAAGTTTTATCATCATGCAATTTTGAAGCCAGAAAATTTAGCAAATGTCACATCATGCTTAGAACATTCAAGCTATCAAGTTTTAGATATGCAAGTTTTATAGCATACAAGATAGCACTTTTAGAACATGCAAGCTAGCAATGTTACAACATTTTAGAACTTGCAAGCTAGCAATTTAGAGATGTTCAAGAAGGCAACTCTTGCTTCTTGAAATATGCAAGTTGCAAGCTAGCAAATTTTTGCTTCCTTTGCAATGTTTGAGCTCACAATTTTGCTTCCATTGCAAGGTGTAAGTTTAGCATGTTTTGCTTCTTGAGATAGGCAAGATAGCACTTTTGCAATTTTTGTTTAGCAAGCTTGTGATGTTCAAGATAACAAGCTCTTCCTTCTCTTTTGAGAAGTGTCATCTTTGCTTTCTTTGCAAAGTGCAAGCTAGCAAAATGCCAAAAGCAAGAGATAATGTTTTACATGAGGCAAGCAAACAATTTGGCAAGTGTTACATTTGCATCTTCTCTTTAGAGGAGTGTAATTTTTGCTTTCATCTTGAATTGTGTAAGCTAGCTAGTTTGCCTCTTTTCATGATATCCACACTAGAAATTCTTGCTCCCCCTTTGTCATTGTCAAAAAGAAGGGAAGACCCTTTTTTCTTTCAATTTTCAGATTATGACAAAGGTAAGTATCAATTTTATTTGTGCATCATTATATATTCAAATTAAAACATACACAATTTCAAAAACCTTATTTTTCATGCACGATACCGAAAAATCAATCATCATTAATGGGTATATCATACATGATACTCAAACATTAAAATTTTTAAGCATTTATCAACATGTTGATCATGATACCAAACATTCATCATTTAAAGCATTCATGATACATATCATATGCAATACATCATTGTCATAAGTATTGCATGCATCATTTCAAATTCATGAATATTTCATCATTGCATGCATCATGCTAAATCATAAAATATGCAATCATCATCAATGCATGATTCCTAATCATCATTTATTTTGTAACATGCTGGTACCAAATTTGTCAAATTACATCCTACCATACATGATCGAAACTTCTTATTTGTATCAAAACAAATTAATGAATATTTCATGTATTCTTATCATCACATAAGGAATATCAAGAAGAATTATTATGTGATGAGATAAACATTTCATGAATACAAGGAATTGCATAAAAATCATATCATAAGTGTTTCATGTATTCATATTATCACATGAAGCATACAAGACAACAATGCAAAGAATCACAAAAGCACTTTATTTTTGCATAAGAAATCTCATTGTATTATAATTTATAAATTCTTTCTCTACACATGAATCATAGGAGATATATATGTGAAACAAATCTTTGCAAAAAACACTATCATCCATATTTCAAGATGGAATTTATAAGCAAGAATCATTTCATCAAATCCATTTCAGAAAAATATTTTTCATAAGTGTATGAGAAAATCCGATTATTAGGATACCAATTGTTAAGCGAATCCGAAAATGAAATTAACACTTTCATGCATTCGGACAAGATTTTGCTATAGATTTTCAAGTTCAATCATGAAGATAAAACATGCTCATGATCATAAAAACACATAATTTCCAACATGTTATTAAGGCATGTAATAGTGTAAAATCATCATGGCAATTAAGTGATTTGAACATTGAATCAAGAAAGTCCGAAAAATAATCTTAACAAGTTCATGCATTCGAGCACATTTTTGCCATAGTTTTTCAAATACACTCATGAAAATAACACATGCATATCATCATGTATAGCTTAAAATCTCATGCATAAAATTGTTAATCAAAATATTATGCATTTCTTCAAATCAAACATGATTTTGTTTAATCAAAATCGAGAAATAACAATGGAAATCAGCGTAATACACATTATTACTTCTTAACCATGATTTCATATTTTCAATCAAGATCATTTTATTTGTTTATCATAAAATATGAAATATTATCATTTTCGAAATTACTTAGCATGATCATAATTTTTTTAAAACATGTAATTTTTAAGAAAATTAATTCTAAACTAAAAGAGAAAATAATCATGAAAGCATCAAGTAATTTCAAAATAAATTAGGGGGATTTCGATTACCTCATCATTGAAAGCAATTAAGGCGTAGTTTGCCACCTCGCCTTTCTTGATTTTCTCCTCATCTTCAAAGGAGCTCGATTCATCCCACTTTGTGTTCTTCTTCTTTGGCCTCTTCCTTCGTTCAAGTTTATTGTTTATTTAGATTTTTGTTTAATAAACTTATTAAGATTTAGTGTTCGAAGTTAAAGTTCATCATTGTCCTCATCACTTGAGTCATCGCTCAAGTGGTATTCATTTGTCCGGAGTTCCAAATCCTTCCTGTTCTTTGGAAGGTGATTTTGTTCATCATGTTCATCATGTGTATTGTGCACCATTTCATATGTCATCAACGAACCAATTAGTTCTTCAAGTGGTAAGTTGTTTAGGTTTTTAGCTTCTTGTATTGCAGTTACTTTTGAATCCCACTTCTTAGAAAGAGAACGTAAAATCTTGTTTACGAGTTCAAAATCCGAAAAATATTTTCCAAGAGCTCTTAAACTATTGACGACATCCATGAAACGGGTGTACATGTCGCCTATAGTCTCGCTTGGTTGCATTCGAAAAAGCTCAAAATCATGCAATAAAATGTTAACTTTCGAGTCTTTGACTCTACTAGTTCCCTCGTGCGTGATTTCAAGTGTTCGCCAAATGTCAAAAGCCGTTTCGCACGTAGAAATCCGATTGAACTCATTTTTGTCCAAAGTGCAAAATAAGGCATTCATAGCCTTTGCGTTTAAAGAAAAATACTTCTTCTCCAAATCTGACCATTCGTTCATCGGTTTAGAGGGAAGTTGAAAACTGTTTTCAACGATGTTCCATAAATCCAAATTCATAGAAATCAAGAAAACTCTCATTCGAGTTTTCCAATAAGTGTAGTCCAATCCGTTAAACAACGGTGGACGAACAACTGATAAGCCCTCTTGAAAGTCATGCAGAGTCATTTCTCTCAGGTGTAAATCCGAAATGAGAAATGCCGGGCTCTTATACCAATTGTTAGGATTAAGAGAACTAAGAGGGGGGGGGGTGAATTAGTGCAGCGGAAAACCTTCGACGTTTAAAATAAAAACTGCGTTCGTTCGTTAAAAGTGATTTCGGTAAGAAAGCCAATTTGTAAATCACTTTAACTTTTGTTTAAGCGAGATGCAGCAAAGATATAAATGCAGTTTGCAGTTATGATTCAAATCAGATAGTAGGCGTAAACTGAAATATGATATTCGTATGAAAAAACTGATTTACGTCTAAAAGCTGATTTGTAAATCACTTGATTAAGCGAGATGCAGTTTAAGCAAGGATATAAAGGCAGTTTGCAGTTATAATAGAAATCAAAACGTAAATGCAAACCGAAATATGATGATTGTACGATAAAACTGATTTATGTCTAAACGCTAATTCGGAAAGTGCAAGGCTTGAAACCCGATCGTATATGCGCAGAGAGCAGTAAGCTTTTGAGAAGGTTTGCAGTAAAGATAATATGCTCAAAGTAAATGCAAACCGAGATTTAGAGTGCTTCGGTCAATCTTGACCTACTCCACTTTTGGCTTCCTCCACCGACGAGGACACCGATGTCAACTAGAGGCCTTCCTTCAATAGGCGAAGGCCAACCACCCCTTTTACAGTTTCACTCCTTTTGACGGGCTTAGGAGACAACCCTTACAGAATTTTCTCTCCTCTCTTTAAAGCTCAGAACTTGGAAGAAAAGAGGGAGAAGAACTTTTGGCCTTTACAACAATTTTGAGCTCTAAAAATCACAGAACAAGATCAAGATTTTGGTGTATGTTGTGTGTTCTTTCAGTGCTGAAAGGGTGGGGTATTTATACGCCCCAACCCAGTTCAAATTTGGAGCTCGAAACTGTCAATTCCCGGAATTCCGGGATCTGGCGGTTGCACCTCCTGATTGAGGCGGTTGCACCGCCTGGCAGAGCTCGAAGACTGAGCCTCTGGGCGGTGCCACCTCCTGTCAGGGGCGGTTGCACCTCCTACCAGAGCTCGAAGACCGAGTTCAGGCAGTGCCACTGCCTGACTGAGGCGGTTGCACCTCCTGGCAGAGCTCGAAGACCGAGCTCAGGCGGTGCCACCTCCTGTCACGGGAGGTTGCACCGCCCAGTCTCGCTCGGAGACTAAGCCCAGGCGGTGCCACCTCCTGGTTGGAGCGATTGCACCGCCCAGTCTCACTCGGAGACTTAGCCAAGGCAGTGCCACCTCCTGGTTGGGGCGGTTGCACCTCCCAGCAGAAATCAGGGTCCAAATGGGTTGATCCATTCGGCCCAATTTGGGTTTTTCAGGGGCCCAATTGCCCCAAGATTAAGTTAATGGGATCACCTCCCATTTCCAACTTAATCATTGTGCTAACTACAATATTCCCTAAGACATTTACTGCAACTTGCTCCGGTGCGTCAATCGTTTCATTTGGCGAGCTTCCGGCGAACTTCCGTCGATCATCCGATGAACCCTCAGTGATGCTCCTGGACTTGCTGTTGAATCTCGGATTTTGATGATGAAATCAATTGATGGGTTAATTGATCTAATCCATATTATTGAGTTAAGTGTGCAGGATTAACTACGATAACCAGAAAACACAAAGCAAGAATACCGGAGTCAAGATCGATGGACGTTTAAGAGTCCGAAGAATCGTCGGAGATGCTGCCGAAACCAACCGAGAAGAAATCGGGAACCTATCAGAATTTTCGGAAGTTCACCGAAGAGATCGTCGGAGGTTCATGGAGATCACCGAGAAGGCTCGGCTACTCGTTAAAGTCATCACAAGATCGGGAGCTTGATGGGAGTCCGTCGGAAGAAAGTTCATCGGAAAGCTCGCCGGAACAAGACTCGACGTTCGCGGTTGAAAACTTGCTTAGGATGTGTTTTGTTATGTAGTTCACTTGTAATTAGGATTAGGATTAAGAGATAATCCTATATCCTGGTTAGGGGCCAATTGGGCCCAAAGTCAGATTTGGTTTGGGCTAAAATTAAGCCAAACCAGTGAACCGGAGAGCCAGGCGGTGGCACCGCCCAGCACCCGAGAGCTAGGCGATGACACCTCCTGGGCTGGGCGGTTGCACCGTCCAGCACCCGAGCGCTGGGCGGTGGCACCGCCAGCATCGGGAACCCAAAGAGAATTTAAATTTTGGAGCCCAAATTTGAATCCTCTTGAGGCCTATAAATACCCCTCAAATCTCAGCTGAGATTACAACTTTTGAGAAGCATTTGATTGAGAGAAAAGTCTTAAAAAGTCTTAGCAAGTCTTGTTTTCAATTTGCTAGAGAGTTCTACTCCTTCTTTCTCATTGAAAATTTGTAAGAGGTTGAACTGCTTGTAAAAGGTTGTAAGAGGGGTATTTACCCTTCCATTTCACGAGATTTGCTAGTGGAAGGTGGGAGCCTCATCGAAGAGGGGCCTCGCAAGTGGATGTAGGTCATTTGACCGAACCACTCTAAAATTGGCGTAATCTCTGGTTTGCATTTCATTATTGCTATTTACATTACTGCAAACCTTTTTACATGCTTTAGTTCCTTATTACCTTTGCTGCGCAACTTTAAGAATACGCTTTCAAGTTAAGCTTTTCAAGTTCCGTTCTTATCGTACGAAAGATTTTTCTAAAACCGAAGTTTTAATCCGCTGCACTAATTCACCCCCCCCTCCTCTTAGTGCCGCTCCGATCCTAACAAGTGGTATCAGAGCGAGGTTATCTCTCATATTTGGTTTAATACCCAAGAGAGATGGCTTACTCCGGCATGCAAGAGGGCAATTCTATTGCACGACCACCTTTGTTTAATGGGTCGGATTACACATATTGGAAGACTCGCATGAGGATCTTCCTCATTTCTATGGACTTTGAGCTTTGGTCTATTGTCGATAATGGATTTCAAAAATCTTATCTTCCGATGAGCGAATGGAATGAATCGGAGAAGAAGGTTTTTGCTTTAAATGCAAAGGCTATGAATGCCTTGTTTTGTGCACTAGACAAAAACGAATTTAATCGTGTTTCAATTTGTGATTCGGCTTTTGATATTTGGAGAACTCTTGAGGTCACTCATGAAGGCACTAGCCGAGTGAAAGAGTCCAAAATCAACATCCTTGTGCACTCTTACGAACTTTTCCGAATGAAACCAAGTGAGTCCATCGGAGACATGTACACCCGGTTTACGGATGTCATCAATGGACTCAAAGCTCTTGGTAAAGATTTTACTAACTTTGAACTAGTAACTAAAATCTTAAGATCCCTCCCTAAAAGTTGGGATCCAAAAGTTACGGTCATTCAAGAGGCCAAAGACCTTAAAGCATTCCCTCTTGAAGAACTCATTGGGTCTCTAATGACCTACGAAATGACATGTCAAGCTCATGACGAGCTCGAGAACCCCCTTCCAAAGAACAGGAAGGATATGACACTCAAATCACAAGAAGACCACTTGAAAGGAACATCATGTGATGAGGACAGTGACAATGACATTGCACTTTTGACTCAAAAATTTAAAAAATATTTAAGAAAGAACAAATTTAAAAATAATATAAAAAATAAATTTGAACAAAAAAAGGACCAAGTGATTTGCTATGAATGCAAAAAACCGGGACACTACAAGAACGATTGTCCTCAAGCCAAAAAGAGAACATCAAAGAAGAAGGCGCTCAAGGCAATGTGGGATGATTCAAGCGCGTCCGAAGAAGAGGAGTCCAACACCGAACAAGTTGCTCATTACGCGCTAATGGCTTTAGGAGAAGAGGTATGTGATTTATTTAATGAAGATTTATCTTTTGAAGAACTCTCTATCGCTTTTCATGAATTATTTGATGAATGTAGAACTGTTAGCAAGAAGTTAAGTATCTTAAAGAAAGAGCATGCTTTGCTACAAGATAAGTTTGATAATCTTCAAACTCCTCCATGCTCTAAGTGTGAGCATTTAGAAGTAATAAAAAATGAAAATTTGCTTCTTAAAGAAACCTTAAACAAGTTTAAGGTTGGTAGCAAAGGATTAGATATGATCCTTGCACACAAGGGTCACATCGCAAATAGAAATGGAATTGGATTTGTAAAAGAATTACATCAAAATCCTACCACTTTCATAAAAGGACCTACATTACATGTTTCCTCTTATATGAAATGTAACTTCTGTTGCAAATCCGGACATATTGCCTACAAATATCCATTTAGGAAAATTAGTTCACAAAAATTAATATGGGTTCCTAAAGGAACTATAAAGGATTCAATAATAAATAACAAAGTTAGTGGGTCAATTTTTGAGGCACCCAAAATCAAATGGGTACCTAAAAATCATCATCTTTTGTAGACAAACCCACAAGCTAGGAGCAAGAGATGGTATCTCGATAGTAGATGCTCAAGACATATGACTGGAGATCCATCTCATTTCTCTATGCTCACTAGCAAAGAAGAAGGGTACGTGACCTTCGGAGACAACAACAAAGGCAAAATCATTGGCAAGAGAACTATTGGTAACAAATTTAGTTTTTCCATTGATGGTGTTTTACTAGTTGATGGATTGAAACACAATCTCTTGAGTATTAGTCAACTATGCGATAAAGGTTATATCGTTAGATTTGAATCAAATATGTGCATTATTGAAAAGCCAAATCATAACATGACTATGATTGCTTTAAAACAAAATAATGTCTATACCATCAATCTTGATGAACTAAGTAATGAAATGTGTTTCTCCGCCGTAAATGATGATGCTTGGCTTTGGCATAGGAGATTAGGTCATGCAAGCATGAAAACAATATCTAAAATCTCATCTCAAGAATTAGTACGAGGGATTCCGAATATGAAGTTTATTAAGGATAAGGTATGCGATGCATGTCAACTAGGCAAACAAATAAAAACAAGCTTCAAACCAAAAAATCAAATTAGCATCACTAGACCATTACAATTGATCCATTTGGACTTATTTGGACCAATTGATACAACAAGTCTAGGTGGAAGCAAATATGCTTTTGTGATTGTGGATGACTACTCTAGATACACTTGGACCTATTTCTTAGCTCACAAAAGTGATTGCTTCAAGTGTTTCTCTAAATTTTGTAAACTCACTTAAAACGAAAAAGACTTCATGATCTCATAAATTCGGAGTGATCATGGTGGTGAATTCCAAAACCGTGACTTTCAAAATTTTTGCGAAGTTAATGGGTACAATCACAACTTCTCAACTCCAAGAAATCCTCAACAAAATGGAGTAGTTGAAAGGAAAAATAGAAACCTACAAGAAATGGCAAGAACTATGTTAAATGAACATAGTTTACCCAAATACTTTTGGGCCGAAGCTGTAAATACGGCTTGTTATATCATGAATAGGGTCCTAATAAGACAATCTCTATCAAAAACTCCCTATGAATTATGGAATAACAAAAAACCAAATATTTCTTATTTTAAAGTTTTTGGTTGTAAATGCTTCATTTTAAATGAAAATGATGCCCTAGGTAAATTTGATGCTAAATCCGATGAAGGCATTTTTCTTGGTTACTTCTCCGTTTCTAAGGCCTTTCGTGTCTTTAACAAAAGGACCTTAGTAATAGAAGAGTCTATTCATGTAGTTTTTAATGAAATTTCTGATTTAAAGAAAAATGATTTTGATGATGATCTTGGTTTTGATAATTTGAATTTAAACGAACCCCCTCCTCAAAATAGCCATTTAAATGCATCTTCTTCTGAAATTTCTTTACCCAAAGAATGGAAGTATGTAGATACTCATCCAAAGGAGCTAATTATAGGAGATACAACAAAAGGGGTTCAAACTCGTTCTTCTTTCAAGAATTTTTGTGCTAACGCCGCTTTCCTTTCTCAAATTGAACCTAAATGCATTGACGAAGCCTTAAAAGATGATTTTTGGGTCATTGCAATGCAAGAAGAATTGAACCAATTTAAGAGAAATGAGGTATGGAAGCTTGTTCCTAGACCAAGTGACCACTTAGTCATAGGTACTAAGTGGGTCTTTACAAACAAGCAAGACGAAAATGGTATCGTGGTTAGAAACAAAGCTAGATTAGTGGCCAAAGGTTTCAACCAGGAAGAAGGTATCGATTACGAAGAAACCTTCGCTCCCGTGGCTCGATTAGAAGCCATAAGGATGCTCCTTGCCTATGCTAGTAGTAATAATTTTAAACTATTTCAAATGAATGTCAAAAGTGCTTTCTTGAATGGTTTTATTTCCGAAGAAGTATATGTCGAACAACCTCCCGGATTTGAAAATTCTCTTCTTCCTAATCATGTATTCAAATTGACTAAAGCTCTCTATGGCTTGAAACAAGCTCCTAGAGCTTGGTATGAAAGGCTTAGTTCCTTTCTTATTTTAAATAATTTTACCAAAGGCAAGGTTGATACTACATTGTTTCTTAAATATTTTAAAAATAATTTTCTTATTGTGCAAATTTATGTTGACGATATTATTTTTGGCTCTTCGGATGAATCACTATGTGAATCATTTGCCAAATGTATGAGTCATGAATTTGAAATGAGTTTAATGGGTGAATTAACTTTCTTTTTAGGATTACAAATCAAACAACTTAGTGATGGTATATTTCTTAACCAATCCAAATATACATTAGAATTGTTAAAATGATTTAACATGGATAATTCTGTTAGGATCTAGAGCACTAAGAGGGGGGGGTGAATTAGTGCAGCGGAAATCTTACAGCAATTTAAAACCGAAAGGTGCGTTCGTTCAATAAAATCTATTATGATGCAAAAGCCGATTCACAGTTTGTATTTAAGCGCAGTTTGCGTCTAAGCGCAGATTGCGTCTAAGAGCAGTTTACGTCTAAACGCAGTTTGCGTCTAAACGCAGTTTTACGTCTAAACTCAGTTTTACGTCTAAACGCAGTTTTACGTCTAAACGCAGTTTTACGTCTAAACGTAGTTTTACGTCTGAACGCAGTTTTGCATCGGAACACAGTTTTACGTCTGAACGCAGTTTTGCGTCTGAACGCAGTTTTGCGTCTGAACGCAGTTTTGCGTCTAAACGTGGTTTTACGTCTAAACACAGTTTTGCGTCTAAACGCAGTTTTATGTCTAAACGCAGAAACTGAACTTTGAAAATCTTTTTGTGAATGTGCAGAAAGCAGTTCGCAGTTATGAATGGAATCAAAGCGTAAGCGTAAACTGCGATGTAAAGATCGTACGAAAACACCGATTTACGTCTCAATGCAGATTCGGAAAGATCTGAACTTAGAGAATCGTTCGTAAAAGCGCAGAGGGCAGTAGCTATGTAGGAGGTTTGCAGTAATGATAAAGTGCTCAAATATAAACGCAAACCAGAGAATTAGAGTGGTTCGGTCAGTCTTGACCTACTCCACTTTTGGCTTCCTCCACCGATGAGGTTGCCGACGTCAACTAGAGGCCTTCCTTCAATAGGCGAAGGCCAACTGCCCTTTTACAGTTTCTCTCGTTTTGACAGGCTCAGGAGACAACCTTTACAGATCCTTTCTCTCCTCTCTTTACAACTCAAGACTTTGAAGAACAGAAAGAGGAGAACTTTTGGACTTTACACAATTTTGAGCTCTTAGAATCACAGAAAAGATTAAGAATTCGGAGTGGATCTATTACTTTCTGTGCTGAATTGGTGGGGTATTTATAGGCCCCAACCCAGTTCAATTTTGGAGCTCAAAACGATCAAATCCCGGAATTCCGAGATCAGGCGGTTGCACCTCTTGACTAGAGAGGTGGCACCGCCTGGCAGAGCTCGAAGACTGAGCTCAGGCGATTGCTCCTCTCTGCCAGAGCTCGAAGACTGAGCTCGATGGTTGCACCGCTTGGCAGAGCTCGAAGACTGAGCTCGGTGGTTGCACCGCCTGGCAGAGCTCGAAGTCTGAGCTCGGTGGTTGCATCACCTGGCAGAGCTCGAAACTGAGCTCAGGCTGATGCACCTCTCTGCCAGAGCTCGAAGACTGAGCTCGGTGGTTGCACTGCCTGGCAAAGCTCGAAGACTGAGCTCGGTGGTTGCACCGCCTGGCAGAGCTCGAAGTCTGAGCTCGGTGGTTGCTCCGCCTAGTAGAGCTCGAAACTTGAGCTCTGGCGGTGCTACCTCTTGACAGAGGAGGTTGCACCGCCCAGTCTCGCTTGGAGACTGAGCCCTCGGCGGTTGCACCTCTTGGCTGGGGCGGTTGCACCGCCCAGTCTCGTTGGGAGACTTAGCCTGGGCGGTGCTACCTCCCTGCCTGGGCGGTTGCACCTCCCACAGCAACTTGGGTCCGAATGGGTTGAACCATTCGACCCAATTTGAGTTCTTCAGGGGCCCAATTGCCCCAGGATTAAGCTAATGGGATCACCTCCCATTTCTAACTTAATCAACGTGCTAACTATGATTAAATCTAAGACAATTTCTGCAGCTTTGCTTCGGAACGTCAATCGCTTCTTCCGGCGAGTTTCCGGCGAACTTCCGTCGATCATCCGATGAACCCTCGGTGATGCTTCTGCAGACTTCCGGCAAACTCCTGGACTTTGCGACGATCCACTTGGCGAGTTCCGACGAGCTTCGCTTGGCAAGCTTCTGGACTTCTCGAATCTGTTCTCGCAGAACCTCCGACGACCGTCCGAACTTCCGTCGAACTCTCGAACTCCCAACGTGATCATGAACTTGACTCTGGCGCAACTCCTGCTGCTTGTCTAACTTTCATCGTAGTTAATCCTGCACACTTATCTCAACACATAGATTAGACAACAAATGACAATTGACTTCATCATCAAAATCCGAGATTCAACAATCTCTCCCTTTTTGATGATGACAATCAATTGATAATGGAGTTATCCTTAACTCCCCCTATCTATATGCCATAGTTGAGATAAGTCAACCTTGAATTCAAGACCTAAGAATTCAAGTGACGTATTGATAAGTTAGATCAGTTGAACTTATCAATACTCCCATCATGATACTCATCATGATGTATCTCTTCAAAGATGATGTCAAGGCTTGACATACATCATCAAGTTTGTATGATTGTGTTTGTAACTATTCACCATTTAATTGAACATTATCATTTAAAGCTGCGAGGGACTATTACATGATGCACACATATTATCATTCTAGCAAGTTTGCATTTACTTCACAAGATAGGATATCAACTCAAGACATAATGCAAACTATAGCACACGTTCATATATCTCTTGGTGATGCAAGGATGGCATAACCATAACATAGTTTATAGCATCACTCAAGTATTTGCAACTATGACATAGACATGATCATGGCAGTGTTTATCAATTTATATGTTTCTCCCCCTTTGTCATCAACAAAAAGCATTGTAATTGTGATACGAGGAAAACAATATTAGCAAGCTTATAGAGGAATTTTGCATAGATTGCTTTGAACACTTCTTCCCCCTTTTTGTTATAATCCATTTAACCCGCAAAGATATTACAAGATGAAATACATACACAGGAATCACTTTATCAGATTTATTTCATAAACTTATTTTTCATGAAAGTGTACGAATAAATCTGTTTTATATCATTCGAATAAATAAGATTCATTTGAACAAGATTTTGTTACAGATATAAATATGGCAATCAAGTGATCTGATCATTCAATATACTCCGAAAAATAATTTTAACAAATTCATCTATTCGGACATATCACATATCAAAGAAAAACAATATGATTAAAGTTCGAGATAACCCTTGCCACAAGGCATATGACAAATGTTTACCACAATAGATGTTTACAACCAGCATATCAGAAGTGAGTAACATAAGAAGTTTATAGCAACAACAAATGTTCATACAAGTTCATTCATGAGGTGGAAAATTAAAGTGCCTAAACAAGGAGTCAAATTGACTATGAATCTGCTGTAGCTCTGATAGAATTTGATCTTGTCGTTGTTCAATCCGTTCTTGTCTCTGTTCGAATCGGTCCATTCGAATCCCAATTTCTTCGACGGATGTATGAGTTTGCTCAACTGGATGTGTTTCCTCAAAGGGACAGATTGGAGGAGATTGGGTACTCCTTAATACTGGTGTTTTCGGTTCTGGTTCAGGTTGAGGAGGATCAGTTCTTCTAGGCATTCTAACCCAGTTACCGTTTCTATAGTGACATCTTAGTCGGTGAAGTAGACTTGTGTTTATTTTGCTGAATCTATCTTCTTTCATTACTTCTTCTTCTGGTGGTATTTGAATGTCGTAAGCTCTCATTATTCTAGTAATTATACCACCATATGGGAGCATCATGTCTTTCTTAGATAATTCTAACATGCTTTGTTGGATAAGATAGCCAAGACAGATGTCATGTCCCTTCATGATTAAGTATATAGTTCCTAATTCTAATTGACTCACTTCATCATGATGGTATTGTTTAGGAAGAATTATACTAGTCATGATATGATGAAGTAATTTAGTGTTCATAGGTAGTAGATGTTCACAACTTTTAGGAACAAATGTTATGTCGGGATTGGCAAAGATTGTTCCTAAGGCTTCAACATAGGATGTTCCAATAGTTTCATCAACCCATGATCCTCTAAAGTAAAGTCCTATGCTTTTCATGGGAATGTCTATCATATCACAAATGAATCTATCAGTGATTGAGATGTGTTGTCCTAAAAGATAGGTGGACATCCTTTCTTCCTCATCTATTTGTATGTTATTGTAAAACAATCGAACTAGCCTAGGATAGATGGGTTCATTAATCTGTAAGATTGAAAGTAGATCTAGGTTTGCAAACCATTGGATAGTTTCTAAGTCTCTAAGTTCATGTATATCTACGTATTTTCCCTTATGAATGCTTCTAAGTTCGAAGGAGGAAAATTTTTCAGCATGGTTTTTTGAATCAAAGAGGGTGAAATCAAACTCTTCTACTAATCTCCTCTTTCCCTTGTCCCTTGAGGATCTTCTAGATCCCATAACTACAGCAGTTTAGAGGGATAAAGATGAGCAAGAGAACAAAACAGAATTTAAGAGGTTCTTAGAGAATACCTATGGTAGCGAAAACATTACTTGTACTTGGGACACATTCATATTGATCGATACTTGGACTAATTTAGGCGGAAATTGCAGCATTTAATTTAGTCCATTTTATGAGTCCACAACATTGAAGCAATTTCCAAATTATTTTTCTTGTGTTGGTTCTGTAAATGATAATGTTGATGGAGCTCCTGAACCCAATCACCAACCACAAGTCGCACGCCAATGAACAATAAGGATTATTTATGGAGGAAGGAGTCTGCTATTCGAATCATATCTGCGGCATACACTGATTGTATAAAGATGGTTTTGAAGAAAAAAAAACTCAAAAATCGAAAATTAGGGAAAGAATCACTCGGTTATGAACAGTTTACGAGAAAGAATCGCATCCGTCCGATCCTGAGCGGCTACACCAAATCTAACGGATCCTGTTGCCTGTACACCTCGAGTTGTCATCGTTGACCTTTCAATCATTATGCGACCGTAGTGGAGGCCGCTGTGACGCTCATAGCAGAGAACCTGGCCGTGCGTTCCGCCTCGACTGCAGCCGCCCACCGCCGGCAGATTCGACTCAGCGCCGCCGCCTTCCGCCTCGCCCGTTCCGTCCCCGCCCCCATCAGTTCCCAGATCACCCACTCGATCCCCGGCACCGCCGCCAGCTCTGCCACTATCGACGCCCCCGTTCGTCGGCACACCGCCACCAGCGCCGCCGCCGCGCTCTCCCTCGCCCAGTCCGAACCCCGCCGAAGCACCCCGACCAACCGGGCCACCGCCCCCTCCGCCTCCGCCACGGCTTCCGCCCCGCCCCTCCTCGCCACCGCCGCCAGCACCGCTGACGCCTCCTCCGCGACCTCGGGTTCTCCCGCGGTCTCCAGCGCTGCTGCCACTACCCCGCCCTCCACCAGGCGCCCGGTATTCTCTCGGTCCCCGGCAAGGCTCAGGATGGCGGCCATGGCGTCCTTCTTCGCGCTGGCGGGGCCATCGCGCGCCATCTGCACCAGCACCTCCACCATGCGGGGGTGCCGCGCGAGCCGCCGACGGTAGGAGTGGACGGAGCAGAGACTGAGCACGGTGGCGGCGGCGTTCTCCTTTGCTCGCCACGTGGTGCCCTCTGCTAGGACGTGGACGACGCCGTCGACGGCGCCGTCCGCGTGCATGATACGCCGTTTGTTGGCCTCCAAGATCGACAGATTGAGCAGCGCGGTCACGGCGTTGACCTGTAGCCCAGCGTCGGCTGACCGGAGCAGCGGGAGGAGCAGGGGGATTGCGCCGGCCTCCGCCACTAAGGCGCGGTTGTCGGACCCGTGCTTGGCCAGTAGCCGCAGCTCGTGGACGAGCCGGTGTGCGGCCTCCGTCGAAGGTGCTGTCGCGAGCTCCTCCACGAGGAAGGACGCCGTCATTCTTGATGTTTTGCTCCGAAATGAGAGGTATTTGGGAAGCTAAACGGAGTGGAGTGGAGATGGAGGAGGCTTGGAGGAGTAGAGAAGGGAAGGGAAGTCAGTTGGGGTCGGTTTCACCGCCGGCCCTAGCGTGGGTTAAAAAGGCAGAGTTGCGGGCGGTTGCACCTCTGGCTGGAGCGGTGCAACTGCTGGCAACCCGTGATGGCTGGAGGTGCCATCGCCAGCTGGAGAGGTGCCACCGCCTGCAGGCTGTGAGCACTTTGTTGTGATTTGATCAGGGGTGTTTTGTCTTGAGGAGAGTTTTCATTCAGAGCAATTAACGTTTCATATGAGTTTTTATTTTAAAGAAAACTTGTATGATTAAGATAGATCTTATAACGTGCATACTCCCACTGTCGTACGCATGTTTGTGATAGTTCGTTCAAGTTGGTAATCTTTTCAAGTTTATGACATACTTAGTTTCTTCATGATACAAGGTTTGATTTGAAGATGATGAATGAATAATATTGATAGATTCGATGATCAAGGGGATATGTGAATCATATGTTTCTGAAAAGTCACATTAGGTTGCATCCAAATCCTATTTGTGATTTCATAATTTCCACTCGTCATTTAAGCGTTGCGAGTTCCTTTTGACTTTTGGGTTATGATTGTCGAGAATCAAGGAGCAGAATATTAATTCTTGCTCCAGCCTAAAATTTTAATGTTTTTATAGGAAGGGATGATTTTTAGGTACCCATTTGCCTTTGGGTTTCTCACAAATAGATATACATTGTTTATCATGTTGCATGGAGTTTATTATGGTTCCTTTAGGAACCCAAATCAATTTGTTTGGACTTATTTTCTTGAATGGACAACAATGTGTCTTGTGTTCGAATTTACAACAGAAGTTACATTTGTCTTGATGTCGAATATGTAAGATGGGGCCTTTTATGAAGGTGGTTGGATTTTGGTGAGGACTTCTCACGAATCCAATGCCACTTCTTTTGGGAATGTGACCCTTGTTTGTAAGGATCATGTTCAATGACTTGCTACCAACCTCGAATTTCTTCAAGGTGTCCTTAAGTAGCAAGTTTTCTTTTTTGAGAGTTTCTAGATCATGGCATTTTATGCATGGGCTTAAACTATCATGATGTTCAGCATTTAACTTATCGAAATTACAAATAAGACTATCATGCTCCTTTTTTAGCAGTTTGTATTTACTACTGATAATCTTACACTCATCAAACAATTCATGGAAAGCATTTAATAATTCATCGAATGATAAATCTGCATCTATTGAATTTGTTACCTCATCTTCGATGGCCATTAAGGCGTAATGAGCAACTTGCTCGGTGTTGGACTCCTCTTCTTCGAATGCGCTTGAGTCATCCCAAGTTGCTTGAAGCGCCTTTTTCTTTGACGTTCTCCTTTTGACTTGGGGACAATCACTCTTGTAATGTCCCGGTTTTTTGCATTCATAGCAGATTACTTGGTCCTTCTTGGGTTCAAGTTTATTTTTTGTATCATTCTTAAACTTGTTTCTTTTAAAGAACTTTTTAAACTTTCTTGTTAGAAGTGCCAAGTCATCATCACAGTCCTCATCACTTAAGTTTTCTCTCAAGTGGCATTCAGAAGTTTTGAGTGCCATATCCTTCTTGTTCTTTGGAAGGATGTCTTCTTGCTCTTCATGAGCTTTACAAGTCATTTCGTAGGTCATTAATGACCCGATTAGTTCTTCAAGAGGGAAGTTGCGCAGATCTTTTGCCTCTTGAATAGCAGTGACTTTAGGATCCCAACTCTTAGGAAGGGATCTTAGTATCTTATTTACGAGTTCAAAATCCGAAAAACTTTTTCCGAGTCCTTTTAGACCGTTGACGACATCCGTGAAACGGGTAAACATGTCGCCAATGGTTTCACTCGGTTTCATTCGGAAAAGTTCAAAAGAATGCAACAACAGATTGATTTTTGACTCTTACACTCTACTTGTTCCCTCGTGGGTCACTTCAAGTGTGTGCCAAATATCAAATGTAGTTTCGCAAGTTGAAACACGATTAAACTCGTTTTTATCAAGTGCGCAAAATAAGGCATTCATAGCCTTTGAATTAAGAGCGAAAGCCTTCTTCTCCGATTCATTCCAATCGATCATTGGAAGAGAAGATTTTGAAAATCCGTTTTCAACAAGGTTCCACAGTTCAAAATCCATAGAAATAAGAAAGATCCTCATACGGGTCTTCCAGTAGGTGTAGTCCGTCCCACTGAACATGGGTGGACGTGTAATAGAATGCCCCTCTTGGTTTCCGGCGTATGTCATCTCTCTTGGGTTTTAATCCATTAGAGAGTCAACCTTGCTCTGATACCAATTGTTAGGATCTAGAGCACTAAGAGGGGGGGGGGGGTGAATTAGTGCAGCGGAAATCTTATAGCAATTTAAAATTGAAAGGTGCGTTCGTTCAATAAAATCTATTATGATGCAAAAGCCGATTCACAGTTTGTATTTAAGCGCAGTTTGCGTCTAAGCGCAGATTTCGTCTAAGAGCAGTTTACGTCTAAACGCAGTTTGCATCTAAACGCAGTTTTACGTCTAAACTCAGTTTTACGTCTAAACGCAGTTTTACGTCTAAACGCAGTTTTACGTCTAAACGCAGTGTTACGTCTGAACGCAGTTTTACGTCTGAACACAGTTTTACGTCTAAACGCAGTTTTGCGTCTGAACGCAGTTTTGCGTCTGAACGTAATTTTGCGTCTAAACGTGGTTTTACGTCTAAACACAGTTTTGCGTCTAAACGCAATTTTACGTCTAAACGCAGAAACTGAACTTTGAAAATCTTTTTGTGAATGTGCAGAAAGCAGTTCACAGTTATGAATGGAATCAAAGCGTAAGCGTAAACTGCGATGTAAAGATCGTACGAAAACACCGATTTATGTCTCAATGCAGATTCGGAAAGATCTGAACTTAGAGAATCGTTCGTAAAAGCGCAGAGGGCAGTAGCTATGTAGGAGGTTCGCAGTAATGATAAAGTGCTAAAAAATAAACGCAAACCAGAGATTTAGAGTGGTTCGGTCAGTCTTGACCTACTCCACTTTTGGCTTCCTCCATCGATGAGGTTGCCGACGTCAACTAGAGGCCTTCCTTCAATAGGCGAAGGCCAACTGCCCTTTTACAGTTTCTCTCCTTTTGACAGGCTCAGGAGACAACCTTTACAGATCCTTTCTCTCCTCTCTTTACAACTCAAGATTTTGAAGAACAGAAAGAGGAGAACTTTTGGACTTTACACAATTTTGAGCTCTTAGAATCACAGAAAAGATCAAGAATTCGGAGTGGATCTATTACTTTCTGTGCTGAATGGGTGGGGTATTTATAGGCCCCAACCTAGTTCAATTTTGGAGCTCAAAACGATCAAATCCCAGAATTCCGGGATCAGGCGGTTGCACCTCTTGACTGGAGAGGTGGCACCGCCTGGTAGAGCTCTAAGACTGAGCTCAGGCGATTGCTCCTCTCTGCCAGAGCTCGAAGACTGAGCTCAATGGTTGCACCGCCTGGCAGAGCTCGAAGACTGAGCTCGGTGGTTGCACCACCTGGCAGAGCTCGAAGTCTGAGCTCGGTGGTTGCATCACCTGGCAGAGCTCGAAACTGAGCAAAGGCTGATGCACCTCTCTACCAGAGCTCGAAGACTGAGCTCGGTGGTTGCACTGCCTGGCAGAGCTCGAAGACTGAGCTCGGTGGTTGCACCGCCTGGCAGAGCTCGAAGTCTGAGCTCGGTGGTTGCTCCGCTTGGCAGAGCTCGAAACTTGAGCTCTGGCGGTGCTACCTCTTGACCGAGGAGGTTGCACCGCCCAGTCTCGCTTGGAGACTGAGCCCTCGGCGGTTGCACCTCTTGGCTGGAGCGGTTGCACCGCCCAGTCTCGCTGGGAGACTTAGCCTGGGCGGTGCTACCTCCCTGCCTGGGCGGTTGCACCTCCCACAGCAACTTGGGTCCGAATGGGTTGAACCATTCGACCCAATTTGAGTTCTTCAGGGGCCCAATTGCCCCAGGATTAAGCTAATGGGATCACCTCCCATTTCTAACTTAATCAACTTGCTAACTACGATTAAATCTAAGACAATTTCTGCAGCTTTGCTTCGGAACGTCAATCGCTTCTTCTGGCGAGTTTCCGGCGAACTTCCGTCGATCATCCGATGAACCCTCGGTGATGCTTCTGCGGACTTCTGGCAAACTCCTGGACTTTGCGACGATCCACTTGGCGAGTTCTGACGAGCTTCGCTTGGCAAGCTTCTGGACTTCTCGGATCTGTTCTCGCAGAACCTCCGACGACCGTCCGAACTTCCGTCGAACTCTCGAACTCCCAACGTGATCATGAACTTGACTCCGGCGTAACTCCTACTGCTTGTCTAACTTTCATCATAGTTAATCCTGCACACTTATCTCAACACATAGATTAGACAACAAATGACAATTGACTTCATCATCAAAATCCGAGATTCAACAAATTCAAAAGCAATAAACACCCCTATGAGTACTGCGACTAAGTTAGTTATGGATGAAAATAGTGAAAATTTCGATCAAAAAACATATAGGGGAATGATAGGTAGTCTACTCTACCTCACCGCGACTAGATCAGATATTATGTTTAGTATAGGACTTTGCGCTAGGTTTCAATCTAATCCTAAATTATCTCATCTGTAGAGTGTTAAAAGAATATTTAGGTATAAAGGAACTCCAAATTTAGGATTGTGGTATCCAAAATCTGAAAAATTCGATCTAATAGCTTATGCAGATGCCGATTTTAGCGGATGCAGGATAGATAGAAAAAGTACATCCGGAACATGCCAATTTTTAGGACATGCACTTGTTTCTTGGACTTCCAAGAAACAAAATTCAGTTGCACTATCTACGGCGGAAGCCGAATACATTGCTGCAAGTGCATGTTGTGCACAAGTCATTTGGATGAAAAATACATTAGAAGACTATGGAATTCACTCTAAAAATATTTCCATAAAATGTGATAATACTAGTGCCATATGTCTTACTAAAAATCCAATTCTGCACTCTAGAACTAAGCACATCGACGTTAGGCATCATTTCATACGCGATCATATCCTTAACAATGATGTTGTTCTAAAATTCATTGACACAAAGCATCAATTAGCAGATATATTTACAAAAGCTTTGAACGAAGATCAATTTGAATTCATTAGAAGGGAATTAGGCATGTTAAATTGTCCCTAAAATGAGCTTCACGAAAAATGACTCGTCCTTTTCCTTTCTTTTGTGGATTTGATTTCTTCCTTCTTCTTCAATTCAAGATGATCCATTAAAGTATAACTTATGATCTTGAGGGAAGAAGCTAAACAAAAGGGAGGAAGAAAAATTTTTTTTCTTTCCTCCGCGGGATGCCAGCGGTGGCACCGCCAGATCCGACGGTTGCATCGCCTGGCGCTCGGGCGCCAGGCGGTGATACCGCTCGATTTGGCGGTGGCACCGACCGAGCGACCCTTATTAACTCGAGGGGTTAGGGCCGGCGGTGACACCGCCCCCAACCCAAAAAAAAAGCTCTCAAAACCCTCTCCCATTCCCTCTAACCCTCATTCGTCACCGCCCCCAACCCAAAAAAAAAGCTCTCAAAACCCTCTCCCATTCCCTCTAACCCTCATTCTAACTCTTAGAAGCATTGGAGAAGGATTCTTGGTGGTCCAAGCTTTCCATCTCTCAACATAATCTCCATAAGGTAACACTTGAAATCCCTCTTTTTGGTATCTCATTCCCTCTTTTCTTTCCTCTTTCCCTTGCTTATTTTTCACAATTTCATCATCATCTTGTCTAGATAATGGCTCCTAAGAGATCAAAAGGAAAAAGGATTGAAGGAGATTCATTTGACCATGATCTTTTTAGATCAAAAGAGGTAGCCCTTAGCTTTCCAAAATTTGAAACACGATGTATCCATAAGGGAAAATACGTTGATCTGGATGAACTAGAGGACTTAGAACCCATTAGGTGGTTTGCACACCTAGAAGCTCTACCTCTACTACAAATAGATGAACCAATCTATCCGCGATTAGTTAGATTGTTCTATGCCAACCTATATGAGGACAACGATAGCCTAAGCACTTACCTTCTAGGAACACCCATTAGAATATTTGACAGCACTATTTGTGAGCTAATTGCCAAAACTGAAAAAGATAGGGGATGCTATTTTAAAGGTAAATGGGACGTCAACACAATAGGAGCAACCTATACCGAAGCCGTAGAAACAATTTTTGCAAATCCAAACCTTGACTTCCTACCCAAGAGCTGTGAACACTTACTGCCTTTCAACTCTAAAATTCTTCGTCACATTATCACAAGCATCATATTCCCCAGACAATTTCATCTTGACGAAATAAGTCAAATAGAGATAGGAACCATGTATTGGATTATGACCGGTCAGCATAATTATTTTGGGTACTTAATTCGCCAACACATGCAGGATATTATGGCTAAAGATACTATATTGCCATATGGGAGGTTAATCACTAGATTTCTTCATGCCTATGACATTTGCATTCCACCCGATGAAGAATCTATTCAAAATGATCGATATAACATAATAAATAAAAACCTACTGAAAAGACTTAGGTGCACTTTTAGCAATGGCATATGGGTTAGGCAGTCTAGAAGGACGGATCCAATTCCTCCACCAATAGAATACCCCGAAACACCAATTCTTATGGGAAATGAATCTCCTCCTCCTAGTCCCTTTGGCGCAGCACCTTCAGCTCCTGTTTCTTCCTCTGAAGATCTCATTATGGTGAAATTTTGAAGACACTACGACAAATGAATGAAAAAATAGATATCATGTATCAGCACTGTGGATTACATCCTAAGGATTAAATTGATGTATCTTTTTATTCTGTTCTGTTTGCTTTTAACAACAAGTTCAAAGTTTGTCATCGATTGAACGATAACTGATCCTTCCTTTTAGATAACTACTGTTTTGATCTGCATAAATGATGATGTCTTTTGGATAAACTATTTTTGGCAAATTTGAATGATGAACTTTGTTTCCTATTAAATGCTAAACCTTTTTTCTATGATCATCAATTAGCTGGCTTGTCTCTTTTTGTTGATGACAAAGGGGGAGAAGTGATGACTAAGTGAAGACTTACACCATAACAATAGCATGACTTATATGAATTACAAAAACTTGTGTGATATGAATGTCTTATATGGCTTGCAAAATCCTTGAAAATATCGCAAGATTGATTGATCATATTGAAGGCATGCCTTACATTTACATCATGAAATTCATGTTGAAAATATTTATCTTCTATCGTAGTAAAAATTGTCTCTTATCATGATTTTCCTCGAAGTTTTGTATTTACTATTGCTTAATGAGAATGACGATAAGTTCTACGGTTAGAACTTATCGGTTTATGCTTGAATTCTATGGATGGAATTCAAGTGTTTTCATCTTCTCATAATATGGCATATAGATAGGGGGAGTTATGTTTAACTCCGTCATCAATTGATTGTCATCATCAAAAAGGGGGAGATTGTTGAATCTCGGATTTTGATGATGAAATCAATTGATGGGTTAATTAATCTAATCCATATTATTGAGTTAAGTGTGCAGGATTAACTACGATAACCAGAAAACACAAAGCAAGAATACCGGAGTCAAGATCGATGGACGTTTAAGAGTCCGAAGAATCGTCGGAGATGCTGCCGGAACCAACCGAGAAGAAATCGGGAACCTATCGGAATTTTCGAAAGTTCGCCGAAGAGATCGTCGAAGGTTCACGGAGATCACCGAGAAGGCTCGGCTACTCGTTAAAGTCATCACAAGATCGGGAGCTTGATGGGAGTCCGTCGGAAGAAAGTTCGTCGGAAAGTTCGCCGGAACAAGACTCGACGTTCGCGGTTGAAAACTTGCTTAGGATGTGTTTTGTTATGTAATTCACTTGTAATTAGGATTAGGATTAAGAGATAATCCTATATCCTGGTTAGGGGCCAACTGGGCCCAAAGTCAGATTTGGTTTGGGCTAAAATTAAGCCAAACCAGTGAACCGGAGAGCCAGGCGGTGGCACCGCCTAGCACCCGAGAGTTGGGTGGTGACACCTCCTGGGCTGGGCGGTTGCATCGTCCAGCACCCGAGCGTTGGGCGGTGGCACCGCCAGCATCGGGAACCCAAAGAGAATTCAAATTTTGGAGCTCAAATTTGAATCCTCTTGAGGCCTATAAATACCCCTCAAATCTCAGCTGAGATTACAACTTTTGAGAAGCATTTGATTGATAGAAAAGTCTTAGAAAGTCTTAGCAAGTCTTGTTTTCAATTTGCTAGAGAGTTCTCCTCCTTCTTTCTTATTGAAAATTTGTAAGAGGGTGAACTGCTTGTAAAAGGTTGTAAGAGGGGTATTTACCCTTCCATTTCAAGAGATTTGCTAGTGGAAGGTGGGAGCCTCATCGAAGAGGGGCCTCGCAAGTGGATGTAGGTCATTTGACCGAACCACTCTAAAATCGACGTAATCTCTAGTTTGCATTTTATTATTGCTATTTACATTACTACAAACCTTTTTACATGCTTTAGTTCCTTATTACCTTTGCTGCGTAACTTTAAGAATACGCTTTCAAGTGAAGCTTTTCAAGTTCCGTTCTTATCGTACGAAAGATTTTTCTAAAACCGAAGTTTTAATCCGCTGCACTAATTCACCCCCCCCCCTCTTAGTGCCGCTCCGATCCTAACACTTGCGACGATCCACTTGGCGAGTTCCGACAAGCTTCTTTGGCAAGCTTATGGACTTCTTGGATTTGTTCCCGTAGAACCTCCGACGACTGTCCGAACTTCCGTTAAACTCTTGAACTCCCAACGTGATCATTGTCTTGACTCCGGCGCAACTCCTACTGCATGTCTTTCTTCCATCGTAGTTAATCCTGCACACTTAAAACAAAACTTCGATCGAGACAATTAATCCTAAGCAATTAACCATGTTGTCTGGCATGTCATTGGTCCCTCGACGCTTCGTCCGATTTTTCGGCGCATCGTCCTCTCCTGCAGCCTATTGCTCAATCGGTCAGTTGACTCCGCAACTTCGATATCCTTGGCACAATACCCGCTTTTCTTGGCCCGATGCCCGAGTCCATGGCCTGAAGCTTTCTGTTGATACGTCGACCGATCCACCAGCCCGACGTCCAATCTTCTAACATGTTCCTCCGGCACAACATGATTTTCCTGCTTTAATTGTCTCATCCTGATCGAAGCATCCTGCGTCACTCAAAACACAGATTAAATCATAAACATATATAAAGTAGTTTCATCATCAAAATACGAGATTCAACACGAAGGCCTCTAGTGAAGGTTGGTGACCTCATCGAAGGAGGAATCCAAAAGTGGATGTATGTCAAGATTGACCAAGCTGTTGAATCTCGGATTTTGATGATGAAGTCAATTGTCATTTGTTATCTAATCTATGTGTTGAGATAAGTGTGCAGGATTAACTACGATAAGAGTAAGACAAGCAGCATGTGTTGCGCCGGAGTCAAGATCATGATCACGTTGGGAGTTCGAGAGTTCGACGGAAGTTTGGACGGTCGTCGGAGGTTCAGCGAGAACAGATCTGAGAAGTCCAGAAGCTTGCCAAGCGAAGCTCGTCGGAACTAGCCAAGTGGATCGTCGCAAAGTCCAGGAGTATGCCGGATGTCCGCAGAAGGATCACCGAGGGTTATCGGTTGATCGACGGAAGTTGGCAGGAAACTCGCCGGAAGAAGCGATTGACGCATCGGAGCAAAGCTGCAGAAGTTGTCTTAGAGTTAATCGTAGTTAGCATGATGATTAAGCATGAAAATGGGAGGTGATCCCATTAGCTTAATCTTGGGGCAATTGGGCCCCTGAAAAGATTCAAAGTGGGCCGAATGGAGTGAACCATTCGGACCCTGATTGCACCAGGAGGTGCAACCGCCCCAGCCAGGAGGTGCAACCGCCTGGGCTGTGGGGTTGGGAGGTGCAACCGCCCCAGCCAGGAGGTGCAACCGCCAGGGCTGCGAGGCTGGGAGGTGCAACCGCCCCAGCCGAGAGGTGCAACCGCCCAGAGCTCAGTCTTCGAGCTAGACTGGGCGGTGCAACCTCCTCTGCCAAGAGGTAGCACCGCCAGAGCTCAAGTTTCGAGCTCTGCCAGGCGATGCAACCACCGAGCTCAGTCTTCGAGCTCTGGCAGAGAAGTGCATCAGCCTGAGCTCAGTCTCGAGCTCTGCCAGGTGATGCAATCACCGAGCTCAGTCTTCGAGCTCTGGCAGAGAGGTGGATCAGCCTGAGCTCAGCTTGGAGCTCTGCCAGGTGATGCAACCACCGAGCTCAGTTTCGAGCTCTGCTAGGTGATGCAATCACCAAGCTCAGTCTTCGAGCTCTGCCAGGTGATGCAACCATCGAGCTCAGTCTTCGAGCTCTGGCAGAGAGAAGCAATCGCCTGAGCTCAGTCTTCGAGCTCTGCCAGGCGGTGCCACCTCTCCAGTCAAGAGGTGCAACCGCCTGATCCCAGAATTCTGGGATTTGATCGATTTGATCGTTTTGAGCTCGAATTTTGAATTGGGTTGGGGCCTATAAATACCCCACCCATTCAGCACTGAAAAGATACAGACCTACACCGAAATCTTGATCTTTTCTGTGATTCTAAGAGCTCAAAAGTGTTGTAAAGCCTTTAAGTCTCCTCCTTCTGTTCTTCAAGTTTTCAATTGTAAAGTGAGGAGAGAAAGGTCTGTAAAGGTTGTCTCCTAAGCCTGTCAAAAGGAGAGAAATTGTAAAAGGGCAGTTTGGCCTTCGCCCATTGAAGGAAGGCACCTAGTTGACGTCGGCAACCTCATCGGTGGAGGAAGCCAAAAGTGGAGTAGGTCAAGGCTGACCGAACCACTCTAAATCTCTGGTTTGCGTTTATTTTCGAGCACTTTATCATTACTGCAAACCTCCCTCATCACTACTGCTCTCTGCGCTTTCACGAACAAGTTCTAAGTGCTGTTCTTCCAAATCTGCATTCAGACGTAAATTCGTATTTTCATACATTACAGTTTACGTTTACATTTGATTCTGCAGAACTGTTTTCCGTGCGTTTACGAACGAGCTTCTTTGCAGTTTACGCTTACATTTTAATTCTATTAATAACTGCAATCTGTCCTCTACGATTTTACGAACGAGTTTCAACATTTAGACGTAAAACTGCATTCAGACGTAAATTGGCTTTCCTCGCTCAATCATCAGATTTCAGTTCACGTTTACGTCTTGATTTCAACTGCATACTGCCTTCTGCGAGTATACAAACGAGTTTCCAAGTTTAGACGTAAATCTGCGTCTAGACGTAAAACTGCGTTTAGACGTAAATCTGCGTTTAGACGTAAAACTGCGTTTAGACGTAAAACTGCGTTTAGACGTAAATCTGCGTTTAAACGTAAAACTACGTTTAGACGTAAATCTGCGTTTAGACGTAAATCTGCGTTTAGACGTAAATCTGCATTTAGACGTAAATCTGAGTTTAGACGCAAAACTGCGCTTAGACGCAAAACTGCGCTTAGACGCAAAACTGCGCTTAAACGCAATCTGCGCTTAGACGCAAACTGCACTTAGATACAAACTGAGAATTTTAGTTTGCATCATAATAGTTTTTGAACGAACGCAGCTTTTGCTTTTTAAATTATTGTAAGATTTCCGCTGCACTAATTCACCCCCCCCCCCTCTTAGTGCTCTCGATCCTAACAATTGGTATCAGAGCGAGGTTAACTCTCTAAAGGATTAAAACCCAAGAGAGATGGCATACGCCGGAAACCAAGAGGGGCATTCGATTACACGTCCACCCATGTTCAGTGGAACGGACTACACTTACTGGAAGACCCAAATGAGGATCTTTCTTATTTCTATGGATTTTGAACTGTGGAACCTTGTTGAAAATGGATTTTCAAAATCTTCTCTTCCAATGATCGATTGGAACGATTTGGAGAAGAAGGCTTTCGCTCTTAATGCAAAGGCTATGAATGCCTTATTTTGCGCACTTGATAAAAACGAGGTTAATCGTGTTTCAACTTGCGAAACTGCTTTTGATATTTGGCACACACTTGAAGTGACCCACGAGGGCACAAGTAGAGTGAAAGAGTCAAAAATCAATCTGTTGCTGCATTCTTTTGAACTTTTTCGAATGAAACCGAGTGAAACCATTGGCGACATGTTTACCCGTTTCACGGATGTCGTCAACGGTCTAAAAGGACTCGGAAAGAGCTTTTCGGATTTTGAGCTTGTTAATAAGATACTAAGATCCCTTCCTAAGAGTTGGGATCCTAAAGTCACCGCCATTCAAGAGGCAAAAGATCTGCGAAATTTCCCTCTTGAAGAACTAATCGGGTCATTAATGACCTACGAAATGACCTGCAAAGCTCATGAAGAGCAAGAAGACATCCTTCCAAAGAACAGGAAGGATATGGCACTTAAAACTTCTGAATGCCACTTGAGAGAAAACTCAAGTGATGAGGATTGTGACGATGACTTGGCACTTTTGACAAGAAAGTTTAAGAAATTCTTCAATAGAAACAAGTTTAAAAACGATGTGAAAAATAAACTTGAACCCAAGAAGGACCAAGTAATCTGCTACGAATGTAAAAAGCCGGGACACTACAAGAGTGATTGTCCCCAAGTCAAGAAAAGAACAACAAAGAAGAAGGCGCTCCAAGCAACATGGGATGATTCGAGCGCATCTGAGGAAGAGGAGTCCAACACCGAGCAAGTTGCTCATTACGCCTTTATGGCCATCGAAGAGGAGGTAACGGATTTATTAGATGCTGATTTATCTTTCGATGAATTATTAAATGCCTTCCATGATTTATTTGATGAATGCAAAGTTATAAATAGAAAATACAAGTTGCTAAAAAAGGTACATGATAATCTTACTTGTGAGTTTGATAAGTTAAAAGTCGAACATCATGATAGTTTAAATTCATGTATCAAATGTCATGATTTAGAAACTATACAAAAAGAAAACTTGCTACTTAAGGACACCTTGAAGAAATTCGAGGTTGGTAGCAAGTCATTAAACATGATCCTTACAAACAAGGGTCATGCTCCCAAAAGAAGTGGGATTGGATTTGTGAGGAGTCCTCACCGAAATCCAACTACCTTTGTAAAAGGCCCCATCTTACATGTTCAAAACCAAACCAAGTGCAACTTTTGTTGCAAATCTGGACACAAGACACATTGTTGTCCATTCAAGAAAATAAGTCCAAACAAATTAATTTGGGTTCCTAAAGGAACCATGATAAACTCTATGCAACATGATAGAAAATGTAGATCTATTTATGAGGCACCCAAAAGCAAATGGGTACCTAAACATCATCCTTTCTTGTAGAAAACTAAACAATCGCAAGCTAGGAGCAAGAAATGGTACCTTGATAGTGGATGCTCAAGGCATATGACCGGAGATCCATCTCAATTCTCTAAGCTCTCTAGCATAGACGAAGGATATGTCACCTTCGGAGACAACAACAAGGGTAAAATCATTGGCAAAGGAACCATAGGTAACAAATCCAACCTCTCTATTGAAGATGTTTTACTAGTTGATGGTTTAAAACATAACCTCTTGAGCATTAGTCAATTATGTGATAAAGGATATATTATAAGATTTGAATCTAATGCCTGCATCATTGAAAAACCACACAAAAATATATCTATGATTGCATTAAAACAAAACAACGTATACACTATTGACATCAATGACTTATGTGATGAAATGTGCTTTGCCGTTATGAATGAGGATGCTTGGCTATGGCATAGAAGATTAGGTCATGCTAGCATGAAACTAATCAATCAAGTATCATCTAGAGAACTTGTAAGAGGAATTCCTCATATCAAGTTCATCAAAGATAATGTATGTGATGCTTGCCAATTAGGTAAGCAAATTAGGGGTAGCTTCAAAGCTAAGAATCAAATAAGCACCTCTAGGCCCCTACAATTGATCCATATGGACTTGTCCGGACCAATCTCTACATCGAGTCTAGGAGGTAGCAAATACGCCTTTGTCATTATTGATGACTACAGCAGATATACATGGACCTACTTCTTAAAACAAAAAAATGAATGCTTTAGACATTTTACCAAGTTTTGTAAACTTGTTCAAAATGAGAAGGAATCTATGATTTCGTCAATTAGAAGTGATCACGGTGGAGAATTTCAAAACCATGACTTCCAAGAATTCTGTGAACTCAACGGATACAACCATAACTTCTCTACTCCAAGAAATCCTCAACAAAATGGGGTAGTAGAAATAAAAAATCGAAATTTACAAGAAATGGCAAGAACCATGTTGAATGAACATAGCCTACCCAAATATTTTTGGGCCGAAGCTGTAAACACTGCATGCTATATTTTAAATAGAGTCCTAGTAAGACCCTTACTCACCAAAACTCCTTATGAGTTATGGAATAACAAAAAACCCAATGTCTCATATTTTAAAGTCTTTGGGTGTAAGTGTTTTATCTTGAATGAAAAGGATAACTTAGGAAATTTCGATGCTAAATCTGATGAAGGAATCTTTCTTGGTTATTCTTCGATTTCTAAAGCTTTTCGCATCTTCAATAAAAGAACCTTAATTATTGAAGAATCCATCCATGTTGTTTTCAATGAGATTTCAGAAATTAAGAAAAATGATCTTGATGATGATGTTAATTTTGATTCCTTGAATTTAAACGAAACCCCGTCTCCAACCAGCAACTTGGTTGCATCCACTTCCAAAACATCCTTACCCAAGGATTGGAAGTATATAGATGCTCATCCTAAGGAGCTAATCCTAGGAGACACATCAAAGGGGGTTCAAACACGATCTTCTTTTAAAAACTTTTGTGCCAACGCCGCTTTTCTCTCCCAAATTGAACCCAAATGTGTTGATGAAGCCATGAAAGATGATTCATGGATTATCGCAATGCAAGATGAATTAAATCAATTTGAGAGAAATGAGGTGTGGACGCTTGTTCCTAGGCCAAATGATCATTTAGTAATTGGTACTAAATGGGTCTTTAGAAACAAGCAAGATGAAAATGGTATCGTGGTTAGAAACAAGGCTAGATTAGTGGCCAAAGGTTTCAACCAAGAAGAAGGTATCGATTACGAAGAAACCTTCGCACCTGTGGCTCGATTGGAAGCCATAAGGATGCTCCTTGCCTACGCTAGTTGCAATAATTTTAAGTTATTTCAAATGGATGTTAAAAGCGCTTTTCTAAATGGTTTCATTTCCGAAGAAATTTATGTTGAACAACCTCCTGGATTTAAAAATAATGGCTACCCTAATCATGTGTTTAGATTAACTAAAGCTCTCTATGGTTTAAAACAAGCCCCAAGGGCTTGGTATGAGAGACTTAGCTCTTTTCTCATTGAAAATAATTTCATAAAAGGCAAGGTTGATACTACATTGTTTATCAAGAATTTTGAAAATGATTTTCTCATTGTTCAGATTTATGTTGATGATATTATCTTTGGTTCTACAAATGAATCTCTTTGTGAATCCTTTGCGAAAACTATGAGTCATGAATTCGAAATGAGTCTAATGGGAGAGTTAACATTCTTCTTAGGCCTACAAATTAAACAACTAAGCAATGGCATATTTATTAGTCAAACCAAATATGCTGTGAGTTTGCTAAAGAAGTTCAAAATGAATAATTCAAAAGCCATTGACACTCCTATGAGCACCTCCACTAAGTTAGAAATTGATGAGAATGGAGAAAGCTTCGATCAAAAAACCTATAGGGGTATGATAGGAAGTTTACTTTACCTTACTGCCACCAGACCAGACATCATGTTCAGTGTAGGACTTTGTGCTAGATTTCAATCAGACCCTAAGATATCTCATCTCAAAGCAGTCAAAAGAATACTCAGATATCTTAATGGAACTACCAATCTAGGATTATGGTACCCAAAATCAGAAAATTTTGAATTAACAGCCTATGCTGATGCGGACTTCGCTGGCTGTAAACTAGACAGAAAAAGCACATCAGGATCATGTCAATTTTTAGGACATGCCCTTGTATCCTGGTCATCTAAGAAACAAAACTCGGTTGCCCTATCAACAACCGAAGCTGAATACATTGCAGCAAGTGCATGCTGTGCACAAGTTGTATGGATGAAAAACACTTTAGAAGATTACAAAGTGAATCTTAAAGATATTCCCATTAAATGTGATAACACGAGTGCAATATGCTTAACTAAAAATCCTATACAACACTCAAGAACAAAACACATTGATATTAGACATCACTTTATACGAGATCATGTCACTAATCATGATGTAACCATAGAGTTTATTGATACCAAACATCAACTAGCTGATATCTTCACAAAACCCCTATGTGAAGAACAATTTGATTACATAAGAAGAGAATTAGGAATGTTGATGTGTCCGAATACTTAAACTAGTTAAAATTATTTTTCGAATGTTATTACTATTACATGCCTTGACAACGCTTGATCAAATAACATGTTGCAAATTATGTGACAAATATTTTTAACCAAATGCATGTAAGAAGTTCATTTTTCGGGTTGTATGCTAAAAATGGGATGTTCCCGTACACTCTTATGAAAACTCTTTGGAAAATGACTTTCCTCCGTCAAGCAAAAACAATAAAGAGATATATGTGTCATGACTTCCTTTATATGCTTGATAATGCTATCATGCTTTTTGTTGATGACAAAGGGGGAGAAACATATGAATTGATAAACACTATGTCATAGCTGAACTGCCATAATCATATCTATGTCATAGTTGCAAATACTTAAGTGATGCTATAAACAATGTTATGCCATCCTTGCATCACCAAGAGATATGTGAACATGTGCTATAGTTTGCATCAAATCTTGATTTGATATTCTATATTGTGAAGAAAATGCAAACTTGCTAGAAAATCTCAAATGTGTGCATCATGTAAAAAGTCCTTCGTAGCTTTATATGATTACATGATGAATGGTTACAAACACTATCATACAAACTTGATGATGTATGTCATGCCTTGACATAATTCTTGAAGAGATACATCATGATGGGCATCATGATGGGAGCATTGATAAGTTTAACTGATCTAACTTATCAATACGTCACTTGAATTCTTAGGTCTTGAATTCAAGGTTGACTTATCTCAACTATGGCATATAGATAGGGGGAGTTAAGGACAACTCCTTTATCAATTGATTGTCATCATCAAAAAGGGGGAGATTGTTGAATCTCGGATTTTGATGATGAAGTCAATTGTCATTTGTTATCTAATCTATGTGTTGAGATAAGTGTGCAGGATTAACTACGATAAGAGTAAGACAAGCAGCAGGTGTTGCGCCGGAGTCAAGATCATGATCACGTTGGGAGTTCGAGAGTTCGACGGAAGTTCGGACGGTCGTCGGAGGTTCAGCGAGAACAGATCCGAGAAGTCCAGAAGCTTGCCAAGCGAAGCTCGTCGGAACTAGCCAAGTGGATCGTCGCAAAGTCCAGGAGTATGCCGGATGTCCGCAGAAGGATCACCGAGGGTTATCGGTTGATCGACGGAAGTTGGCAGGAAACTCGCCGGAAGAAGCGATTGACGCATCGGAGCAAAGCTGCAGAAGTTGTCTTAGAGTTAATCGTAGTTAGCATGATGATTAAGCATGAAAATGGGAGGTGATCCCATTAGCTTAATCTTGGGGCAATTGGGCCCCTGAAAAGATTCAAAGTGGGCCGAATGGAGTGAACCATTCGGACCCTGATTGCACCAGGAGGTGCAACCGCCCCAGCCAGGAGGTGCAACCGCCTGGGCTGTGGGGTTGGGAGGTGCAACCGCCCCAGCCAGGAGGTGCAACCGCCAGGGCTGCGAGGCTGGGAGGTGCAACCGCCCCAGCCGAGAGGTGCAACCGCCCAGAGCTCAGTCTTCGAGCTAGACTGGGCGGTGCAACCTCCTCTGCCAAGAGGTAGCACCGCCAGAGCTCAAGTTTCGAGCTCTGCCAGGCGATGCAACCACCGAGCTCAGTCTTCGAGCTCTGGCAGAGAAGTGCATCAGCCTGAGCTCAGTCTCGAGCTCTGCCAGGTGATGCATGTTAGGATCGAGAGCACTAAGAGGGGGGGGGGTGAATTAGTGCAGCGGAAATCTTACAATAATTTAAAAACCAAAAGCTGCGTTCGTTCAAAAACTATTATGATGCAAAAGCAAATTCTTAGTTTGTAACTAAGTGCAGTTTGCGTCTAAGCGCAGATTGCGTTTAAGCGCAGTTTTGCGTCTAAGCGCAGTTTTGCGTCTAAGCGCAGTTTTGCGTCTAAACTCAGATTTACGTCTAAATGCAGATTTACGTCTAAACGCAGATTTACGTCTAAACGCAGATTTATGTCTAAACGCAGTTTTACGTCTAAACGCAGATTTACGTCTAAACGCAGTTTTACGTCTAAACGCAGTTTTACGTCTAAACGCAGTTTTACGTCTAGACGCAGATTTACGTCTAAACTTTGAAACTCGTTTGTATACTCGCAGAAGGCAGTATGCAGTTGAAATCAAGATGTAAACGTGAACTGAAATCTGATGATTGAGCGAGGAAAGCCGATTTACGTCTGAATGCAGTTTTACGTCTAAATGTTGAAACTTGTTCGTAAAATCGTAGAGGACAGATTGCAGTTATTAATAGGATTAAAATGTAAGCGTAAACTGCAAAGAAGCTCGTTCATAAAAGCGCGGAAAATAGTTCTGCAGAATCAAACGTAAACGTAAACTGTAATGTATGAAAATACGAATTTACGTCTGAATGCAGATTTGGAAGAACAGCACTTAGAACTTGTTCGTGAAAGCGCAGAGAGCAGTAGAGATGAGGGAGGTTTGCAGTAATGATAAAGTGCTCGAAAATGAACGCAAACCAGAGATTTAGAGTGGTTCGGTCAGCCTTGACCTACTCCACTTTTGGCTTCCTCCACCGATGAGGTTGCCGACGTCAACTAGGTGCCTTCCTTCAATGGGCGAAGGCCAAACTTCCCTCTTACAGTTTCTCTCCTTTTGACAGGCTTAGGAGACAACCTTTACAGACCTTTCTCTCCTCACTTTACAATTGAAAACTTGAAGAACAGAAGGAGGAGACTTAAAGGCTTTACAACACTTTTGAGCTCTTAGAATCACAGAAAAGATCAAGATTTCGGTGTAGGTCTGTATCTTTTCAGTGCTGAATGGGTGGGGTATTTATAGGCCCCAACCCAATTCAAAATTCGAGCTCAAAACGATCAAATCGATCAAATCCCAGAATTCTGGGATCAGGCGGTTGCACCTCTTGACTGGAGAGGTGGCACCGCCTGGCAGAGCTCGAAGACTGAGCTCAGGCGATTGCTTCTCTCTGCCAGAGCTCGAAGACTGAGCTCGATGGTTGCATCACCTGGCAGAGCTCGAAGACTGAGCTTGGTGATTGCATCACCTGGCAGAGCTCGAAACTGAGCTCGGTGGTTGCATCACCTGGCAGAGCTCCAAGCTGAGCTCAGGCTGATCCACCTCTCTGCCAGAGCTCGAAGACTGAGCTCGGTGATTTCATCACCTGGCAGAGCTCGAGACTAAGCTCAGGCTGATGCACCTCTCTGCTAGAGCTCGAAGACTGAGCTCGGTGGTTGCATCGCCTGGCAGAGCTCGAAACTTGAGCTCTGGCGGTGCTACCTCTTGGCAGAGGAGGTTGCACCGCCCAGTCTAGCTCGAAGACTGAGCTCTGGGCGGTTGCACCTCTCGGCTGGGGCGGTTGCACCTCCCAGCCTCGCAGCCCTGGCGGTTGCACCTCCTAGCTGGGGCGGTTGCACCTCCCAACCCCACAGCCCAGGCGGTTGCACCTCCTGGCTGGGGCGGTTGCACCTCCTGGTGCAATCAGGGTCCGAATGGTTCACTCCATTCGGCCCACTTTGAATCTTTTCAGGGGCCCAATTGCCCCAAGATTAAGCTAATGGGATCACCTCCCATTTTCATGCTTAATCATCATGCTAACTACGATTAACTCTAAGACAACTTCTGCAGCTTTGCTCCGATGCGTCAATCGCTTCTTCCGGCGAGTTTCCGGCCAACTTCCGTCGATCAACCGATAACCCTCGGTGATCCTTCTGCGGACATCCGGCATACTCCTGGACTTTGCGACGATCCACTTGGCGAGTTCCGACGAGCTTCGCTTGGCAAGCTTCTGGACTTCTCGGATCTGTTCTCGCTGAACCTCCGACGACCGTCCGAACTTCCGTCGAACTCTCGAACTCCCAACGTGATCATGATCTTGACTCCGGCGCAACACCTGCTGCTTGTCTTACTCTTATCGTAGTTAATCCTGCACACTTATCTCAACACATAGATTAGATAACAAATGACAATTGACTTCATCATCAAAATCCGAGATTCAACAATCTCCCCCTTTTTTATGATGACAATCAATTGATAAAGGAGTTGTCCTTAACTCCCCCTATCTATATGCCATGGTTGAGATAAGTCAACCTTGAATTCAAGACCTAAGAATTCAAGTGACGTATTGATAAGTTAGATCAGTTAAACTTATCAATTGCTCCCATCATGATGCCTATCATGATGTATCTCTTCAAGAATGATGTCAAGGCATGACATACATCATCAAGTTTGTATGATAGTGTTTGTAACCATTCATCATGTAATCATATAAAGCTACGAAGGACTTTTTACATGATGCACACATTTGAGATTTTCTAGCAAGTTTGCATTTTCTTCACAATATAGAATATTAAATCAAGATTTGATGCAAACTATAGCACATGTTCACATATCTCTTGGTGATGCAAGGATGGCATAACATTGTTTATAGCATCACTCAAGTATTTGCAACTATGACATAGATATGATTATGGCAGTTCAGCTATGACATAGTGTTTATCAATTCATATGTTTCTCCCCCTTTGTCATCAACAAAAAGCATGATAGCATTATCAAGCATATAAAGGAAGTCATGACACATATATCTCTTTATTGTTTTTGCTTGACGGAGGAAAGTCATTTTCCAAAGAGTTTTCATAAGAGTGTACGGGAACATCCCATTTTTAGCATACAACCCGAAAAATGAACTTCTTACATGCATTTGGTTAAAAATATTTGTCACATAATTTGCAACATGTTATTTGATCAAGCGTTGTCAAGGCATGTAATAGTAATATCATTCGAAAAATAATTTTAACTAGTTTAAGTATTCGGACACATCAACATTCCTAATTCTCTTCTTATGTAATCAAATTGTTCTTCACATAGGGGTTTTGTGAAGATATCAGCTAGTTGATGTTTGGTATCAATAAACTCTATGGTTACATCATGATTAGAGACATGATCTCGTATAAAGTGATGTCTAATATCAATGTGTTTTGTTCTTGAGTGTTGTATAGGATTTTTAGTTAAGCATATTGCACTCGTGTTATCACATTTAATGGGAATATCTTTAAGATTCACTTTGTAATCTTCTAAAGTGTTTTTCATCCATACAACTTGTGCACAGCATGCACTTGCTGCAATGTATTCAGCTTCGGTTGTTGATAGGGCAACCGAGTTTTGTTTCTTAGATGACCAGGATACAAGGGCATGTCCTAAAAATTGACATGATCCTGATGTGCTTTTTCTGTCTAGTTTACAGCCAGCGAAGTCCGCATCAGCATAGGCTGTTAATTCAAAATTTTCTGATTTTGGGTACCATAATCCTAGATTGGTAGTTCCATTAAGATATCTGAGTATTCTTTTGACTGCTTTGAGATGAGATATCTTAGGGTCTGATTGAAATCTAGCACAAAGTCCTACACTGAACATGATGTCTGGTCTGGTGGCAGTAAGGTAAAGTAAACTTCCTATCATACCCCTATAGGTTTTTTGATCGAAGCTTTCTCCATTCTCATCAATTTCTAACTTAGTGGAGGTGCTCATAGGAGTGTCAATGGCTTTTGAATTATTCATTTTGAACTTCTTTAGCAAACTCACAGCATATTTGGTTTGACTAATAAATATGCCATTGCTTAGTTGTTTGATTTGTAGGCCTAAGAAGAATGTTAACTCTCCCATTAGACTCATTTCGAATTCATGACTCATAGTTTTCGTAAAGGATTCACAAAGAGATTCATTTGTAGAACCAAAGATAATATCATCAACATAAATCTGAACAATGAGAAAATCATTTTCAAAATTCTTGATAAACAATGTAGTATCAACCTTGCCTTTTATGAAATTATTTTCAATGAAAAAAGAGCTAAGTCTCTCATACCAAGCCCTTGGGGCTTGTTTTAAACCATAGAGAGCTTTAGTTAATCTAAACACATGATTAGGGTAGCCATTGTTTTCAAATCCAGGAGGTTGTTCAACATAAATTTCTTCGGAAATGAAACCATTTAGAAAAGCGCTTTTAACATCCATTTGAAATAACTTAAAATTATTGCAACTAGCGTAGGCAAGGAGCATCCTTATGGCTTCCAATCGAGCCACAGGTGCGAAGGTTTCTTCGTAATCGATACCTTCTTCTTGGTTGAAACCTTTGGCCACTAATCTAGCCTTGTTTCTAACCACGATACCATTTTCATCTTGCTTGTTTCTAAAGACCCATTTAGTACCAATTACTAAATGGTCATTTGGCCTAGGAACAAGCGTCCACACCTCATTTCTCTCAAATTGATTTAATTCATCTTGCATTGCGATAATCCATGAATCATCTTTCATGGCTTCATCAACACATTTGGGTTCAATTTGGGAGAGAAAAGCGGCGTTGGCATAAAAGTTTTTAAAAGAAGATCGTGTTTGAACCCCCTTTGATGTGTCTCCTAGGATTAGCTCCTTAGGATGAGCATCTATATACTTCCAATCCTTGGGTAAGGATGTTTTGGAAGTGGATGCAACCAAGTTGCTGGTTGGAGACGGGGTTTCGTTTAAATTCAAGGAATCAAAATTAACATCATCATCAAGATCATTTTTCTTAATTTCTGAAATCTCATTGAAAACAACATGGATGGATTCTTCAATAATTAAGGTTCTTTTATTGAAGATGCGAAAAGCTTTAGAAACCGAAGAATAACCAAGAAAGATTCCTTCATCAGATTTAGCATCGAATTTTCCTAAGTTATCCTTTTCATTCAAGATAAAACACTTACACCCAAAGACTTTAAAATATGAGACATTGGGTTTTTTGTTATTCCATAACTCATAAGGAGTTTTGGTGAGTAAGGGTCTTACTAGGACTCTATTTAAAATATAGCATGCAGTGTTTACAGCTTCGGCCCAAAAATATTTGGGTAGGCTATGTTCATTCAACATGGTTCTTGCCATTTCTTGTAAATTTCGATTTTTTCTTTCTACTACCCCATTTTGTTGAGGATTTCTTGGAGTAGAGAAGTTATGGTTGTATCCGTTGAGTTCACAGAATTCTTGGAAGTCATGGTTTTGAAATTCTCCACCGTGATCACTTCTAATTGACGAAATCATAGATTCCTTCTCATTTTGAACAAGTTTACAAAACTTGGTAAAATGTCTAAAGCATTCATTTTTTTGTTTTAAGAAGTAGGTCCATGTATATCTGCTGTAGTCATCAATAATGACAAAGGCGTATTTGCTACCTCCTAGACTCGATGTAGAGATTGGTCCGAACAAGTCCATATGGATCAATTGTAAGGGCCTAGAGGTGCTTATTTGATTCTTAGCTTTGAAGCTACCCCTAATTTGCTTACCTAATTGGCAAGCATCACATACATTATCTTTGATGAACTTGATATGAGGAATTCCTCTTACAAGTTCTCTAGATGATACTTGATTGATTAGTTTCATGCTAGCATGACCTAATCTTCTATGCCATAGCCAAGCATCCTCATTCATAACGGCAAAGCACATTTCATCACATAAGTTATTGATGTCAATAGTGTATACGTTGTTTTGTTTTAATGCAATCATAGATATATTTTTGTGTGGTTTTTCAATGATGCAGGCATTAGATTCAAATCTTATAATATATCCTTTATCACATAATTGACTAATGCTCAAGAGGTTATGTTTTAAACCATCAACTAGTAAAACATCTTCAATAGAGAGGTTGGATTTGTTACCTATGGTTCCTTTGCCAATGATTTTACCCTTGTTGTTGTCTCCGTAGGTGACATATCCTTCGTCTATGCTAGAGAGCTTAGAGAATTGAGATGGATCTCCGGTCATATGCCTTGAGCATCCACTATCAAGGTACCATTTCTTGCTCCTAGCTTGCGATTGTTTAGTTTTCTACAAGAAAGGATGATGTTTAGGTACCCATTTGCTTTTGGGTGCCTCATAAATAGATCTACATTTTCTATCATGTTGCATAGAGTTTATCATGGTTCCTTTAGGAACCCAAATTAATTTGTTTGGACTTATTTTCTTGAATGGACAACAATGTGTCTTGTGTCCAGATTTGCAACAAAAGTTGCACTTGGTTTGGTGTTGAACATGTAAGATGGGGCCTTTTACAAAGGTAGTTGGATTTCGATGAGGACTCCTCACAAATCCAATCCCACTTCTTTTGGGAGCATGACCCTTGTTTGTAAGGATCATGTTTAATGACTTGCTACCAACCTCGAATTTCTTCAAGGTGTCCTTAAGTAGCAAGTTTTCTTTTTGTATAGTTTCTAAATCATGACATTTGATACATGAATTTAAACTACCATGATGTTCGACTTTTAACTTATCAAACTCACAAGTAAGATTATCATGTACCTTTTTTAGCAACTTGTATTTTCTATTTATAACTTTGCACTCATCAAATAAATCATGGAAGGCATTTAATAATTCATCGAAGGATAAATCAGCATCTAATAAATCCGTTACCTCCTCTTCGATGGCCATAAAGGCGTAATGAGCAACTTGCTCGGTGTTGGACTCCTCTTCCTCAGATGCGCTCGAATCATCCCATGTTGCTTGGAGCGCCTTCTTCTTTGTTGTTCTTTTCTTGACTTGGGGACAATCACTCTTGTAGTGTCCCGGCTTTTTACATTCGTAGCAGATTACTTGGTCCTTCTTGGGTTCAAGTTTATTTTTCACATCGTTTTTAAACTTGTTTCTTTTGAAGAATTTCTTAAACTTTTTTGTCAAAAGTGCCAAGTCATCGTCACAATCCTCATCACTTGAGTTTTCTCTCAAGTGGCATTCAGAAGTTTTAAGTGCCATATCCTTCCTGTTCTTTGGAAGGATGTCTTCTTGCTCTTCATGAGCTTTGCAGGTCATTTCGTAGGTCATTAATGACCCGATTAGTTCTTCAAGAGGGAAATTTGGCAGATCTTTTGCCTCTTGAATAGCAGTGACTTTAGGATCCCAACTTTTAGGAAGGGATCTTAGTATCTTGTTAACAAGCTCAAAATCCGAAAAGCTCTTTCCGAGTCCTTTTAGACCGTTGACGACATCCGTGAAACGGGTAAACATGTCGCCAATGGTTTCACTCGGTTTCATTCGAAAAAGTTCAAAAGAATGCAGCAACAGATTGATTTTTGACTCTTTCACTCTACTTGTGCCCTCGTGGGTCACTTCAAGTGTGTGCCAAATATCAAAAGCAGTTTCGCAAGTTGAAACACGATTAAACTCGTTTTTATCAAGTGCGCAAAATAAGGCATTCATAGCCTTTGCATTAAGAGCGAAAGCCTTCTTTTCCAACTCATTCCAATCGATCATTGGAAGAGAAGACTTTGAAAAACCGTTTTCAACAAGGTTCCACAGTTCAAAATCCATAGAAATCAGAAAGATCCTCATTCGGGTCTTCCAGTAAGTGTAGTCCGTTCCACTGAACATGGGTGGACGTGTAATCGAATGCCCCTCTTGGTTTCCGGCGTATGCCATCTCTCTTGGGTTTTAATCCTTTAGAGAGTTAACCTTGCTCTGATACCAATTGTTAGGATCGAGAGCACTAAGAGGGGGGGGGGGTGAATTAGTGCAGCGGAAATCTTACAGCGATTAAAAACCAAAAGCTGCGTTCGTTCAAAAACTATTATGATGCAAAAGCAAATTCTCAGTTTGTATCTAAGTGCAGTTTGCGTCTAAGCGCAGATTGCGTCTAAGCGCAGTTTTGCGTCTAAGTGCAGTTTACGTCTAAACTCAGATTTACGTCTAAACGCAGTTTTACGTCTAAACGCAGTTTTACGTCTAAACGCAGATTTACGTCTAAACGCAGATTTACGTCTAAACGCAGTTTTACGTCTAAACGCAGATTTACGTCTAAACTCAGATTTACGTCTTAAACTCAGATTTACGTCTAAACGCAGATTTACGTCTAAACGCAGTTTTACGTCTAGACGCAGATTTACGTCTTTGAAACTTGTTTGTATACTCGCAGAAGGCAGTATGCAGTTGAAATCAAGACGTAAACGTGAACTGAGATCTGATGATTGAGCGAGGAAAGCCGATTTACGTTTGAATGCAGTTTTACGTCTAAATGTTGAAACTCGTTCGTAAAATTGTAGAGGACAGTTTGCAGTTATCAATAGGATCAAAATGTAAGTGTAAACTGCAAAGAAGCTCGTTCGTAAAAGCACGGAAGACAGTTCTGCAGAATCAAACGTAAACGTAAACCGTAATGTATGAAAATACGAATTTACGTCTGAATGCAGATTCGGAAGAACAGCACTTAGAACTTGTTCGTGAAAGCGCAGAGAGCAGTAGTAATGAAGGAGGTTTGCAGTAATGATAAAGTGCTCGAATATAAACGCAAACCAGAGATTTAGAGTGGTTCGGTCAGCCTTGACCTACTCCACTTTTGGCTTCCTCCACCGACGAGGTTGCCGACGTCAACTAGGGGCCTTCCTTCAATAGGCGAAGGCCAAACTGCCCTTTTACAATTTCTCTCCTTTTGACAGGCTCAGGAGACAACCTTTACAGACCTTTCTCTCCTCACTTTACAACTGAAAACTTGAAGAACAGAAGGAGGAGACTTAAAGGCTTTACAACACTTTTGAGCTCTTAGAATCACAGAAAAGATCAAGATTTCGGTGTAGGTCTGTATCTTTTCAGTGCTGAATGGGTGGGGTATTTATAGGCCCCAACCCAATTCAAAATTCGAGCTCAAAACGATCAAATCGATCAAATCCCAGAATTCTGGGATCAGGCGGTTGCACCTCTTGACTGGAGAGGTGGCACCGCCTGGTAGAGCTCGAAGACTGAGCTCAGGCGATTGCTCCTCTCTGCCAGAGCTCGAAGACTGAGCTCGATGGTTGCATCACCTGGCAGAGCTCGAAGACTGAGCTCGGTGGTTGCATCACCTGGCAGAGCTCGAAATCTGAGCTCGGTGGTTGCATCACCTGGCAGAGCTCGAAACTGAGCTCAGGCTGATGCACCTCTCTGCCAGAGCTCGAAGACTGAGCTTGGTGGTTGCATCACCTGGCAGAGCTCGAGACTGAGCTCAGGCTGATGCACCTCTCTGCCAGAGCTCGAAGACTGAGCTCGGTGGTTGCATCGCTTGGCAGAGCTCGAAACTTGAGCTCTGGCGGTGCTACCTCTTGACAGAGGAGGTTGCACCGCCCAGTCTAGCTCGAAGACTGAGCTCTGGGCGGTTGCACCTCTTGGCTGGGGCGGTTGCACCTCCCAGCCTCGCAGCCCTGGCGGTTGCACCTCCTGGCTGGGGCGGTTGCACCGCCCAACCTCACAGCCCTGGCGGTTGCACCTCCTGGCTGGGGCGGTTGCACCTCCTAGTGCAATCAGGGTCCGAATGGTTCGCTCCATTCGGCCCAATTTGAATCTTTTCAGGGCCCCAATTGCCCCAAGATTAAGCTAATGGGATCACCTCCCATTTTCATGCTTAATCATCATGCTAACTACGATTAACTCTAAGACAACTTCTGCAGCTTTGCTCCGATGCGTCAATCGCTTCTTCCGGCGAGTTTCCGGCCAACTTCCGTCGATCATACGATAAACCCTCGGTGATCCTTCTGCGGACATCCGGCATACTCCTGGACTTTGCGACGATCCACCTGGCGAGTTCCGACGAGCTTCGCTTGGCAAGCTTCTGGACTTCTCGGATCTGTTCTCGCTGAACCTCCGACGACCGTCCGAACTTCCGTCGAACTCTCGAACTCCCAACGTGATCATGATCTTGACTCCGGCGCAACACCTGCTGCTTGTCTTACTCTCATCGTAGTTAATCCTGCACACTTATCTCAACACATAGATTAGATAACAAATGACAATTGACTTCATCATCAAAATCCGAGATTCAACACTATGTACTAGGCCTGATATAGCGCATGCTCTAAGTGTCACGAGCAGGTATCAGGCGGATCCAGGCTTGGAGCACTGGAAAGCAGTAAAGTGTATCCTTAAGTACTTGAGAAGGACTAAGGATCTTTTACTAGTATATGGAGGTAATAGCCTTAAGGTTGAAGGCTACACTGACTCAAGTTTTCAGTCTGATGTCGATGATAGCAAGTCAAATTCAGGGTATGTGTACACCTTGAATGGAGGAGCAGTGTGCTGGAAGAGTTCCAAGCAAGATACCACTGCTGACTCGACCACAGAGGCGGAGTACATTGCTGCATCAGATGCAGCAAAGGAGGGAGTCTGGGTGAAGATGTTCATCACAGATTTGGGAGTCGTTCCGAATAGCGAGAAGTCGACTTCCTTATATTGCGACAACTATGGGGCGATTACTCAAATAAGGGAACCCGAGTCTCATCAGAAGTGTTCTGAGGAGGTTCCAGCTTATCAGAGAGATCGTAACCCGAGGAGATGTAGCAGTGGAAAGAGTTCCATCCGAAGATAACATTGCAGATCCACTGACAAAGCCGTTGTCTCAGATTGTCTTTGAGCGTCACAGGAGTCTGATGGGGATCAGACACATAGGTGATTGGCTTTAGGTCAAGTGGGAGATTGCTAGTCATAGGTGCCCAGCAAGCCAATCACGTGAGTGATGGCACGTGTGACTTGATACAGAATCTTTTTGCTTATTATATTTTGGCATATATCACTTTATAATTATTGCATAAATGCATATATATATTGTGATGTCCTTGGATTTGTGCAATGGGAATCGGATCATGATGAGATCACGATAATGAGATCGATTCACCTTTAAACATATATCCTAAATAATCCCGGTCATAGGTTACTCGAGAGGGACATCGTGATAACCGGATAGACTGGTGTGCTGTATACCCGTCCATATGATGGATGCAGCTGGTCTCATAGCTGCTCGTGTAGGGACACTAGGGATACAATACAGGTGCTCATTGGAGAATGAGTTCACTGATTGATCCGCTTACGGAATGCTGGATGGTTGATGATGCCTTATTGTCAGACAGCGATTCCGTAGTCCTAGTGGTGTATCTGGTCCTTAGACTTGAGACACCAAGGATGTCCTGTATGAGTGCACCACTCTTTGATACCAGACTTATAGGTTTGGCTGTCCCAGATCTAGTACAGCTGGTCATTGGGAGTGGTAGTCGACCTTATGAGGGCTATTGAGTGTCGACAGAGGATCATCCACTCTCGGCGTCATGAGAGGAATATCCCATGTGTTCTTGCTCACACAAATCCCTAGCTAGGGTCATTCGGGTTGAGAGAGAAAGAGTTCTCCGGGAGAATCCGATTAGAGCGAGACTTGAGTAGAAACCGTATGGGTCTGACAGCACCATGCTCGATATACGGTCTCTGGGATATTAGATGGATGAGGGACTATAGGTACATGGTAACTGAGGACAGACATGTCCAATGGATTGGATTCCCCTGTATCGTCTGGGGACTACGGCGTAGTGGCCTGGTACGTCCGTAGTTGATGAGTCGAGTGAATTATTACAGAGATAATAATTCACTGAGTTAGAAGGAGTTCTGACAGGTATGACTCACGGTCAGCTCGATATTGGACCTAGAGGGTCACACACATATGGTAGGCATTGCGATGAGTAGAGGTTCGGATATGAGATATCCGATGGAGCCCTTGTCTTATTGGATGCAGATCCAATACCCACAAGGGAAGGACCCATTAGGGTTTGACACGGGATCTCTATAAATAGGAGGGATTCACAGCCTCATAAGCTAGAGTCTTTGCTTGCCCGTCCTATTCTCCTCTCCCTCTCCACCTCAGAGTAGGCCTGGAGTTTTGAGGAGCGTCGTCGCAACCCTGCTGTGTGGATCACTGCTAGAGAGGAGGACGCTTGACCTCCTTCACCCTCTCCTAAGGATCTGTAAGGAAACAGGGATATACGATCTCCCTAGGTAACACAATCTCTATACGCAGTTTTGTGTTTTGCGGATTTTTGCGCACCAATCTTCGCACGACGACGAACATCTTTTTGGGAATCGGGGATTTTTGTTTTCTTGTTCTTCCGCTGCGCATATGATGTCGCCCCCATGATTTCCCAACATTCTTAGAATCGGCTTTTGCATCAAAATAGTTTTTATCGAACGAACGCAGCTTTCGTTTTTAATCGCTGAAAGATTTCCGCTGCACTAATTCACCCCCCCCCCCCCCCCCCCCCTCTTAGTGCTCTCGATCCTAACAATTGGTATCAGAGTGAGGTATTTCTTATTTCGGATTTACACCCGAGAGAAATGGCTCTTCAAGAGGGCTTTTCAGTCTTTCGTCCACCGTTCTTTAACGGATTGGACTATACTTATTAGAAAACTCGAATGAGAGTTTTCTTGATTTCTCTAAATCTGGATTTATGGAATATCGTTGAAAACAGTTTTCAACTTCCCTCTAAACCGACGAACGAATGGTCGGATTTGGAGAAGAAGTATTTCTCTTTAAACACAAAGGCTATGAATGCCTTATTTTGCGCTTTGGAGAAAAATGAGTTCAATCGGATTTCTACGTGCGAAACAACTTTTGACATTTGGCGAACACTTGAAATCACGCACGAGGGAACTAGTAGTGTCAAAGACTCGAAAGTTAACTTTTTATTACATGATTTCGAGCTTTTTCGAATGCAACCAAGCGAGACTATAGGCGACATGTACACCCGTTTCACGGATGTCGTCAATAGTTTAAGAGCTCTTGGAAAATGTTTTTCGGACTTTGAACTCGTAAACAAGATTTTGCGTTCTCTTTCTAAGAAGTGGGATTCAAAAGTAACTGCAATACAAGAAGCTAAAAACCTAAACAACTTACCACTTGAAGAACTAATTGGTTCATTGATGACATATGAAATGGTGCACAATGCACATGATGAACATGTTGAACACAATCACCTTCCAAAGAACAGGAAAGATTTGGAACTCTGGACAAATGAATGCCACTTGAGCGATGACTCAAGTGATGAGGACAATGATGAACAAAACAACCTTCCAAAGAACAGGAAGGATTTGGGACAGAGAACATTTGAAGACCACTCGAGCATAAGCTCAAGTGATGGTGAACTTAAACTACAAATGAAACGAAAATTAAAAAACAAAAAGAATCGAACTACTTGCTTTAAACGCAAGAAGAAGAACAAAAATTGGGATGAATCGAGCTCCTCCGGAGAAGAGAAAGTCAACAAAAGCAAGGCGGCAAACTACGCCTTAACAGCCTACAATGATGAGGTAATCGAAATCCCCCTAATTTATTTTGAAATTACTTGATGCTTTCATGATGTATTTTTCTCTTTTAGTTTAGAATTAATTTTCTTAAAAATTACATGTTAAAAAAAAATTATTATGATCATACTAAGTAATTTCGAAAATGATAATATTGCATATTTTATGATAAACAAATAAAATGATCTTGATTGAAAATATGAAATCATGGTTAAGAAGTAATAATATATATTACGTTGATTTCCATTGTTATTTCTCGATTTTGATTAAAGATCATGTTTGATTTGAAGAAATGCATAATGATGAAATTAAATATTTTGATTAACAATTTTATACATGAGATTTTAAGCCGATGATAAGCATGTATTATTCTCATGAGTATATTTGAAAAACTATGGCAAAAATGTGCTCGAATGCATGAACGTGTTAAGATTATTTTTCGGACATTCTTGATTCAATGTTCAAAACACTTAATTGCCATGATGATTTTACACTATAACATGTTGGAAATTATATGTTTTGGATACATAAATTTTTATGATCATGAGCATGTTTTATCTTCATAATTAAACTTGAAAATCTATAGCAAAATCTTATCCGAATGCATGAAAGTACTAATTTCATTTTCGGATTCACTTAACAATTGGTATCCTAACAATCGGATTTTCTCATACACTTATGAAAAATATTTTTCTAAAATGGATTTGATGAAATGATTCCTGCTTATAAATTTCATCTTGAAATATGAATGATAGTGTCTTTGCTTGTAAAGATTTGTTTCACATACATATCTCTTATGATTCATGTGCAGAAAAAGAATTTATAAATCATAATACAATGAGATTTCTTATGCAAAAATGAAGTGCTTTTGTGATTCTTTGCTAAAGAGAATAATTATTAAAATCATGATCTTGATAATTATAACATGAAGCTCTTTATAAATCAAGATCGTTCATTATGCTCCCTACATTTATCAAAAAGGAGTTCTTCAAATGAAATGCAACTTGTCTTTTGATTTCATGATATTTTGTGAATTTCGAAATTAATTTTAATGACTTGATTATGAGTTTCAAGTTGACGATTTGATTTGAATAAGTTATGTCTAAATCATAATCATGATCTTGCAAAATTGAAATCACAAATAATATCTTTTGGTATTCATGAATTGATACTCACAATATGAAAGTATTGGTATTCATGACTTGATTTTGATTGAAACATTACATGCTTAAATTAATCATTCTTCTATGTTTCAAAAATTCTTTAAATGCCTTATGTGATGACTGAAAATTAATTTGCTTTATGATGAATCACGAATCATGACTTGATCTATGATATTGAAATATTTTAATCATGATTCTTGGTTATATAATTACTTTGCCCTATTAAAAGGATTTGTTGAATGGATCATGTCCTTCTTGAACTTTCTTGATATCATGACAAGATTTTGTAATATGGCCTGTATAATAATTAAAAAATTTTGGCCATTGATTTCTCCCTTCTTTTCGACAAAAACAAAGGGGAGAAAGCTTTTGCTAGTTAGAACATGCAAAGAAAAGCAAGTGCAATCTTGCACATGAAGCAAGTGTTGAATTGCCATGATTGAACCTAAGAATCTTGCTATGCTTTTGTGCTTATATGTTGTGATGAAAATATAGCTTCATGTTATAAAAACTTGCATATATTTTAAAATAGCTAGAGCTACTTCTCCTTTTGTTGATGATAAAGGGGGAGAAATATATGAATTGATACTATAAGTGCCATATTTGAATTTTCATCATGTTAAGATATCAAGAACTTGCATCGTAATTCTACTTGATGATATCTTGCCATGTGATGAAATGCTACGATTTGTTGCTAAAATGATGCATGCAATACTTATGCTTTCTACGTAATGTATTGCATATGATATGAACCTTGATTAAAATTGCCTTGATTTGAATTCAAGGTTTATCTCAATTATGGAATTTTGAAATAAAAATGATTACTCACCTTTGTCATGATTTAGAAATTGACAAAGGGTTTTCCCTTCTTTTTGACAATGACTAAGGAGGAGATAACTTGCATGCACAATTCAAGAAGAAAGCAAATTTTCACTTCTCAAAAGAGAAGAAATTTCTATCTTGAACATCTTAAGAAACAAAAAGAACAAAGGTGCTATCTTGCCTATCTCAAGAAGCAAAACATGCTAACTTGCGCATCTAGCAAAGTGGACAAAATTTTCATATTTCAAGAAGCAAGAGTTGCCTTCTTGAACATCTCTAATTTGCTAGCTTGCATGATGTAGAACTTGCTATCTTAAACATCTCTAATTTTCATACCAAGTGCTATCTTGTATGCTATAAAACTTGCATATCTAAAACTTGATAGCTTGAATATTCTAAGCATGATTCAACACTTGCTATATTTTCTAGCAAAATTGCATGATGATAAAACTTGATATTATGTTTTTCATGCAATGAGTTGAACCAATATCACAAACACTTGATTGTGATACTTCTCCTTTTTGTTGATGACAAAGGGGGAGAAGTATGTTGATGAAAGTATGTTGATGACATGACATGTAATGCATAAGTTTATGCATATGTTCGTGTTGACGTGTTGCAAGTATTCATGATAGATATTGCAATGACTTGAATTCAGTTTGAATTCAAGGTTCTATCAATATGGCATATTGATAGGGGGAGTTTGTTTAAACTCCGGGAGTTAAGTTTAACTCCGTCATCAAGTAGTTGTCATCATCAAAAAGGGGGAGATTGTTGAATCTCGTATTTTGATAATGAAACTACTTGATATATGTTTATGATTTAATATGCGTTTTGAGTGACGTAGGATGCTTTGATCAGGATGAGACAATTAAAGCAGGAAAATCATGTTGTGCCGGAGGAACATGTCAGAAGATTGGACGTCAGGCCGGTAGATCGGTCGACGTATCGACAGAAGGCTTCGGGCAGTGGACTCTAGCATCGGGCCAAGAAGAGCGGTTATTGTGCCAAGGATATCGGAGTTGCGGAGTCAACTGGCCGATTGGGCAATAGGCCGCAGGAGAGGACGATGCGCCGAAGAATCAGACGAAGCGTCGAGGGACCAATGACATGCCGGACAACTTGGTTAATTACTTAGGATTAATTGTCTCGATCGAAGTTTTGCTTTAATTATGCAGGATTAACTATGATAACGATGAAGACATAAAGCGAAACAAAGTGTCGGAGTCAAGCGCGAAGGATTTGTTGCAAGTTCGAGAGTTCGACGGAAGTCCGAAGGTTCATCGGGAATGCTACCGGAACTAGCCGAGAATGAGTTGGGAGCTTGCCGAAGGGTTTTTCGGAAGCTCGCTGGAAGGTTCGTTGGAAGTTCGCGGAGCTCACCGAGAAAGATCGGAGCTTGCCGAAGAAGCTCGTTGGAACTCGCTAAGATCAAATCGTGAAGTCTAGGAGCTTGCCGGGAGTCCGTAGAATGGTTTCCGAGAGTTCATCGGAAGACTGCCGGAAGCTCGCTAGAAGAAGTCTTGACTTGCCGACTTTGTAATAGCTTAGAAAATGTCTTTAAAATCATAGTTAGCACGTTAATTAGGGTTAGGATTAGGTGTTAATCCTATAACCCAAGTAGGGGCCAATTAGGCCCAAGTTCGGACTGGTTTGGACGAAGTTTGGAGCCAAACCAAGTGAGCTGAAATAGTGAAAGAGGTGGCACCGCTAGGGTTGGAGGTGGCACCGCCCAGGAGAGGATCTCCCAGCGAAGCTGGGCGGTGCAACCGCCCCAGGCAGGAGGTGGCACCGCCTGAGCTCAGTCTTCGAGCAAGACTGGGCGGTGCAACCTCCCTTGACAGAGAGGTGGCACCGCCTGAGCTCGGTCTTCGAGCTCTAGCAGAGAGGTGCAACCGCCTCAGTCAAGAGGTGGCACCGCCTGGGGCTCAGTCTCCAAGCCAGACTCAAGCGGTGCAACCGCCCCTGACACAGAGGTGCAACCGCCTGGGCTCAGTCTTCGAGCTCTGCTAGGCGGTGCAACCTCTCCAGTCAGGAGGTGCAACCGCCTGATCCCGGAATTCCAGGATTTAATCGTTTTGAGCTCCAAATTTGAATTGGGTTGGGGCCTATAAATACCCCACCCATTCAGCACTGAAAAGATACAGACCTACACCGAATTCTTGATCTTTTCTGTGATTCTAAGAGCTCAAATTTGTGTAAAGTTCTAAAGTTCTCCTCTTTCTGTTCTTCAAGTCTTGAGTTGTAAAGAGAGGAGAGAAAGGTCCTGTAAGGGTTGTCTCCTGAGCCCATCAAAAGGAGTGAATCTGTAAAAGGGCAGTTGGCCTTCGCCTATTGAAGGAAGGCCTCTAGTTGACGTCGGTGACCTCGTCGGTGGAGGAAGCCAAAAGTGGAGTAGGTCAAGACTGACCGAACCACTCTAAATCTCTGGTTTGCGTTTATTTTGAGCACTTTATCATTACTACAAACCTCCTACATAGCTACTGCTCTCTGCGCCTTTACGAACAAGTTTCTAAGTGCTAATCTTTCCGAATCTGCATTCAAACGTAAATCGGTGTTTTCATACATTACAGTTTACGTTTACGTTTTGATTCTGCAAAACTGTCTTCTGCGCTTTTACGAACGAAGTTTCTAAGTTCAGATCCCTTTAAAACTGTGTTTAGACGTAAACTGCGCAAACTGTGTTTAGACGTAAAACTGTGTTTTTGACGTAAACTGCGCAAACTGTGTTTAGACGTAAAACTGTGTTTTAGATGTAAACTACTTTTAAACGTAAAACTACGTTTAGATGTAAAACTGCGTTTAGACACAAACTGCGTTTAGACGTAAAACTACGTTTAGACGTAAAACTGCGTTTAGACGTAAAACTGCGTTTAGACGCAAACTGCACTTAGACGCAAACTGCGCTTAGACGTAATCTGATCTTAGACGCAAACTGCGCTTAGATACAAACTGCGCTTAGACGCAATCTGCATTTAGACGCAAACTGCATTTAGACGCAAACTGCGTAAATTGCGCTTAGACGCAAACTGTGTTTAGACGTAAACTGCACTTAATCATAAGTATTCTTAGAATCGGCTTTTGCGTCAAAATAGTTTTTATCGAACGAACGCAGCTTTCATTTTTAATCGCTGAAAGATTTCCGCTGCACTAATTCACCCCCCCCCCTCTTAGTGCTCTCGATCCTAACACGGACAAACTTCTAAATAGGATGTTTGATGTAATGCTTATGTATGTCCGTGTCTTTTGGTATATTCATGCTTTGCACAGCATGTAGAGGGACGGCCGCGAAGGCTTAATAGTCCCATTTTAGTTGGGTTGGTGGCCGCTTTAGGCTTGTAAATAAAGGTTATGTCATGTGGACACTTGTGAGAGACCTCAGTCTATAATGGATCATTTTGACCTTTTGTTGTGCAACTGTTCAGAGTTTGTAAAGTCTGTTTGTAATTTGCATTGTCTATGAAGTATTTTCGGAAATGTTTGCTTGTGGATCCCGAATGAGGCATTTTCTCTAACCCTTTCTCTCTTTTGTGTGTCCTAAGGGACCATGGGAGGCTTCGGGGAGGCTGACCTTTGCGGACGGACACGCACTGCATGACTTGGGCAAAACCAGCTAAGCCCGTGACAGTCCGTTGTGTGGATCACTGCTAGAGAGGAGTACGTGAGTTCTCCTTTATCCACTATATCAAATTTAGAAATTTTGGAGATATACGATCTCCCAAAGTAACACTTCTAACATGATATGTGTGGGTTTTCAGTTTTATGATTTTTTCGTGTACTAATCGTCACACAACGATCAAGTACTTAACTTTGGAAAATCTGATTTTGTTTTTGGTTTCTGCTGCACATAAGATGCAGACCCGCGATTTCCCAGCACTTCCTCTAGTGTCAAAAATGTTATGCAGCTTTATATCATGGGCAAAGAGTCAACACGGCATGGTTCGGTCTTGAAGGCACAGGGTCGTCCAAGTGGAAGTCTAAGGTGGTGATAGAAGAACCAGGTCGGGTCGAGGAAGCGCCTCATAGATCATCCTAAGGTGGGACTTGAGCTCATGCCTCCGTCGCTTCCCTGACAAGAAAAGGTTAATGTCGGGAGGGGGGGGGATTCTCTATTTGACCCCTTTAAATCCTAAGTCAGAACAAGATGGATTTGAGGGTAATTTTGGTATTCATAAATCCCCCGTAGCATTGGCCAGGGGATCAACTTTTATACATATCGTCGAGGGTCGGTCATATGGGATTCGTTAGTGGTAATCGATTCCTCGAACAATCGACCCATGCATTCTGCATGGCATGGACGATGCTATCCTATACCATCGCGGATGGTTCCGTGTCAAGGCAATGCCACCTCATACAATTTCGATCGTCCACAAGCTCGAGATACCATGTCAGCACGGATGCACCATTTCAGTCTTAAGGTGGCTGCTGATCACTGCCACGTAGGTGGTATGACTTATCAATAATATATAAATTTTGACTTACGGTTGTAAAAGCTGTAGCTGTATATTATCCCGACGGCATCGGAACAGTTATGAACTGCAGTCAACACGCATCTCAGAATTGGTAATTGGTAAGGAAGTCAACATAGACAATCTTACCATGTTGGTAAGTGGTAAGGAAGCATCTCCACTTTGTGATACAGCTCGAAGCACCCACCATTAAAGATTGTGAATCACGGTTAAGCATTCATTAACTTCTCTAACACACGGAGACGCAGCAAGGAAGACGCATTCCAACTGAAGTAGGTCGTCAGTCTACAGTATAAGGCGGTCTTGATTTCCATGTCTTTTTCCTCTTTTCACCGCTGCGTGTGTGGAGGAGAGAGAGACGCAGCGTTCGTGAGAAAAAGGAGCAGCTACTCGTTTCCTCGTTCTATTTCCTTATCTCTCTCTCTCTCTCTCTCGACGATCGTAGTACAGAGAAGAGTGTGATTGGCGGGCGAGGGCGATGGAGAGGAAAGCGATGGCAGTGTCCGTGGCCGTGGGATTTTTGGGGCTCCTCTCCGCCGCGCTCGGCTTCGCCGCCGAGGCCACCAGGATCAAGGTCTCCAGCTTCCCTCTCCTCAAAATCTTCTCGCAAGATTCTATTTTTTGTTTCCTTGTCGTGTGCAAAGTTGGATCTTGCCAAGAATGACCCGATCGATGAGGGCTATCGGCTTGTTCTTGTTGTATTGGAGGGGTTTTGTGTTCAAGAAGAGGGTTCTTTGATGCTTGATGGCGTCTTCTTCCTCACCTTCTCCTGATGTTTTCCCCTTTCTTCTAAACTTAATTTGTCCGTCAGTGATGTAGTTTGGTGGTTTGATGATTCTGCCGGAGTTTGGAAGCTTTCCGAGTCCTATTCCTGAAGGCCAACTTATGCTTCGGCCTAATTGTATTACAGTTCAAAGGTCTCAAGGACTGTTAAACATTCCTGGTTGTGAAATCTCCATTTTATGATTGCAATTGGACCAAACATTTCTATTGTGGTACATGAATAAACTAGGTTTCTTGAACAAGGAATCATTTAGAGCACCTTAAAGCTTGTAGATAAGGAAGTTGGATGGGATCTGTAGATAGGGAATGATTAAGAAGTGCTTTGAAGCTTTTGAAAGAGAAAGGGGGAAAGGGAGCATTACTGATTAATTGATAAGCTCACTGATGAAGCAGCATGTTGATGAAGTTGATTTATCGGGATCGAGATTAGGCAAATCTTTTTTTCTTTTTATACTGCATTGTCGGGGATACATGACTTTCTTTTATATATACTTCGATTATGTTTTCCTCAGCTGTTTACCCAGTGTTACAAAATTTTGTTCCTTGTTTTTATTTTAGTTTTATGTTGAATAATCTTTGAATCAGAAGAGAGGGAGTTAATATTGTAAGGATTGCTTGATTTCATTAGGATCATGAATATGTTGTATAAGTATTCCCTGAACTTTGATTTAACCACATGCAAGCTACTTTGATGATATCATAGCTTGAAATCCATAAAGGGCTTTCTTATTTTACCTTTGACCATTTGGATTAACAGCCATGGATGCTGTCTTTTGTAAGAGCTGATGAATGATTTGGAGCATCAAAGTTAGGGAAACCATATGTCACTGTCTTAGCTAGTGGAAAAATAATCACTACAAACAACACATAAGTATTTGACTGTTAAAAAAATTGGACGGCCTGTTAAAAATCGAATGACACATAAGCATTTCCTTTACACATGGTTCTATTTGGACTTTGGATCTTGCTTAAATTCTTTAGAGATGCATATAGTTTCATTCTTGAACTCTGCCCTCATCTTACTTTTTAAGCTGTTTCTGTTGGTTGGTCACTTTCTGGTTGCATATATCGATAGTGGCATCGGTAATAATGATTTTTTTCATGTACCAATTGTCCTTTTAATTATGATGTTATGTCATTATGTTGCTTAATATTTCAACTTGAGAGACTATGGAACCTACTACGGTTTGATAAGTCTTATCATGATCGAAAAGGCTACCTTAAGTAATCTTGGGAGGATTTGCTGATTAAGGTTAAAGGGAGGAACAGTGTAATCTAACACCAATTAAATTTTAGATATCTCATGATGCAGCGAAGTAGATGGATCTCGTATCATTTTCCTATTTTATATATTAAACTTTCCTCGAACCATTAGATGAACAGCTGTGTTATCAGTATTTTCTTATATGAATTGCTTGAATCCACTCTCATATAACTTGTTATAGATGGCTGCAGCAAATTCATCGCGGAAACCTTAGCGATGCCAATAGAAATAGTACTACTTGGTCAAATGCACGTATGTTGATTCAGTTGATTCTCAACTGTGCAGGCTTCTGATGTCAAAGCAACAGAAGGAGGTGAATGTGTATATCCTAACAGCCCAGCATTAGCTCTAGGTCTAATATCGGCATTGGCTCTTATGATTGCCCAGGCAATAATAAACACCGTTGCTGGGTGCATATGTTGCAAGAAGCATTCTCAGCCATCCAGCTCCAACTGGACAGTAGGGTTGATCTCTTTTATTGCTTCCTGGTAAGTTTCTGCACTAAAGTTGATTTGAACTATCTTTTCATTGTTAAATACAGTATAATTTGCTGTCTATCGTGTGTAGCAGAGATTATTCATTCTGGAGTAGTAGAAATGTAAACGACCATGTTCGTTGTATTTTTGTGCTGAAATCTTGGAAATGCTTTCTGATATGTCACATATAGTTACATATTAATTTTTGTTAGTGTGATTACATTTTACTGGGGGAAGGGTGGGGGTTGAGGGGGGTGTAGTTGTCTTGCCTCTACCTTTATTATCACTTATTATTATGGATATTGACACTTTCTCATCTACCAAAAAATACTCCCTAAGTTACCAACTCCATGTGTCTCCTATGGAAGATGTGTAGTTTACTTGCTGTATCATATTTACACGGTATCAACATTAGACATTTTGAACATAAACCATGGGAGGATTCAACATCTTGACAGTACATCACAAAATTGTGTTTATATCAAAATTTAGTATCATGAGGTAATATTACTTTTGGAAATATGGTTCGTGACAAAAGTTCACTTGTTAAATTACTTTTCTATTGTGTCCGAGAGAGAGAAATAAAAATTGATCTTTCTGTTCCTTGGAGAAATCTTTCACATCTATATTAATCTTCTCAAATAAGAGCATCAGCAAACACTAACATTAATCTACTTTGTTCCTCCATCATGATTCATTGTTCTTGATCACTTGAGGTTGTTGTTCACTTGATAAATTTGGCAAAGTGGTCTGTGAATGACAAAGCATATGTTTTCCTAGCTCTTTTTCTTAATGCTTGTTCATCTTGATCACTATTGTTTGGTGATTGAATCCGAACCTAAAAGAACCATTTAAACACTGCCTAATGTTATATGCTTGATTTGCCTCTTAATGGTTGTCTAATTTTGAGTTCAATTTCGAGAGTTTTTTTTATCGCAAGGACTATGTGATGATGCAGGGTGTCTTTCATAATAGCCTTCCTTTTGTTATTAACGGGTGCTGCCTTAAACGACCAACGGGGTAAAGAAAGGAAGTACTTTGGCGGCAACGACTGCTATGTTGTTAAGCCCGGAGTGTTCTCGGGAGGGGCAGTGCTGTCCCTTGCAAGTGTTGCTCTTGGCATAATTTACTATGTTGCCTTGTTATCAAAGACTGCACAAGCTTGGGATCCACAGCAAAATGAAGGCATTGCAATGGGGCATCCTCGGGTCCCAGCTCAGGCAACTCCTGTTTTTGTGCATGAGGATACATACAACCGTCAGCAATTCCCCTGACGACGATACTGGCTAGTGTTGGAAACTTGGTCTGGTGTTGTTTCTGGTGGCGAGTGGATTGCATATGAATCCCTGATCTCGAAACTCCTCAGCACCTTCATCGAATCTGCTCTTCTCGCTAGGCTAGGATTCATGTATGTTGGATGTTAGTTTGTAACATTCGATATTTTTGTACAAATTGAAGAAAAAGATGCCTCTGTTGCATGTTGGACACTGTTGAGGTTTGTCTGCTTGGTTGGATCAGCATTGTTTGCTTCAAAACTAGGTTTTGTATTTTGTAAAACTCACTATCCTAGCAGTTCATCATTGATGGATTAGCAGCATTTCACTGTTATATCTCAACATTGCAAACGTCAGTTAGAGTGTGTCTGTTCTTTCAGTCTACATGAGTTAGGGTTTTGTGAGTTAAAGATAAACAGATTCTGTGTCCATGGTCTATGCAGTTGCCATTTTCGGCCAACCTGCAGTGGTGGATTTACCTCTCCATGTTCTTGGTAGAGCTTGGAATTCAAACCATATGTCAAATTGAGAACAAACCTATAAAAGGAAACATATTATTTTTTTAGCATTATTGTTTATGGTTTATTGACTGGTATTACTGATTGTGCTCATAATATTTACCATATACAATTTATGAGCCATTAACATAGGATGTACCAAAATGATGCTGGAGCAATATGTTCACCGTCGTTATGTTGCAGTCTATTTTAGCATTCCAAATAGGTTGATAGCCAGAGGTGAACTTGAACAAGCACTAACAATCAAATTTCCATAGTACATAAGCCAGCCATAATGATGCTTTCACCTCTCAGACTTTGACAAGGCATTGAGCTCTTGAAACATAAATAGAAGATACAGAAACGCACTACATAAGACTGATGTCACTAACATCTAGATTCTCATGACGTGTGTTGGGGCAAAACATGATCTACTCACACTTGATCGACTGATATATGTGCCGCACAAACAGTAAAGACGCACAGAAGCCAATGGTCCCCAACATAAGGAAGAATCCATAGCAGATACAAGACATGTAGCCGAAGAAAAACGATGTTTGCATGAAACCCGACATATCCGATCTTGCGCGATAGTAAATATATGCAGTAGAACAAGATGAATATGCCAGTTGAGCCTCCACAAAGAACAGATCTGCACGAAACACAAAATATATGAGCTATTTCTTGATTTTGGGATCACACTTCCGCTTATACTTGTCCAGATGAAACACAAAACGATGCTTTATTAGCACTGAGCAGCCTGTGAAGATTGGTCAAAATGTTTTATAGAATGAAACATTTCATATAAAAACTAAATAAACTTGAGGAGATCCATTTTCGATCAGTAGTGACCTATTTTATTCTACCCCGAGACTAGCAGAAACATCATACAATTCCAATATGATCAACTAAACTGAATGAGTCTGAAAAATAGATAGTATATGAAAGGAACTACGGCTTTTGAAGCACATGGCTAGTCGAAAGATATACAGGATCTTATAGGTAATTTGTTTCTATAAAGCATTAGGCACAAGTCAAGACATGTCATCTTTATTATGATGACAAAGTGAGTCTTAACCAAGATGACTACAAGATCATACACCAATCAGATAAAGGATGAATGAAAACAATCAGATTAAGGATGAATGAAAAAAATTGTTTTGTTACCACAGACAAATTATTAATTGTCATGGAAATTCTTATAATAAGCTTTCAATGTTACCGAATGAAAATAAGATAAACTACTCTCTTGAGAACTTTGACAGCAACATCTAGCCTACACAATGATTAAATCCTATCTAAATCCAACTGGATATAAGACAAAAAAGGATAATTGCATCTAGAACACATTTATGCACTTGTAGGAGGCTGCCAGAAAAAAATGTATGCCATATGTGTTCCTATCAAGAAAATAATGGTCAAATTGCAACTACAGAATAATTTCCCACTTCAAAACAAAAAGGGCCCTATCATTTAGAATCTAGTGGAGCAGAAAAGGACACAAGCCTTACCTCCACCACCACTCATGATCCTCGGCAGCAAGTTGAAAGTATGTCAAAGCCACAGTGATGAATGCTGTGACAATAATGAGGATGATAAAGACAATGAAAAGGATGCTGTATATTGTATAGATTTTATGGCCCCACACACTGGCAAATATATAGTAAAGTTCAATATAAATAGCACTAAACGGAAGGAACCCTGCCATCACCATCTGAGGTATGGTGCCCCGGTACCATGGCAATTGAGGTATTTCTCTCGGATACTTTGCAGTACGACACGGAGCTTGGAACTCTGTCGTACTGTTTTTACCAGCAACACTACCCAACACAAGCAAAGGAGAAGTCACAAGTGCCCATATTAGGAGAATCACAAGTATAGTGCCAAATGGCAAGGCTGCAGTAGCACTGTACACTATAGCAACAGTGTTTAGGAAGCAGAAGGTCAAGAACAGAGGTCCACAAAATAAGCAACCGGTCAACAATAAATTCCTCACCTGCAATTTAAAATGGTAAAAATGAAACCATACATTCAGAAATGTACTTAAAAGTAAAGAATTGTTTTCCTTGAGTGATTAATCTCATACCCAGTTAGTCCCTTCTAGCTGTAGTAGAAAGAGGTCGCTGTATAACCAGCAATGCCAGAAGTAAGAGCGTAGATTACAACAAGTGCTGTGAATAAAGCTCCCCGATTGTACGGATAAAAGACACCAACAAGTGCAAGGAGAAAGATGAATATCGTACTATCATATACAACAAAGAGTTAGATGACATCAGAGACAAAATCTCAAAAACACAGTATGAATTCTTACAGTGCAAGGAGCTGAGTTCCAGATCCAATAACAGCTGAAAACAAAGATTTGTTCTTTGGAAATCGGAATACATCGCCATGAATATACTTCCATCCAGTCTCCTCTTGGTCCTCAACGTTTTCTTCATCGTGGGAATATCTTTGGCAATTGTGCAAAATCAATCACACAGGCAGTAATAAAAATATCTAGGTAATATGACTCAAAAGATACAAATATTAAATATTTAATTCTCACTTCACGAAATCGTTTTTGAGCACGCGCATGAATATTGTAGCAAGGAACCCAGTCAAAAGGAGGACCGTCACGCATGAGTTAATTATAGAGAACCAGTGAATCTCCAAATGATGAGGCATGAACGAAGTCTTTGAGTACTTCTCCATTCTCTTCTCAAAAGGAATCTCAGTTTTCTTCCATGAGACGGAATATGAGAACTCCACGTCAACTTCCTTATCATCCGTGATATCGACAGACAAATTTGGATCAGTTTGCACATTGATTACTATCACACGGTCATCATTGTAAAGGATTTCAAAGTGAATGTGTAAAAAGAGCAAGTACTTGGACTCGCTTGAGTCAAGCTTATTTTTCTCGATCCTGCCCAAGAATCCCCATAAAGGCAGATCATCATAGTACATCTGAAAGTAGTAGTCCTTTGATACAGCATCTCTGAGTTTGCCTACATCTCCTTCTGACAAAGTTCTCTTACAAAGAGATTTGGCCTGTTTCTCCTCACGGAAATTCAACTCATATGGTGCATCAACCAAACGATCACCATTTAGAACTTCTCCTAGAGCTTCCTTTTTCTCGGTCACATGGCCTGTGATTAAAATTGACAAAGGGGAATTAACACATCAACAAAGCAAGAACTACTGTTGCAAACAAAATTTCCGCTTAACAGCCAGCAAACCTGGTGAACAGAATGGCAAGTCATAGAACCTATGTCTCACTGCAAACCCCAAAAGAAACTGTCAGATTCAGAAGACATTAAAACAATTCAAAGAAAATATTGATACTGAATCTTAAAAGAAGTACAAATGTCATAGAATCGATGCCCCTTGGGTGATCATATAGGCTCCAAAACCATATGTACAATGCTCAAAGGGCAATGCAACAACACCTTAATGGTGATGGAGCCCTACATAACATGAAGCAGAAGAAGAGCAGGATTCATCAAGCTTTTATATACTTCAACCTCTGCAGCAATACAACAACAATGATGGAGCAAATCTGATGAAAACCCAGCATTATAGAACATAAAACCGATCTTAATAGCAAACAAAATACATTAAACAACCAACATCACTAAATACATTCAAAGCACAAGATTGGTACAAAGATCTAACTGGCATGAGTGATGCAACAAAAAAGGGTAAAAGAGACCACCCTAAGTGACCAAGAACTACTGGACATGAACATGTACTCAAAAATCAACAGAGTCGAGGAAAAGAAAGGTCGCATCACCTTGGATTGTGGAAAGGTCCGACCTTGTTAGCATAAAGAGGAACATGATCCCCCTCCTTGTATCTATGATCCGATCCATCAGCCCCAACCCTCGATCCACAAGCCAGCATCAGAAGAAACAACCATGCCACCTCCATCAAAAAATATCTTCCACTAACCTGAGGGCGTACGTACCACTGCGAGAACGAAAGCCACTAAAAGATCCAACCTTTCACACCAAGCTCGCACCTCTCTTGCGTACAAAAGAATGAAAGCCAAGACGCGCAAATCTCTTCTGCTACTCCGAAATTTATGAGCTCACACCAAGATAAGATCTTTACATGCCCATAAAGTGAGGAAAAAAAGGAGAGATCTTTTCTACCAAACCGAGACTAGGATTCAACGAAGGATTTGATGGGTTCGGTGGATCTAGGGGATAAATCACTACCTTTGAGCACAATCGCGTCTTGCGGGCTTCAGCGCTCGTGGGGTGATGGGCGCTGAACTCGGGACGGTGAGCATGCCAATCGCATGTGCGTCTCCAGGGGATAAATCGCTGCTATCTATTCTCACCCTTAATTCCGAAGCACATTAACGTGAAGAAGTTGTGATGCGTCCGATGAACGGAGGATAAGAGGCTTAGATAAGGCTAATTAGTTAGCTACCTTTAGGATTTCGAACCGTATATCTTAAAAAATTATATTGATATCCCTATAATTATAAAAATAAAATATTTAAAATTTTTTTATCCATGTCATTAATTTTACCAGCGAAAATATAAAAAAAAAAAATTAATTTTAATATTTTAGTTGATGATGACGGACGACATCGATAGTGACGAAGAACGACGTCGCTAGAGGTCATAGATGGCTATTTGTAGATGATGAGAGCGATAATAAAAAATAAGGATCGCTCTGTATTTACATCAACTTCGATGCACTTATCGAGTGATGAAAGAGCCGTCGAGTAATGTCGCTCAACAACTACATCGCTAACGTAGATGCAGAGTAGCATCGCTCGACATCTGCATCAACAGCCCTCATCTCTTGTTGTTACTTTTATCATCGAAAACAGTTATCTGCAACCTCTAGCAACATCGTCGTTCGCTACCATCAATGTTGTTTGTCATCACCGAAACATTAAAGAAAAAAATTTTATTTTTATATTCCTTGTTGGTAAAATCAATAACATTATGGTAAATGGGCTTAGTTATTTTGTTTTTATGATTATAAAAATATCAATATGATTTTTTAAAGTATAAAGACTAATATTGCTAAGAGTAATTAATTATATGAATAATACATAATTAGCCTGATTATATAAGATAAAAGATTGAAGGATTGGTTTTCCGGTCAACCCAACCCCTCGCAGGATTCGCATGAGGGCAGCAGAACATTATTCTTTTTATTGGCAGATAGCAATCGTGCTGAAAGACGAAGACAGGGTAGGGTTCCTTCTTCCAGGCAAGAGTAGGCACGAGATCCGAAGACCTCTTGTTGGGTGGCACAACCATGAGAGCCTTTTTGATGGTATTCGAGATGTGATAGGTACCTTGTTTTATTGTTTCCAATAACTCGATGACTCCATATCGAGACGAGCTTTAGCTAGTAGTAGTAGTAGTAGTAGTAGTAGTAGTAGTAGTAGTAGTAGTAGTAGTAGTAGTAGTAGTAGTAGTAGTAGTAGTAGTAGTATAATAATAATAATAATAATATTTAGAAAAAATAAATAATAAAGGTAAGATTCGAATCATCAAAGATTTTACTAGCTGGGTTAGTTGATATTAAAGATAACCGTCAAAGTCTTGGCTTACTAAGGTTAATTAAATTATAGAAAGAGACCAAATAATCTCTTACTAAATTTAATTAAATTGTCAGAATTAGGTTAATTAAATTAGTGGCCCCATCCTTAAGTAAAGAGATTACAATTTAATCTCTTCCAATATGTCAGATTTTTTAGTCTGTATGTAGATTGTAATCTCTTGCTTAGTACGCCAACACTAAATTAAGGTTAATTAAATTTTAGTGGCCCTGGCCCCATGCTCAAGTAAGAGATTACAATTTAATTAACCTTAATTTAGTGTTGGCTTACTATAATTTAATTAACCTTAATATTTAATCTCTTTCTTTTTTCCAATACCTTTGCAATACCTATCTATAGGTCAACAACATTAATCAAACCCCAAATCTGTCCTGCAGATGACACTGCATAAACGATGAATGCCTGCAAACACAGAATTTATACTGGATAATGACACGATGTAGCTGCAACCCCGTCAAGCATGTTAAATAGGATCCAGAGTCATGTATTATGCTGCTATGTAAAAGGATGTGAGGACCATACATACGTACGTATATAGCTACCGCATGTAATGAATGATAAACAATGGGGATAAGCCAAAGAGGAGACAAAGTGGGGTTTGTGAGAATACTTTGGGCATCAAAACAAGAGTTCTTCCTGGCAGGGCTTACAGCCGTGAAAGTTAGAAATCAAAGACGAACAGCTTTACCTGTACTGATACCTAAGCACGAGACAATCAGAGATTTAGAAGCAATTTTCCTTGGCAATCATTCCACCATAGCATAGCATCCACCGGTGCAGAAGTTGATAGTTTGGAAGATTTTCTTTTGCTTTTAAAACCAAACCTACACAACAGACACCACAAATTTTAATTTTTTGCTTTAAAAGAACACTTTGTAAATTTGTGAGCAGTTATTTTTTTCACAAATATTTTCATTAAAAACTTGGAACTTGGAAAATGTTTTTAAAGCATAATGCAAAAACAAGATAAAAAAAAGTTCACACTTGAAAAGAGGAAGCCAAATAAAATGCAGTCAGATTTAGCACATTGACCTATAACACTACAATACTAGTTTGAGGAAAAAAAATCATCCTCCACCCTCGTGTAGAATCAATCATTAGTTCATTAAAACCTTAAACCCACTTTGATTAATATTCTTGTTATTTTAACTGCTACAGGCACATGCATTGGCAAGTAATAATAGGCCAACTAGAGAAAGGAATCAGAAAAAGTCAATATAAGTAATGTTAAAACCTAAATAACCAGGCATTATTCAGCCATCCAAGTCTTTCTTTGTCTAGATCTAGAAAAAAAAAAGTCAATATAAGGACTGACATCTGAGGCCTGTTTGCACTGTTAGGTTCGGTTAAAAAACTTGCCTTTTTAGCTTCGAACGATTCTTCAAATGTAATTACACCTGAGGCTTCTTGCTGGTTCCTTGAGATCCTAAGAAAAATTACAAGCAGAGGCAGAGTTTCACAGATAAATAGGTATAAATGGCATAGCAGCATACACTTTCAATTAACTCTAACCAACCCTGATTATTTATGCAAGGTAAGATGTCAACAAACTGAATTTTACACATATTATGCAGCTCCTCATTGCAAAGCCAAATTGGTTGATTTTACTCTTGCACAAAGTAGCTTCATGTTTGTTATAGATGCATGAGATGTACATCCCTAAGAACTCCAAAAAGGGCCTTTTATTTTCCTTCGGTTGTTCTTGTCCTGAATAGGCAGGAAACAAACCCAAGATGAAAATGCACCATAAAATGGACAAACCAAGTCAGATTTGCACATGAAATATACTCATTGCCAGTAATCAAGATAAACTTTGTTGGTTGATTGGGAAGCAAGAGATTCAAATGGCACAACAAATATCTCAAAGAAAATGCCAAAATAGGCTTGCAAAGAAACAAAATATAACAAAAAGGGGAACAGAGCAAATTATTCACTCAAAACACAATATTTTCTTGACAATCATGCACACCTGCTTACATTGTGTAAGGATAGATGACCTCATAGGATAAAACCAGAGCTGGATGTGATGAAGAATGGAATTATGCAATCTCAAATATTGTCAAGTTACACACATAATGTTCAAAGAATTTACTATTGAATCTCGGATTTTGGTGAGGCAATCAATTGGTGAATTAAAGATCTAATCCATGTGTTGAGATAAGTGATACAGGACTAACTACGATCGTGAGAAAAGAAAAACGATTAAAGAAGAATCGAAGTTGGGCCAAAGTCAATGATCGGGCATCGGGCCGGATGAATCGAGGGATACACCGAAGGATCAAACGATGCAGTGAAAGCTCGTCGGAAGTTCACCTGGAGTTCGCTAAAAGCTCGCCGGAAGTTCACCAAGAATTCGATTAAACAATTGACGTGCCAAACAACTTAGATTACTTGTATCATAATTGTTTTAGCCTTAACTATCGTAGTTAGGACTTTAATTTGAGTTAGTTATGTGAGAAATTCTACTAACTCAACTAGGGGCCAACTAGGCCCTTAATAGGGCTGAATTGAGCCGGTTGGATGACCCATTCAGCCACTTGGAGCCACGTCAGGCGGTGGCACAGCCTAGACTGGGCGATGGTACCACCTAAGGCTCGACCTCCCAGGTGGTCTGGGCGATGGTACCGCCCAGACTGGGCGGTGGTACCGTTTAAGGCTCGGCCTCCCAAGTAGTCTAGAAGATGGTACCGCTCAGACTGGGTGTTGGTACCACCGATAGTTAATGCTGTCAGGCAATGGTACCGCCCTGTCAAGCGATGGTATCGCTAGAGCCCGATCTCCGAGGCTCTATCAGGAGGTCGTACCGCCCAGACTAGGCGGTGGTACCACCCAGTATCCCGAAAACCCAGGATAAGACACTTTTTGTTTCCAATTTTAAAATCATTGGGGCCTATAAATACCCCACTCTTTCCAGCATGAAAGAGCACGAAAGTGTAAACAAAAGTCTTGAGATTTTAGGGTGTGAAAGTGTTGAAAAAGTACTAAGTGTCCTCCTTTAGCTTTGTGATCAATCTGAGAGAGGTGTGAGGCTTGTAAAAGGGAAAAAGTATTGTAAGAGGATGGTTGGTCTTCGTCCATTGAAGGAACACCGTTAGTGGACGTCGGTAACCTCAACAGAAGAGGAATCGGGAGTGGATGTAGGTCACGACGACCGAACCACTGTAAATTTGGTGTACACTCTCCTTTTGCTCTTCATTACTATTGTTCTCTGTTTTAATTGCTTATTACATTTGCTTCAAGTGAAACACACTTTCGATATCATTTCCGATACGGGTTTCATCGAATCAAGCTTCTGAATCGACGAATTTTTTATCGTAAGCACTAATTCACCCCCCACCCCCCCCCGCCCCCCCCTCTTAGTGCCGACTTGATCCTAACAGTTGGTACCAGAACAAGGTTACTCTCTATTTGGTTTAAAACCCAAGAGAGATGGCTTTTGCTGGCAATCAAAAGGGTCTTTCTATCACTCGTCCTCCTATGTTCAATGGGACGGATTACACAAATTGGAAAACTAGAATAAGAATTTTCTTACTTTCTATGGATTTCGAATTGTGGAACATTGTTGAAAGTGGTTTTGAGAGATCTTCCAAACTAATGAACGAATGGAATGATTTGGAAAAGAAGACTTTCTCCTTGAATGCTAAAGCGATAAACGCTTTGTTTTGTGCTCTTGATAAAAACGAATTTAATCAGATTTCTATATGCGAAACTGCACATGACATTTGGCACACACTCGAAGTCACACACAAAGGCACAAGTTGTTTGGTTTATAGCTATGAATTATTTCGTATGAAACCAAGCGAGACCATTGGAGACATGTACACCCATTTTATGGATGTCGTCAATGGTCTAAAAGCATTTGGTAAAAGTTTTGCTGATTTTGAACTTGTTAACAACATATAAAGATCCCTTCCAAAAAGTTGGGATCTTAAAGTAACGACAATACAAGAAGCAAAGGACCTAAATAACTTTCCGCTTGAAAAACTTATCGAGTCCTTGATGACCTATAAGATGACGTGTATAGCACATGATGAACTTGAGAACAACCTTCCAAAGAATGCCACTTAGGTAAAAACTCAAGTGATGACGATGACTTGACACTTCTTAAAAAATTTAAAAAGAAATCAAACAAAACAAGACACTAAGAACAAAAGTGAACTAAAAAAGGACCAAATAATATACTATGAATGCAAGAAGCCGGGGCACTTAAAAAATAAATGTCCCCAAGTGAAGAAGAAGCTACCAAAGAAAAAGAAAGCGCACAAAACTACTTGGGACGACTCAAGTGCATCCAAAGACGAAGAGCCAACCAACAAAGAAGAAGTTGCTAACTACGCATTAATGGCATTTGGCGATGAGGTAAGTGACTTGATCGAAGCCCATTTATCTTTTGATGAATTATTAAGTGTTTTTCATGATTTGTTTGATGAATGTAAATTAGTTGGTAAAAAATATAAATTATTGAAAATGGATTATGCTTCTCTTGTTAGAGAATTTGATAAATTAAAAAAGAACATGATGATAGTATGTTAGCTTCTTGCACTAAGTGTGAGGAGATAGATTCACTAAAGAAAGAAAATGTTTTACTACAAGAAATATTAGAAAATTTTAAAATATGTAATAAATATCTAAACATTATTATTGTTGAATCTCGTATTTTGATGATGAAACTACTTGATATATGTTTATGATTTAATCTGCGTTTTGAGTGACGCAGGATGCTTCGATCAGGATGAGACAATTAAAGCAGGAAAATCATGTTGTGCCGAAGGAACATGTCAGAAGATTGGACGTCGGGCCGGTGGATCGGTCAACGTATCGACAGAAGGCTTCGGGCCGTGGAATCGGGCATCGGGCCAAGAAGAGCGGGTATTGTGCCAAGGATATCGGAGTTGTGGAGTCAACTGGCCGATTGGGCAATAGGCTGCAGGAGAAGACGATGCGCCGAAGAATCGGACGAAGCGTCGAGGGACCAATGATATGTCGGACAACTTGGTTAATTGCTTAGGATTAATTGTCTCGATCGAAGTTTTGTTTTAAGTGTGCAGGATTAACTACGATGAAAGTTAGACAAGCAGCAGGAGTTGCGCCGGAGTCAAGTTCATGATCACGTTGGGAGTTCGAGAGTTCGACGGAAGTTCGGACGGTCGTCGGAGGTTCTGCGAGAACAGATCCGAGAAGTCCAGAAGCTTGTCAAGCGAAGCTCGTCGGAACTCGCCAAGTGGATCGTCGCAAAGTCCAGGAGTTTGCCGGAAGTCCGCAGAAGAATCACCGAGGGTTCATCGGATGATCGACGGAAGTTCGCCGGAAACTCGCCGGAAGAAGCGATTGACGCATCGGAGCAAAGCTGCAGAAATTGTCTTAGATTTAATCGTAGTTAGCACGTTGATTAAGTTGGAAAATGGGAGGTGATCCCATTAGCTTAATCTTGGGGCAATTGGGCCCCTGAAAAGATTGAAATTGGGCCGAATGGAGCTAACCATTCGGACCCTGATTGCACCAGGAGGTGCAACCGCCTAGGCCAGGAGGTGGCACCGCTTGGGCTAAGCCTCCCAGCGAGACTGGGCGGTGCAACCTCCCCAGCCAAGAGGTGGCACCGCCTGAGCTCAGTCTTCGAGCTAGACTGGGCGGTGCAACCTCCCTGATAGAGAGGTGGCACCGCCTGAGCTCAGTCTTCGAGCAAGACTGGGCGGTGCAACCTCCCTGACAAAGAGGTGGCACCGCCTGAGCTCGGTCTTCGAGCTCTGCCAGGCGGTGCAACCTCTCCAGTCAAGAGGTGCAACCGCCTGATCCCGAAATTCCGGGATTTGATCGTTTTGAGCTCCAAATTTGAATTGGGTTGGGGCCTATAAATACCCCACCCATTCAGCACTGAAGGTATACAGATCCACACCGAATTCTTGATCTTTTCAGTGATTCTAAGAGCTCAAATTTGTGTAAAGTCCAAAAGTTCTCCTCTTTTTTATTCTTCAAGTCTTGAGTTGTAAAGAGAGGAGAGAAAGGATCTGTAAGGGTTGTCTCCTGAGCCCGTCAAAAGGAGAGAAACTGTAAAAGGGCAGTTGGCCTTCGCCTATTGAAGGAAGGCCCCTAGTTGACGTCGGTGACCTCGCCGGTGGAGGAAGCCAAAAGTGGAGTAGGTCAAGACTGACCGAACCACTCTAAATCTCTGGTTTGCGTTTATTTTGAGCACTTTATCATTACTGCAAACCTCCTACATAGCTACTGCTCTCTGCGCTTTTACGAACAAGTTTCTAAGTTCTAATCTTTCCGAATCTGGATTCAGACGTCAATAGGTGTTTTCGTACGATCTTTACATTGCAGCTTACATTTACGTCTTGAATCTGTTTATAACTGCGAACTGTCTTCTGCGCTTTTACGAACGAGTGTCCTTGCAGTTTACATTTACATTTTGATTATATTTATAACTGCAAACTGTCTTCTGCAATTTTACGAACGAGTTTCAACATTTAGACGTAAAACTGCATTTAGACGTAAATCGGCTTTCCTCGCACAATCATCAGATTTCAGTTTACGTTTACGTCTTGATTTCAACTGCATACTGCCTTCTGCGAGTATACAAACGAGTTTCAAAGTTCAGACGTAAATCTGTGTTTAAGACGTAAATCTGCGTTTAGACGTAAATCTGCGTTTAGACGTAAATCTGCTTTTTGCAGATTACTTTTTGAGCTGTACAATAGCAGCACATTGTCTTTATACTTCTGCTTAAACTGCGCTTAGACGCAAACTATGTTTAGACGCAAACTGCGCATAGACGCAATCTGCGCTTAGACGCAAACTGCGCTTAGACGCAATCTGAGTTTAGACGCAATCTGCATTTAGACGCAAACTGCGTTTAGACGCTAACTGTGTTTAAACGTAAACTGCACTTAATCATAAGTAATCTTAGAATCGGCTTTTGCATCAAAATAGTTTTTATCGAACGAACGCAGCTTTCGTTTTTAATCGCTGAAAGATTTCCGCTGCACTAATTCACCCCCCCCCCTCTTAGTGCTCTCGATCCTAACAATTGGTATCAGAGCAGGGTATTTCTCATTTCGGATTTACACCCGAAAGAAATGGCTCTTCAAGAGGGCTTTTCGGTCTTTCGTCCACCGTTCTTTAACGTATTGGACTACACTTATTGGAAAACTCGAATGAGAGTTTTCTTAATTTCTCTAAATATGGATTTATGGAATATCGTTGAAAACGGTTTTCAACTTCCCTCTAAACCGATGAACGAATGGTCGGATTTAGAGAAGAAGTATTTTTCTTTAAACGCAAAGGCTATGAATGCCTTATTTTGCGCTTTGGACAAAAATGAGTTCAATCGGGTTTTTTTGTGCGAAACGGCTTTCGATATTTGGCGCACTCTTGAAATCACGCACGAGGGAACTAGTAGAGCCAAAGACTCGAAAGTTAATATTTTACTGCATGATTTCGAGCTTTTTCATATGAAACCAAGCGAAACCGTTGTTGACATGTACACCCGTTTTACGGATGTCGTCAATGGTTTAAAATCACTTGGTAAAAGCTTTTCGGATTTTGAACTCGTTAACAAAGTTTTGCGCTCACTTTCTAAAACTTGGGATTCAAAAGTAACTGCTATTCAAGAATCGAAAAACCTAAACAACTTACCACTTGAAGAACTAATTGGTTCATTGATGACATATGAAATGGTGCACAATGCACATGATGAACATGTTGAACACAATCACCTTCCAAAGAACAGGAAGGATTTGGAACTCTGGACAAATGAATGCCACTTGAGCGATGACTCAAGTGATGAGGACAATGATGAACAAACCAACCTTCCAAAGAACAGGAAGGATTTGGGACATAGAACATTTGAAGACCACTCGAGCATAAGCTCAAGTGATGGTGAACTTAAACTACAAATGAAACGAAAATTAAAAAGCAAAAAGAATGGAACTACTTGCTTTAAACGCAAGAAGAAAAACAAAAATTGGGATGAATCGAGCTCCTCTGAAGACGAGAAAGTCAACAAAAGCGAGGCGGCAAACTACGCCTTACCAGCCTACGACATTGAGGTAATTAAAATGCCTTTGGTTTATTTTAAAATTACTTGATGCTTTCATGATATATTTTCTTTTTTAGTTTAGAATTAATTTTCTTGAAAATTACATGTTTAAAAATAAAAATACAAAAAATTATGATCATGCTGATAATTTCGAAAATGATAATATTGCATGATAAACAAATAAAATGATTTTGATCATGGTTAAGAAGTAATAATGTGTATCATGTTTGATTAACATTGTTGAATGAAATCACGTTTGATTTAAAGTAATGCATAAAGATGTAATATTAAATGGTTATTAACAATTTTATGCATGAGATTTTAAGTTATCCATGATCATGAGCTTGTTTGATCTTCTTGATTTAATTTCAAGATCTATAGCAAAAATCATGTCTGAATACATGAAAGTGTTAATTTCATTTTCGGATTCACTTAACAATTGGTATCCTAACAATCAGATTCTCTCATACACTTATGAAAGATATTTTTCTAAAATGGATTTGATGAAATGATTCCTGCTTATAAATTCCATCTTGAAATATGAATGATAGTGTTTTTGCTTGCAAAGATTTGTTTCACATTCATATCTCCTATGATTCATGTGCAGAAAAAGAATTTATAAATCATAATACAATGAGATTTCTTATGCAAAAATAAAGTGTTTTTGTGATTCTTTGCTAAAGAGAATAATCATAATCATAATCTTGATAATTATAACATGAAGCTCTTTATAAATCAAGATCGTTCATTATGCTCCCTACATTTATCAAAAAGGAGTTCTTCAAATGAAATGCAATTCAATGAAGTGTCATATTGATATCTTGAAACTTGGAATATTTTAAAATGTGATCTTGATAAGAATGTTTCAAGTTGCTCTTTGTACTATATCTTTTCGAATGAATCATGAGCCTTGATATCATATATTTCATAATACAAGATTTCTTTGCCTTATGTCTTGAACTTTCATGCTTATCTTAATTTGGCATATAAAGACTAAGGCATGCTTAGATGAAAAAGAATCTCTTAATAAAATGCTTTTCCCATCTGATCGAGATTAATGATTTCATGATATTTTGTGAATCTCGAAATTAATTTTAATGACTTGATTATGAACTTCAAGTTAATGATTTGATTTGAATAAGTTTTATCTAAATCATAATCTTGATCTTGCAAAATTGAAGTCACAAATAATATCTTGTGGTATTCATGAATTGATACTCACAATATGAAAGCATTGATATTCATGACTTGAATTGGATTGAAACATTGTATGCTTAAATTAATCAGTCTCCTATGTTTCAAAAATTCCTTAAATGCCTTATGTGATGATTGAAAACTAACTTGCTTTATGATGAATCACGAATCATGACTTGATCCATGATGTAAATGCCTTGAAATGATTGAAATATTTAACACTTTTATGCTCTTCCTCCTACTTTCTTCTTATTTTCAATGATAAAATGGGGAGAAGTTTTGATCATACATGGTAAGATAATAATTTGACAAAATTGATACCATTATGATATGAAACATTTATGATGTGCAATTATGCATGCAATACTTGTGCTTTCTAAATATGATGTGATGTATTGCATATGATGTAAATCATGATTTAAAATGCTATGAGTGCCAAGTTACACATTTTGAGAAGAAATTGTTATATTAAAACATTAATGTAATTATGAATGGTGATATGATATCATGCATGTAATACTTCAACTTATGATAATGATGCATGTAATGATAAAATATTCATGATGAAAAATTGTCTTGACATTCATAACTTGATTAGTCATCCCTTGTCATGATTTTGAAATCGTTGTAAAAGGAAAAAAGAACTACAAAACTGTATTCTCTCTTTCTTTTTTTACAATGACAAAGGGGGAGATAGCTAGCTTGTATAAGTCAAGAAGATGCAAAAACTTGATTGCTAGCTTGCCTATCTTAAGTAGCAAAGAATGCTAACTTGCTTATTTCAAGAAGAAAAATTGTCTTCTTGAACATCACTATCTTGAATATCTCAAGAAGCAAAACTTGCAATTTGCACATTCCAATAGGAAGCAAGAATCATGAGCTTACATAAGAAAGCTATCTTGCATTTGCTTTCGAAATTTTTGCTAGCTTATATATTGTGAAACTTGTATATCGTAAAAATTGCTAGCTTTTTGGTCTAAAGAGAAGCAAAAAGTTACTATCTCAAAAGAAGCTAATGTGCTATCTTGCCTATCTCAAGAGGCAAAAATGCTAACTTGCGCATCTAGCAAAGTGAACAAAATTTTCAAGAAGAAAGAGTTGCCTTCTTGAACATCTCTAATTTGCTAGCTTGCATGATATCGAACTTGCTATCTTGAACATTACCAAAAGTGCTATCTTATATGCTATAAAACTTGCATATCTAAAACTTGATAGCATGAATGTTCTAAGCATGATGTAACACTTGCTAAATCTTCTAGCTCCAAGATTGCATGATGATAAAACTTGATATTATGTTTTTCATGCAATGAGTTGAACCAATATCACACACACTTGATTGCGGTACTTCTCCTTTTTGTTGATGACAAAGGGGGAGAAGTATGTTGATGACATGACATGTGATGCATAAGTTTATGCATATGTTCATGTCGACGTGTTGCAAGTATTCATGATGAATATTGCAATGACTTGAATTCAGTTTGAATTCAAGGTTCTATCAATATGGCATATTGATAGGGGGAGTTTGTTTAAACTCTAGGAGTTAAGTTTAACTCCGTCATCAAGTGGATATTGCAATGACTTGAATTTGTTGAATCTCGGATTTTGATGATGAAGTCAATTGTCATTTGTTATCTAATCTATGTGTTGAGATAAGTGTGCAGGATTAACTACGATGAGAGTAAGACAAGCAGCAGGAGTTGCGCCGGAGTCAAGATCATGATCACGTTGGGAGTTCGAGAGTTCGACGGAAGTTCGGACGGTCGTCGGAGGTTCAGAGAGAACAGATCCGAGAAGTCCAGAAGCTTGCCAAGCGAAGCTCGTCGGAACTCGCCAAGTGGATCGTCGCAAAGTCCAGGAGTATGCCGGATGTCCGCAGAAGGATCACCGAGGGTTATCGGTTGATCGACGGAAGTTGGCCGGAAACTCGCCGGAAGAAGCGATTGACGCATCGGAGCAAGCTGCAGAAGTTGTCTTAGAGATAATCGTAGTTAGCACGATGATTAAGCAAGAAAATGGGAGGTGATCCCATTAGCTTAATCTTGGGGCAATTGGGCCCCTGAAAAGATTCAAAGTGGGTCGAATGGAGTGAACCATTCGGACCCTGATTGCACCAGGAGGTGCAACCGCCCCAGCCAGGAGGTGCAACCGCCTGGGCTGTGGGGTTGAGAGGTGCAACCGCCCCAGCCAGGAGGTGCAACCGCCTGGGCTGTGGGGCTGGGAGGTGCAACCGCCCCAGCCAGGAGGTGCAACCGCCAGGGCTGCACGGCTGGGAGGTGCAACCGCCCCAGCCAAGAGGTTGCACCGCCAGAGCTCAAGTTCCGAGCTCTGCCAGGCGATGCAACCACTAAGCTCAATCTTCGAGCTTTGGCAGAGAAGTGCATCAGCCTGAGCTCAGTCTCGAGCTCTGCCAGGTGATGCATTCACCAAGCTCAGTCTTCGAGCTCTGGCAGAGAGGTGGATCAGCCTGAGCTCAGCTTGGAGCTCTGCCAGGTGATGCAACCACCGAGCTCTGTTTCGAGCTTTGCCAGGTGATGCAATCACCAAGCTCAGTCTTCGAGCTCTGCCAGGTGATGCAACCATCGAGCTCAGTCTTCGAGCTCTGGCAGAGAGGAGCAATCGGCAGAGCTCAGTCTTCGAGCTCTGCCAGGCGGTGCCACCTCTCCAGTCGAGAGGTGCAACCGCCTGATCCCAGAAATTCTGGGATTTGATCGATTTGATCGTTTTGAGCTCGAATTTTGAATTGGGTTGGGGCCTATAAATACCCCACCCATTCAGCACTGAAAAGATACAGACCCATACCGAAATTGTTATCTTTTCTGTGATTCTAAAGAGCTCAAAAGTGTTGTAAAGCCTTTAAGTCTCCTCCTTCTGTTCTTCAAGTTTTCAATTGTAAAGTGAGGAGAGAAAGGTCTGTAAAGGTTGTCTCCTAAGCCTGCCAAAAGGAGAGAAACTGTAAGAGGGAAGTTTGGCCTTCGCCCATTGAAGGAAGGCACCTAGTTGACGTCGGCAACCTCATCGGTGGAGGAAGCCAAAAGTGGAGTAGGTCAAGGCTGACCGAACCACTCTAAATCTCTGGTTTGCATTTACTTTCGAGCACTTTATCATTACTGCAAACCTCCCTCATCACTACTGCTCTCTGCGCTTTCACGAACAAGTTCTAAGTGCTGTTCTTCCAAATCTGCATTCAGACGTAAACTCGTATTTTCATACATTACAGTTTACGTTTACGTTTGATTCTGCAGAACTGTTTTCTGTGCTTCTACGAACGAGCTTCCTTGCAGTTTACGCTTACATTTTAATCCTATTGATAACTGCAATCTGTCCTCTACGATTTTACGAACGAGTTTCAACATTTAGACGTAAAACTGCATTCAGACGTAAATCGGCTTTCTTCGCTCAATCATCAGATTTCAATTCACGTTTACGTCTTGGTTTGAACTGCATACTGCCTTCTGCGAGTATACAAACGAGTTTTAAAGTTTAGACGTAAATCTGCGTCTAACTGCGTTTAGACGTAAATCTGCGTTTAGACGTAAAACTGCGTTTAGACGTAAAACTGCGTTTAGACGTAAAACTGCGTTTAGACGTAAATCTGCGTTTAGACGTAAAACTACGTTTAGACGTAAAACTGCATTAAGACGTAAATCTGCGTTTAGACGTAAATCTGCATTTAGACGTAAATCTGAGTTTAGACGCAAAACTGCGCTTAGACGCAAAACTGCGCTTAGACGCAAACTGCGCTTAGACGCAATCTGCGCTTAGTCGCAAACTGCACTTAGATACAAACTGAGAATTTGCTTTTGCATCATAATAGTTTTTGAACGAACGCAGCTTTTGGTTTTTAATTTATTATAAGATTTCCGCTGCACTAATTCACCCCCCCCCCTCTTAGTGCTCTCGATCCTAACAATTGGTATCAGAGCAAGGTTAACTCTCTAAAGGATTAAAACCCAAGAGAGATGGCATACGCCGGAAACCAAGAGGGGCATTCAATTACACGTCCACCCATGTTCAGTGGAACGGACTACACTTACTGGAAGACCCGAATGAGGATCTTTCTTATTTCTATGGATTTAGAACTGTGGAACCTTGTTGAAAATGGATTTTCAAAATCTTCTCTTCCAATGATCGATTGGAACGATTTAGAGAAGAAGGCTTTCGCTCTTAATGCAAAGGCTATGAATGCCTTATTTTGCGCTCTTGATAAAAACGAGTTTAATCGTGTTTCAACTTGCGAAACTGCTTTTGATATTTGGCACACACTTGAAGTGACCCACGAGGGCACAAGTAGAGTGAAAGAGTCAAAAATCAATCTGTTGCTGCATTCTTTTGAACTTTTCCGAATGAAACCGAGTGAAACCATTGGCGACATGTTTACCCGTTTCACGGATGTCGTCAACGGTCTAAAAGGACTCGGAAAGAGCTTTTCGGATTTTGAGCTTGTTAATAAGATACTAAGATCCCTTCCTAAGAGTTGGGATCCTAAAGTCACCGCCATTCAAGAGGCAAAAGATCTGCAAAATTTCCCTCTTGAAGAACTAATCGGGTCATTAATGACCTACGAAATGACCTGCAAAGCTCATGAAGAGCAAGAAGACATCCTTCCAAAGAACAGGAAGGATATGGCACTTAAAACTTCTGAATGCCACTTGAGAGAAAACTCAAGTGATGAGGATTGTGACGATGACTTGGCACTTTTGACAAGAAAGTTTAAAAAATTCTTCAAAAGAAACAAGTTTAAAAACGATGTGAAAAATAAACTTGAACCTAAGAAGGACCAAGTGATCTGCTATGAATGTAAAAAGCCGGGACATTACAAAAGTGATTGTCCCCAAGTCAAGAAAAGAACAACAAAGAAGAAGGCGCTCCAAGCAACATGGGATGATTCGAGCGCATCCGAGGAAGAAGAATCCAACACCGAGCAAGTTGCTCATTACGCCTTTATGGCCATCGAAGAGGAGGTAACGGATTTATTAGATGCTGATTTATCTTTCGATGAATTATTAAATGCCTTCCATGATTTATTTGATGAGTGCAAAGTTATAAATAGAAAATACAAGTTGCTAAAAAGGGTACATGATAATCTTACTTGTGAGTTTGATAAGTTAAAAGTCGAACATCATGATAGTTTAAACTCATGTATCAAATGTCATGATTTAGAAACTATACAAAAAGAAAACTTGCTGCTTAAGGACACCTTGAAGAAATTCGAGGTTGGTAGCAAGTCATTAAACATGATCCTTACAAACAAGGGTCATGCTCCCAAAAGAAGTGGGATTGGATTTGTGAGGAGTCCTCACCGAAATCCAACTACCTTTGTAAAAGGTCCCATCTTACACGTTCAACACCAAACCAAGTGCAACTTTTGTTGCAAATCTGGACACAAGACACATTGTTGTCCATTCAAGAAAATAAGTCCAAACAAATTGATTTGGGTTCCTAAAGGAACCATGATAAACTCTATGCAACATGATAGAAAATGTAGATCTATTTATGAGGCACCCAAAAGCAAATGGGTACTTAAACATCATCCTTTCTTGTAGAAAACTAAACAATCGCAAGCTAGGAGCAAGAAATGGTACCTTGATAGTGGATGCTCAAGGCATATGACCGGAGATCCGTCTCAATTCTCTAAGCTCTCTAGCATAGACGAAGGATATGTCACCTTCGGAGACAACAACAAGGGTAAAATCATTGGCAAAGGAACCATAGGTAACAAATCCAACCTCTCTATTGAAGATGTTTTACTCGTTGATGGTTTAAAACATAACCTCTTGAGCATTAGTCAATTATGTGATAAAGGATATATTATAAGATTTGAATCTAATGCCTGCATCATTGAAAAACCACACAAAAATATATCTATGATTGCAGTAAAACAAAACAACGTATACACTATTAACATCAATGACTTATGTGATGAAATGTGCTTTGCCGTTATAAATGAGGATGCTTGGCTATGGCATAGAAGATTAGGTCATGCTAGCATGAAACTAATCAATCAAGTATCATCTAGAGAACTTGTAAGAGGAATTCCTCATATCAAGTTCATCAAAGATAATGTATGTGATGCTTGCCAATTAGGTAAGCAAATAAGGGGTAGCTTCAAAGCTAAGAATCAAATAAGCACCTCTAGGCCCTTACAATTGATCCATATGGACTTGTTCGGACCAATCTCTACATCGAGTCTAGGAGGTAGCAAATACGCCTTTGTCATTATTGATGACTACAGCAGATATACATGGACCTACTTCTTAAAACAAAAAAATGAATGCTTTAAACATTTTACCAAGTTTTGTAAACTTGTTCAAAATGAAAAGGAATCTATGATTTCGTCAATTAGAAGTGATCACGGTGGAGAATTTCAAAACCATGACTTCCAAGAATTCTGTGAACTCAACGGATACAACCATAACTTCTCTACTCCAAGAAATCCTCAACAAAATGGGGTAGTAGAAAGAAAAAATCGAAATTTGCAAGAAATGGCAAGAACCATGTTGAATGAACATAGCCTACCCAAATATTTTTGGGCCGAAGCTGTAAACACTGCATGTTATATTTTAAATAGAGTCCTAGTAAGACCCTTACTCACCAAAACTCCTTATGAGTTATGGAATAACAAAAAACCCAATGTCTCATATTTTAAAGTCTTTGGGTGTAAGTGTTTTATCTTGAATGAAAAGGATAACTTAGGAAAATTCGATGCTAAATCTGATGAAGGAATCTTTCTTGGTTATTCTTCGGTTTCTAAAGCTTTTCGCATCTTCAATAAAAGAACCTTAGTTATTGAAGAATCCATCCATGTTGTTTTCAATGAGATTTCAGAAATTAAGAAAAATGATCTTGATGATGATATTAATTTTGATTCCTTGAATTTAAACGAAACCCCGTCTCCAACTAGCAACTTGGTTGCATCCACTTCCAAAACATCCTTACCCAAGGATTGGAAGTATATAGATGCTCATCCTAAGGAACTAATCCTAGGAGACACATCAAAGGGGGTTCAAACACGATCTTCTTTTAAAAACTTTTGTGCCAACGCCGCTTTTCTCTCCCAAATTGAACCCAAATGTGTTGATGAAGCCATGAAAGATGATTCATGGATTATCGCAATGCAAGATGAATTAAATCAATTTGAGAGAAATGAGGTGTGGACGCTTGTTCCTAGGCCAAATGACCATTTAGTAATTGGTACTAAATGGGTCTTTAGAAACAAGCAAGATGAAAATGGTATCGTGGTTAGAAACAAGGCTAGATTAGTGGCCAAAGGTTTCAACCAAGAAGAAGGTATCGATTACGAAGAAACCTTCGCACCTGTGGCTCGATTGGAAGCCATAAGGATGCTCCTTGCCTACGCTAGTTGCAATAATTTTAAGTTATTTCAAATGGATGTTAAAAGCGCTTTTCTAAATGGTTTCATTTCCGAAGAAGTTTATGTTGAACAACCTCCTGGATTTGAAAATAATGGCTACCCTAATCATGTGTTTAGATTAACTAAAGCTCTCTATGGTTTAAAACAAGCCCCAAGGGCTTGGTATGAGAGACTTAGCTCTTTTCTTATTGAAAATAATTTCATAAAAGGCAAGGTTGATACTACATTGTTTATCAAGAATTTTGAAAATGATTTTCTCATTGTTCAGATTTATGTTGATGACATTATCTTTGGTTCTACAAATGAATCTCTTTGTAAATCCTTTGCGAAAACTATGAGTCATGAATTCGAAATGAGTCTAATGGGAGAGTTAACATTCTTCTTAGGCCTACAAATCAAACAACTAAGCAATGGCATCTTTATTAGTCAAACCAAATATGCTGTGAGTTTGCTAAAGAAGTTCAAAATGAATAACTCAAAAGCCATTGACACCCCTATGAGCACCTCCACTAAGTTAGAAATTGATGAGAATGGAGAAAGCTTCGATCAAAAAACCTATAGGGGTATGATAGGAAGTTTACTTTACCTCACTGCCACCAGACCAGACATCATGTTCAGTGTAGGACTTTGTGCTAGATTTCAATCAGACCCTAAGATATCCCATCTCAAAGCAGTCAAAAGAATACTCAGATATCTTAATGGAACTACCAATCTAGGATTATGGTACCCAAAATCAGAAAATTTTGAATTAATAGCCTATGCTGATGCGGACTTCGCTGGCTGTAAACTAGACAGAAAAAGCACATCAGGATCATGTCAATTTTTAGGACATGCCCTTGTATCCTGGTCATCTAAGAAACAAAACTCGGTTGCCTTATCAACAACCGAAGCTGAATACATTGCAGCAAGTGCATGCTGTGCACAAGTTGTATGGATGAAAAACACTTTAGAAGATTACAAAGTAAATCTTAAAGATATTCCCATTAAATGTGATAACACGAGTGCAATATGCTTAACTAAAAATCCTATACAACACTCAAGAACAAAACACATTGATATTAGACATCACTTTATACGAGATCATGTCACTAATCATGATGTAACCATAGAGTTTATTGATACCAAACATCAACTAGCTGATATCTTCACAAAACCCCTATGTGAAGAACAATTTGATTACATAAGAAGAGAATTAGGAATGTTGATGTGTCCAAATACTTAAATTTATTTTTCGGATGCTATCACTATTACATGCCTTGACAACGCTTGATCAAATAACATGTTGCAAATTATGTGACAAATATTTCTAACCAAATGCATGTAAGAAGTTCATTTTTCGGGTTGTATGCTAAAAATGGGATGTTCCCGTACACTCTTATGAAAACTCCTTGCAAAATGACTTTTCCTCCGTCAAGCAAAAACAATAAAGTGATATATGTGTCATGACTTCCTTTATATGCTTGATAATGCTATCATGCTTTTTGTTGATGACAAAGGGGGAGAAAAATATGAATTGATAAACACTATGTCATAGCTGAACTGCCATAATCATATCTATGTCATAGTTACAAATACTTGAGTGATGCCATAAACAATGTTATGCCATCCTTGCATCACCAAGAGATATGTGAACATGTACTATAGTTTGCATCATATCTTGATTTGATATTGTGAAGAAAATGCAAACTTGCTAGACAATCTCAAATGTGAGCATCATGTAAAAAGTCCTTCGTTGTTTTATGATTACATGATGAATGGTTACAAACACAATCATACAAACTTGATGATGTATGTCATGCTCTGACATAATTCGTGAAGAGATACATCATGATAGGCATCATGATGGGAGCATTGATAAGTTTAACTGATCTAACTTATCAGTACGTCACTTGAATTCTTAGGTCTTGAATTCAAGGTTGACTTATCTCAACTATGGCATATAGATAGGGGGAGTTAAGGATAACTCCTTTATCAATTGATTGTCATCATCAAAAAGGGGGAGATTGTTGAATCTCGGATTTTGATGATGAAGTCAATTGTCATTTGTTATCTAATCTATGTGTTGAGATAAGTGTGCAGGATTAACTACGATGAGAGTAAGACAAGCAGCAGGAGTTGCGCCGGAGTCAAGATCATGATCACGTTGGGAGTTCGAGAGTTCGACGGAAGTTCGGACGGTCGTCGGAGGTTCAGAGAGAACAGATCCGAGAAGTCCAGAAGCTTGCCAAGCGAAGCTCGTCGGAACTCGCCAAGTGGATCGTCGCAAAGTCCAGGAGTATGCCGGATGTCCGCAGAAGGATCACCGAGGGTTATCGGTTGATCGACGGAAGTTGGCCGGAAACTCGCCGGAAGAAGCGATTGACGCATCGGAGCAAGCTGCAGAAGTTGTCTTAGAGATAATCGTAGTTAGCACGATGATTAAGCAAGAAAATGGGAGGTGATCCCATTAGCTTAATCTTGGGGCAATTGGGCCCCTGAAAAGATTCAAAGTGGGTCGAATGGAGTGAACCATTCGGACCCTGATTGCACCAGGAGGTGCAACCGCCCCAGCCAGGAGGTGCAACCGCCTGGGCTGTGGGGTTGAGAGGTGCAACCGCCCCAGCCAGGAGGTGCAACCGCCTGGGCTGTGGGGCTGGGAGGTGCAACCGCCCCAGCCAGGAGGTGCAACCGCCAGGGCTGCACGGCTGGGAGGTGCAACCGCCCCAGCCAAGAGGTTGCACCGCCAGAGCTCAAGTTCCGAGCTCTGCCAGGCGATGCAACCACTAAGCTCAATCTTCGAGCTTTGGCAGAGAAGTGCATCAGCCTGAGCTCAGTCTCGAGCTCTGCCAGGTGATGCATTCACCAAGCTCAGTCTTCGAGCTCTGGCAGAGAGGTGGATCAGCCTGAGCTCAGCTTGGAGCTCTGCCAGGTGATGCAACCACCGAGCTCTGTTTCGAGCTTTGCCAGGTGATGCAATCACCAAGCTCAGTCTTCGAGCTCTGCCAGGTGATGCAACCATCGAGCTCAGTCTTCGAGCTCTGGCAGAGAGGAGCAATCGGCAGAGCTCAGTCTTCGAGCTCTGCCAGGCGGTGCCACCTCTCCAGTCGAGAGGTGCAACCGCCTGATCCCAGAAATTCTGGGATTTGATCGATTTGATCGTTTTGAGCTCGAATTTTGAATTGGGTTGGGGCCTATAAATACCCCACCCATTCAGCACTGAAAAGATACAGACCCATACCGAAATTGTTATCTTTTCTGTGATTCTAAAGAGCTCAAAAGTGTTGTAAAGCCTTTAAGTCTCCTCCTTCTGTTCTTCAAGTTTTCAATTGTAAAGTGAGGAGAGAAAGGTCTGTAAAGGTTGTCTCCTAAGCCTGCCAAAAGGAGAGAAACTGTAAGAGGGAAGTTTGGCCTTCGCCCATTGAAGGAAGGCACCTAGTTGACGTCGGCAACCTCATCGGTGGAGGAAGCCAAAAGTGGAGTAGGTCAAGGCTGACCGAACCACTCTAAATCTCTGGTTTGCATTTACTTTCGAGCACTTTATCATTACTGCAAACCTCCCTCATCACTACTGCTCTCTGCGCTTTCACGAACAAGTTCTAAGTGCTGTTCTTCCAAATCTGCATTCAGACGTAAACTCGTATTTTCATACATTACAGTTTACGTTTACGTTTGATTCTGCAGAACTGTTTTCTGTGCTTCTACGAACGAGCTTCCTTGCAGTTTACGCTTACATTTTAATCCTATTGATAACTGCAATCTGTCCTCTACGATTTTACGAACGAGTTTCAACATTTAGACGTAAAACTGCATTCAGACGTAAATCGGCTTTCTTCGCTCAATCATCAGATTTCAATTCACGTTTACGTCTTGGTTTGAACTGCATACTGCCTTCTGCGAGTATACAAACGAGTTTTAAAGTTTAGACGTAAATCTGCGTCTAACTGCGTTTAGACGTAAATCTGCGTTTAGACGTAAAACTGCGTTTAGACGTAAAACTGCGTTTAGACGTAAAACTGCGTTTAGACGTAAATCTGCGTTTAGACGTAAAACTACGTTTAGACGTAAAACTGCATTAAGACGTAAATCTGCGTTTAGACGTAAATCTGCATTTAGACGTAAATCTGAGTTTAGACGCAAAACTGCGCTTAGACGCAAAACTGCGCTTAGACGCAAACTGCGCTTAGACGCAATCTGCGCTTAGTCGCAAACTGCACTTAGATACAAACTGAGAATTTGCTTTTGCATCATAATAGTTTTTGAACGAACGCAGCTTTTGGTTTTTAATTTATTATAAGATTTCCGCTGCACTAATTCACCCCCCCCCCTCTTAGTGCTCTCGATCCTAACAATTGGTATCAGAGCAAGGTTAACTCTCTAAAGGATTAAAACCCAAGAGAGATGGCATACGCCGGAAACCAAGAGGGGCATTCAATTACACGTCCACCCATGTTCAGTGGAACGGACTACACTTACTGGAAGACCCGAATGAGGATCTTTCTTATTTCTATGGATTTAGAACTGTGGAACCTTGTTGAAAATGGATTTTCAAAATCTTCTCTTCCAATGATCGATTGGAACGATTTAGAGAAGAAGGCTTTCGCTCTTAATGCAAAGGCTATGAATGCCTTATTTTGCGCTCTTGATAAAAACGAGTTTAATCGTGTTTCAACTTGCGAAACTGCTTTTGATATTTGGCACACACTTGAAGTGACCCACGAGGGCACAAGTAGAGTGAAAGAGTCAAAAATCAATCTGTTGCTGCATTCTTTTGAACTTTTCCGAATGAAACCGAGTGAAACCATTGGCGACATGTTTACCCGTTTCACGGATGTCGTCAACGGTCTAAAAGGACTCGGAAAGAGCTTTTCGGATTTTGAGCTTGTTAATAAGATACTAAGATCCCTTCCTAAGAGTTGGGATCCTAAAGTCACCGCCATTCAAGAGGCAAAAGATCTGCAAAATTTCCCTCTTGAAGAACTAATCGGGTCATTAATGACCTACGAAATGACCTGCAAAGCTCATGAAGAGCAAGAAGACATCCTTCCAAAGAACAGGAAGGATATGGCACTTAAAACTTCTGAATGCCACTTGAGAGAAAACTCAAGTGATGAGGATTGTGACGATGACTTGGCACTTTTGACAAGAAAGTTTAAAAAATTCTTCAAAAGAAACAAGTTTAAAAACGATGTGAAAAATAAACTTGAACCTAAGAAGGACCAAGTGATCTGCTATGAATGTAAAAAGCCGGGACATTACAAAAGTGATTGTCCCCAAGTCAAGAAAAGAACAACAAAGAAGAAGGCGCTCCAAGCAACATGGGATGATTCGAGCGCATCCGAGGAAGAAGAATCCAACACCGAGCAAGTTGCTCATTACGCCTTTATGGCCATCGAAGAGGAGGTAACGGATTTATTAGATGCTGATTTATCTTTCGATGAATTATTAAATGCCTTCCATGATTTATTTGATGAGTGCAAAGTTATAAATAGAAAATACAAGTTGCTAAAAAGGGTACATGATAATCTTACTTGTGAGTTTGATAAGTTAAAAGTCGAACATCATGATAGTTTAAACTCATGTATCAAATGTCATGATTTAGAAACTATACAAAAAGAAAACTTGCTGCTTAAGGACACCTTGAAGAAATTCGAGGTTGGTAGCAAGTCATTAAACATGATCCTTACAAACAAGGGTCATGCTCCCAAAAGAAGTGGGATTGGATTTGTGAGGAGTCCTCACCGAAATCCAACTACCTTTGTAAAAGGTCCCATCTTACACGTTCAACACCAAACCAAGTGCAACTTTTGTTGCAAATCTGGACACAAGACACATTGTTGTCCATTCAAGAAAATAAGTCCAAACAAATTGATTTGGGTTCCTAAAGGAACCATGATAAACTCTATGCAACATGATAGAAAATGTAGATCTATTTATGAGGCACCCAAAAGCAAATGGGTACTTAAACATCATCCTTTCTTGTAGAAAACTAAACAATCGCAAGCTAGGAGCAAGAAATGGTACCTTGATAGTGGATGCTCAAGGCATATGACCGGAGATCCGTCTCAATTCTCTAAGCTCTCTAGCATAGACGAAGGATATGTCACCTTCGGAGACAACAACAAGGGTAAAATCATTGGCAAAGGAACCATAGGTAACAAATCCAACCTCTCTATTGAAGATGTTTTACTCGTTGATGGTTTAAAACATAACCTCTTGAGCATTAGTCAATTATGTGATAAAGGATATATTATAAGATTTGAATCTAATGCCTGCATCATTGAAAAACCACACAAAAATATATCTATGATTGCAGTAAAACAAAACAACGTATACACTATTAACATCAATGACTTATGTGATGAAATGTGCTTTGCCGTTATAAATGAGGATGCTTGGCTATGGCATAGAAGATTAGGTCATGCTAGCATGAAACTAATCAATCAAGTATCATCTAGAGAACTTGTAAGAGGAATTCCTCATATCAAGTTCATCAAAGATAATGTATGTGATGCTTGCCAATTAGGTAAGCAAATAAGGGGTAGCTTCAAAGCTAAGAATCAAATAAGCACCTCTAGGCCCTTACAATTGATCCATATGGACTTGTTCGGACCAATCTCTACATCGAGTCTAGGAGGTAGCAAATACGCCTTTGTCATTATTGATGACTACAGCAGATATACATGGACCTACTTCTTAAAACAAAAAAATGAATGCTTTAAACATTTTACCAAGTTTTGTAAACTTGTTCAAAATGAAAAGGAATCTATGATTTCGTCAATTAGAAGTGATCACGGTGGAGAATTTCAAAACCATGACTTCCAAGAATTCTGTGAACTCAACGGATACAACCATAACTTCTCTACTCCAAGAAATCCTCAACAAAATGGGGTAGTAGAAAGAAAAAATCGAAATTTGCAAGAAATGGCAAGAACCATGTTGAATGAACATAGCCTACCCAAATATTTTTGGGCCGAAGCTGTAAACACTGCATGTTATATTTTAAATAGAGTCCTAGTAAGACCCTTACTCACCAAAACTCCTTATGAGTTATGGAATAACAAAAAACCCAATGTCTCATATTTTAAAGTCTTTGGGTGTAAGTGTTTTATCTTGAATGAAAAGGATAACTTAGGAAAATTCGATGCTAAATCTGATGAAGGAATCTTTCTTGGTTATTCTTCGGTTTCTAAAGCTTTTCGCATCTTCAATAAAAGAACCTTAGTTATTGAAGAATCCATCCATGTTGTTTTCAATGAGATTTCAGAAATTAAGAAAAATGATCTTGATGATGATATTAATTTTGATTCCTTGAATTTAAACGAAACCCCGTCTCCAACTAGCAACTTGGTTGCATCCACTTCCAAAACATCCTTACCCAAGGATTGGAAGTATATAGATGCTCATCCTAAGGAACTAATCCTAGGAGACACATCAAAGGGGGTTCAAACACGATCTTCTTTTAAAAACTTTTGTGCCAACGCCGCTTTTCTCTCCCAAATTGAACCCAAATGTGTTGATGAAGCCATGAAAGATGATTCATGGATTATCGCAATGCAAGATGAATTAAATCAATTTGAGAGAAATGAGGTGTGGACGCTTGTTCCTAGGCCAAATGACCATTTAGTAATTGGTACTAAATGGGTCTTTAGAAACAAGCAAGATGAAAATGGTATCGTGGTTAGAAACAAGGCTAGATTAGTGGCCAAAGGTTTCAACCAAGAAGAAGGTATCGATTACGAAGAAACCTTCGCACCTGTGGCTCGATTGGAAGCCATAAGGATGCTCCTTGCCTACGCTAGTTGCAATAATTTTAAGTTATTTCAAATGGATGTTAAAAGCGCTTTTCTAAATGGTTTCATTTCCGAAGAAGTTTATGTTGAACAACCTCCTGGATTTGAAAATAATGGCTACCCTAATCATGTGTTTAGATTAACTAAAGCTCTCTATGGTTTAAAACAAGCCCCAAGGGCTTGGTATGAGAGACTTAGCTCTTTTCTTATTGAAAATAATTTCATAAAAGGCAAGGTTGATACTACATTGTTTATCAAGAATTTTGAAAATGATTTTCTCATTGTTCAGATTTATGTTGATGACATTATCTTTGGTTCTACAAATGAATCTCTTTGTAAATCCTTTGCGAAAACTATGAGTCATGAATTCGAAATGAGTCTAATGGGAGAGTTAACATTCTTCTTAGGCCTACAAATCAAACAACTAAGCAATGGCATCTTTATTAGTCAAACCAAATATGCTGTGAGTTTGCTAAAGAAGTTCAAAATGAATAACTCAAAAGCCATTGACACCCCTATGAGCACCTCCACTAAGTTAGAAATTGATGAGAATGGAGAAAGCTTCGATCAAAAAACCTATAGGGGTATGATAGGAAGTTTACTTTACCTCACTGCCACCAGACCAGACATCATGTTCAGTGTAGGACTTTGTGCTAGATTTCAATCAGACCCTAAGATATCCCATCTCAAAGCAGTCAAAAGAATACTCAGATATCTTAATGGAACTACCAATCTAGGATTATGGTACCCAAAATCAGAAAATTTTGAATTAATAGCCTATGCTGATGCGGACTTCGCTGGCTGTAAACTAGACAGAAAAAGCACATCAGGATCATGTCAATTTTTAGGACATGCCCTTGTATCCTGGTCATCTAAGAAACAAAACTCGGTTGCCTTATCAACAACCGAAGCTGAATACATTGCAGCAAGTGCATGCTGTGCACAAGTTGTATGGATGAAAAACACTTTAGAAGATTACAAAGTAAATCTTAAAGATATTCCCATTAAATGTGATAACACGAGTGCAATATGCTTAACTAAAAATCCTATACAACACTCAAGAACAAAACACATTGATATTAGACATCACTTTATACGAGATCATGTCACTAATCATGATGTAACCATAGAGTTTATTGATACCAAACATCAACTAGCTGATATCTTCACAAAACCCCTATGTGAAGAACAATTTGATTACATAAGAAGAGAATTAGGAATGTTGATGTGTCCAAATACTTAAATTTATTTTTCGGATGCTATCACTATTACATGCCTTGACAACGCTTGATCAAATAACATGTTGCAAATTATGTGACAAATATTTCTAACCAAATGCATGTAAGAAGTTCATTTTTCGGGTTGTATGCTAAAAATGGGATGTTCCCGTACACTCTTATGAAAACTCCTTGCAAAATGACTTTTCCTCCGTCAAGCAAAAACAATAAAGTGATATATGTGTCATGACTTCCTTTATATGCTTGATAATGCTATCATGCTTTTTGTTGATGACAAAGGGGGAGAAAAATATGAATTGATAAACACTATGTCATAGCTGAACTGCCATAATCATATCTATGTCATAGTTACAAATACTTGAGTGATGCCATAAACAATGTTATGCCATCCTTGCATCACCAAGAGATATGTGAACATGTACTATAGTTTGCATCATATCTTGATTTGATATTGTGAAGAAAATGCAAACTTGCTAGACAATCTCAAATGTGAGCATCATGTAAAAAGTCCTTCGTTGTTTTATGATTACATGATGAATGGTTACAAACACAATCATACAAACTTGATGATGTATGTCATGCTCTGACATAATTCGTGAAGAGATACATCATGATAGGCATCATGATGGGAGCATTGATAAGTTTAACTGATCTAACTTATCAGTACGTCACTTGAATTCTTAGGTCTTGAATTCAAGGTTGACTTATCTCAACTATGGCATATAGATAGGGGGAGTTAAGGATAACTCCTTTATCAATTGATTGTCATCATCAAAAAGGGGGAGATTGTTGAATCTCGGATTTTGATGATGAAGTCAATTGTCATTTGTTATCTAATCTATGTGTTGAGATAAGTGTGCAGGATTAACTACGATGAGAGTAAGACAAGCAGCAGGAGTTGCGCCGGAGTCAAGATCATGATCACGTTGGGAGTTCGAGAGTTCGACGGAAGTTCGGACGGTCGTCGGAGGTTCAGAGAGAACAGATCCGAGAAGTCCAGAAGCTTGCCAAGCGAAGCTCGTCGGAACTCGCCAAGTGGATCGTCGCAAAGTCCAGGAGTATGCCGGATGTCCGCAGAAGGATCACCGAGGGTTATCGGTTGATCGACGGAAGTTGGCCGGAAACTCGCCGGAAGAAGCGATTGACGCATCGGAGCAAGCTGCAGAAGTTGTCTTAGAGATAATCGTAGTTAGCACGATGATTAAGCAAGAAAATGGGAGGTGATCCCATTAGCTTAATCTTGGGGCAATTGGGCCCCTGAAAAGATTCAAAGTGGGTCGAATGGAGTGAACCATTCGGACCCTGATTGCACCAGGAGGTGCAACCGCCCCAGCCAGGAGGTGCAACCGCCTGGGCTGTGGGGTTGAGAGGTGCAACCGCCCCAGCCAGGAGGTGCAACCGCCTGGGCTGTGGGGCTGGGAGGTGCAACCGCCCCAGCCAGGAGGTGCAACCGCCAGGGCTGCACGGCTGGGAGGTGCAACCGCCCCAGCCAAGAGGTTGCACCGCCAGAGCTCAAGTTCCGAGCTCTGCCAGGCGATGCAACCACTAAGCTCAGTCTTCGAGCTTTGGCAGAGAAGTGCATCAGCCTGAGCTCAGTCTCGAGCTCTGCCAGGTGATGCATTCACCAAGCTCAGTCTTCGAGCTCTGGCAGAGAGGTGGATCAGCCTGAGCTCAGCTTGGAGCTCTGCCAGGTGATGCAACCACCGAGCTCTGTTTCGAGCTCTGCCAGGTGATGCAATCACCAAGCTCAGTCTTCGAGCTCTGCCAGGTGATGCAACCATCGAGCTCAGTCTTCGAGCTCTGGCAGAGAGGAGCAATCGGCAGAGCTCAGTCTTCGAGCTCTGCCAGGCGGTGCCACCTCTCCAGTCGAGAGGTGCAACCGCCTGATCCCAGAAATTCTGGGATTTGATCGATTTGATCGTTTTGAGCTCGAATTTTGAATTGGGTTGGGGCCTATAAATACCCCACCCATTCAGCACTGAAAAGATACAGACCCATACCGAAATTGTTATCTTTTCTGTGATTCTAAAGAGCTCAAAAGTGTTGTAAAGCCTTTAAGTCTCCTCCTTCTGTTCTTCAAGTTTTCAATTGTAAAGTGAGGAGAGAAAGGTCTGTAAAGGTTGTCTCCTAAGCCTGCCAAAAGGAGAGAAACTGTAAGAGGGAAGTTTGGCCTTCGCCCATTGAAGGAAGGCACCTAGTTGACGTCGGCAACCTCATCGGTGGAGGAAGCCAAAAGTGGAGTAGGTCAAGGCTGACCGAACCACTCTAAATCTCTGGTTTGCATTTACTTTCGAGCACTTTATCATTACTGCAAACCTCCCTCATCACTACTGCTCTCTGCGCTTTCACGAACAAGTTCTAAGTGCTGTTCTTCCAAATCTGCATTCAGACGTAAACTCGTATTTTCATACATTACAGTTTACGTTTACGTTTGATTCTGCAGAACTGTTTTCTGTGCTTCTACGAACGAGCTTCCTTGCAGTTTACGCTTACATTTTAATCCTATTGATAACTGCAATCTGTCCTCTACGATTTTACGAACGAGTTTCAACATTTAGACGTAAAACTGCATTCAGACGTAAATCGGCTTTCTTCGCTCAATCATCATATTTCAGTTCACGTTTACGTCTTGGTTTGAACTGCATACTGCCTTCTGCGAGTATACAAACGAGTTTTAAAGTTTAGACGTAAATCTGCGTCTAACTGCGTTTAGACGTAAATCTGCGTTTAGACGTAAAACTGCGTTTAGACGTAAAACTGCGTTTAGACGTAAAACTGCGTTTAGACGTAAATCTGCGTTTAGACGTAAAACTGCATTAAGACGTAAATCTGCGTTTAGACGTAAATCTGCATTTAGACGTAAATCTGAGTTTAGACGCAAAACTGCGCTTAGACGCAAAACTGCGCTTAGACGCAAACTGCGCTTAGACGCAATCTGCGCTTAGTCGCAAACTGCACTTAGATACAAACTGAGAATTTGCTTTTGCATCATAATAGTTTTTGAACGAACGCAGCTTTTGGTTTTTAATTTATTATAAGATTTCCGCTGCACTAATTCACCCCCCCCCCTCTTAGTGCTCTCGATCCTAACAGAATTCAGTTTGAATTCAAGGTTCTATCAATATGGCATATTGATAGGGGGAGTTTGTTTAAACTCCGGGAGTTAAGTTTAACTCCGTCATCAAGTGGTTGTCATCATCAAAAAGGGGGAGATTGTTGAATCTCGTATTTTGATGATGAAACAACTTGATATATGTTTATGATTTAATCTGTGTTTTGAGTGACGCAGGATGCTTCGATCAGGATGAGACAATTAAAGCAGGAAAATCATATTGTGCCGAAGGAACATGTCAGAAGATTGGACGTCTGGCCGGTGGATCGGTCAACGTATCGACAGAAGGCTTCGGGCCGTGGAATCGGTCATCGGGCCAAGAAGAGCGGGTATTGTGCCAAGGATATCGGAGTTGCGGAGTCAACTGGCCGATTGGGCAATAGGCTGCAGGAGAGGACGATGCGCCGAAGAATCGGACGAAGCGTCGAGGGACCAATGACATGTCGGACAACTACGATCGAAGTTTTGTTTTAAGTGTGCAGGATTAACTACGATGATAGTTAGACAAGCAGCAGGAGTTGCGCCGGAGTCAAGTTCATGATCACGTTGGGAGTTCGAGAGTTCGACGGAAGTTTGGACGGTCGTCGGAGGTTCTGCGAGAACAGATCCGAGAAGTCCAGAAGCTTGCCATGCGAAGCTCGTCGGAACTCGCCAAGTGGATCGTCGCAAAGTCCAGGAGTTTGCCGGAAGTCCGCAGAAGAATCACCGAGGGTTCATCGGATGATCGACGGAAGTTCGCCGGAAACTCGCCGGAAGAAGCGATTGACGCATCGGAGCAAAGCTGCAGAAATTGTCTTAGATTTAATCGTAGTTAGCACGTTGATTAAGTTGGAAAATGGGAGGTGATCCCATTAGCTTAATCTTGGGGCAATTGGGCCCCTGAAAAGATTGAAATTGGGCCGAATGGAGCTAACCATTCGGACCCTGATTGCACCAGGAGGTGCAACCGCCTAGGCCAGGAGGTGGCACCGCCTAGGCTAAGCCTCCCAGCGAGACTGGGCGGTGCAACCTCCCCAGCCAGGAGGTGGCACCGCTTGAGCTCAGTCTTCGAGCTAGACTGGGCGGTGCAACCTCCCTGACAGAGAGGTGGCACCGCCTGAGCTCAGTCTTCGAGCTAGACTGGGCGGTGCAACCTCCCTGACAGAGAGGTGGCACCGCCTGAGCTCAGTCTTCGAGCAAGACTGGGCGGTGCAACCTCCCTGACAAAGAGGTGGCACCGCCTGAGCTCGGTCTTCGAGCTCTGCCAGGCGGTGCAACCTCTCCAGTCAAGAGGTGCAACCGCCTGATCCCGAAATTCCGGGATTTGATCGTTTTGAGCTCCAAATTTGAATTGGGTTGGGGCCTATAAATACCCCACCCATTCAGCACTGAAGGTATACAGATCCACACCGAATTCTTGATCTTTTCAGTGATTCTAAGAGCTCAAATTTGTGTAAAGTCCAAAAGTTCTCCTCTTTTCTGTTCTTCAAGTCTTGAGTTGTAAAGAGAGGAGAGAAAGGATCTGTAAGGGTTGTCTCCTGAGCCCGTCAAAAGGAGAGAAACTGTAAAAGGGCAGTTGGCCTTCGCCTATTGAAGGAAGGCCCCTAGTTGACGTCGGTGACCTCGCCGGTGGAGGAAGCCAAAAGTGGAGTAGGTCAAGACTGACCGAACCACTTTAAATCTCTGGTTTGCGTTTATTTTGAGCACTTTATCATTACTGCAAACCTCCTACATAGCTACTGCTCTCTGCGCTTTTACGAACAAGTTTCTAAGTTCTAATCTTTTCGAATCTGGATTCAGACGTCAATAGGTGTTTTCGTACGATCTTTACATTGCATCATATGTAAAAGCCGATTCTAAGATTACTTAAGATTAAGCGCAGTTTACGTCTAAGCAAAGTTTACGTCTAAACTGAGTTTGCGTCTAAATACAGTTTGCGTCTAAACACAGTTTTGCGTCTAAACACAGTTTTACGTATAAACGCAGTTTTGCGTCTAAACTCAGTTTACGTCTAAACGCAATTTTACGTCTAAACGCAGTTTGCGTCTAAAAGTAGTTTACGTCTAAAACACAGTTTTATGTCTAAACACAGTTTGCGCAGTTTGCGTCTAAACACAGTTTTGCGTCTAAACTCAGTTTACGTCTAAACGCAGTTTTACGTCTAAACGCAGTTTGCGTCTAAACGCAGTTTTACATCTAAACGTAGTTTTACGTTTAAAAGAAGTTTACGTCTAAAACACAGTTTTATGTTTAAACACAGTTTGCGCAGTTTACGTTTAAACGCAGTTTTACGTCTAAACGCAGTTTTGCGTCTAAACGCAGTTTTACGTCTAAACGCAGAAACTGAACTTTGAAAATCTTTTTGTGAATGTACAGAAAGCAGTTCGCAGTTATGAATGGAATCAAAGTGTAAGCGTAAACTGCGATGTAAAGATCGTACGAAAACACCGATTTACGTCTCAATGCAGATTCGGAAAGATATGAACTTAGAGAATCGTTCGTAAAAACGCAGAGGGCAGTAGCTATGTAGGAGGTTTGCAGTAATGATAAAGTGCTCAAAAATAAACGCAAACCAGAGATTTAGAGTGGTTCGGTCAGTCTTGACCTACTCCACTTTTGGCTTCCTCCACCGATGAGGTTGCCGACGTCAACTAGATGCCTTCCTTCAATGGGCGAAGGCCAACTGCCCTTTTACAGTTTCTCTCCTTTTGACGGGCTCAGGAGACAACCCTTACAGATCCTCTCTCCTCTCTTTACAACTCAAGACTTGAAGAACAGAAGAGAAGAGAACTTTTGGACTTTACACAAGTTTGAGCTCTTAGAATCACTGAAAAGATCAAGAATTCGGTGTGGATCTGTATCCCTTCAGTGTTGAATGGGTGGGGTATTTATAGGCCCCAACCCAATTCAAATTTGGAGCTCAAAACGATCAAATCCCGGAATTTCGGGATCAGGCGGTTGCTCCTCTTGACTGGAGAGGTTGCACCGCCTGGCAGAGCTCGAAGACTGAGCTCAGACGATTGCACCTCTCTGCCAGAGCTCGAAGACTGAGCTCGATGGTTGCACCGCCTGGCAGAGCTCGAAGACTGAGCTCGGTGGTTGCACCGCCTGGCAGAGCTCGAAGTCTGAGCTCGGTGGTTGCATCACCTGGCAGAGCTCGAAACTGAGCTCAGGCTGATGCACCTCTCTACCAGAGCTCGAGGACTGAGCTCGGTGGTTGCACCGCCTGGCAGAGCTCGAAGACTGAGCTCGGTGGTTGCACCACCTGGCAGAGCTCGAAGTCTGAGCTCGGTGGTTGCTCCGCCTGGCAGAGCTCGAAACTTGAGCTCTGGCGGTGCTACCTCTTGACAGAGGAGGTTGCACCGCCCAGTCTCGCTTGGAGACTGAGCCCTGGGCGGTTGCACCGCCCAGTCTCGCTGGAAGACATAGCCTGGGCGGTGCTACCTCCAACCCTGGCGGTGCCACCTCTTTCACTATTCCAGCTCACTTGGTTTGGCTCCAAACTTGGTCCAAACCAGTCCGAACTTGGGCCTAATTGGCCCCTACTTGGGTTATAGGATTAACACCTAATCCTAACCCTAATTAACGTGCTAACTATGAATTTTAAAGACATTTTCTAAGCTATTACAAAGTCCGCAAGTCAAGACTCCTTCTGGCGAGCTTCCGGCAAACTTCCGGCGGTGTTCCGATGAACTCTCGGAAACCATTCTGCGGACTCCCGGCAAGCCCCTAGACATCACGATTTGATCTTACCGAGTTCCAACGAGCTTCTTCGGCAAGCTCCGATCTTTCTCGGCGAGCTCCGCGAACTTCCAAAGAACCTTCCAGCGAGCTTCCGAAAAGAAACCTTCGGCAAGCTCCCAACTCATTCTCGGCTAGTTCCGGTAGCATTCCCGATGAACCTTCGGACTTCCGTCGAACTCTCGAACTTGCAACAAATCCTTCGCGCTTGACTCCGACACTTTGTTTCGCTTTATGTCTTCATCGTTATCATAGTTAATCCTGCACAACAAAACAAAACTTCGATCGAGACAATTAATCCTAAGCAATTAACCAAGTTGTCCGACATGTCATTGGTCCCTCGACGCTTCGTCCGATTCTTCGGCGCATCGTCCTCTCCTGCAGCCTATTGCCCAATCGGCCAGTTGACTCCGCAACTCCGATATCCTTGGCACAATACCCGCTCTTCTTGGCCTGATGCCCGAGTCCACGGCCCGAAGCCTTCTATCGATACGTCGACCGATCCACCGGCCCGACGTCCAATCTTCTGACATGTTCCTTCGGCACAACATGATTTTCCTGCTTTAATTGTCTCATCCTGATCGAAGCATCCTGCGTCACTCAAAACGCATATTAAATCATAAACATATATCAAGTAGTTTCATCATCAAAATACGAGATTCAACACTTACAACTTTTTACAAGCGGTTCACTCTCTTACAGATTTTCAGCAAGAAAGAAGGAGGTGAACACTAGCAAATTGAAAACAAGACTAGCTAAGACTTTTCTAAGACCTTTCTCTCAATCAATTGCTTCTCAAAAAGTTATTATCTCAGCTGAGATTTGAGGGGTATTTATAGGCCTTAAGAGGATTCAAATTTGGGCTCCAAAATTTGAATTCTCTTTGGTTCCCGATGCTGGCGGTGCCACCGCCTGTCAGTGTCTGACACTGACAGTGGACTGGCGGTGCCACCGCCCAACCAAGCGGTGCCACCACCCAGCTCTCAGGTGCTGGGCGGTGCCACCGCCAGACTCTCCGGTTCACTGGTTGGGCTTTAAATTTAGCCCAAACCAAGTCTAATTTTGGGCCCAGTTGGCCCCTAACCAGGATATAGGATTATCTCTTAATCCTAATCCTAATTACATGTGAACTACATAACAAAAAACATCCTAAGCAAGTTTTCAACCGCGAACGTCGAGTCTTGTTCCGGCGAGCTTTCCAACGAACTTCTTCTGACGGACTCCCAGCAAGCTCCCGATCTTGTGATGACTTTAATGAGTAGCCGAGCCTTCTCGGTGATCTCCGTGAACCTCCGACGATCTCTTCGGCGAACTTCCGAAAATTCCGACAGGTTCCCGATTTCTTCTCAGTTGGTTCCGGCAACATCTCCGACGATTCTTCGGTCTCTTAAACGTCCATCGAACTTGACTCCGGTATTCTTGCTTTGTGTTTTCTAGTTATCGTAGTTAATCCTGCACACTTAACTCAATAATATGGATTAGATCAATTAACCCATCATTTGATTTTATCATCAAAATCCGAGATTCAACAATCTCCCCCATTTTGATGATGACAATCAATTGATGACGGAGTTAAACATAACTCCCCCTATCTATATGCCATATTATGATAAGATGAAAACACTTGAATTCCATCCATTGAATTCAAGCATAAACCGATAAGTTCTAACCGTAGAACTTATTGTTATTCTCATTAAGCAATAGTAAATACGAAACTTCGATGAAAATCATTTTCAAGTCAAATGACAAGAGACAATTTTTACTACGACAGGAGATAAAGATTTTCAACATGAATTTCATGATATAAATGTAAGGCATGCTTTCAATATGATCAATCAGTCTTGCGATATTCTCAAAGATTTTGCAAGGCATATAAGACATTCATATCACACAAGCTTTTGTAATTCATATTAGTCATGTTATCGATGCGCATAAGACACTTTCATTAAGTCATGCTATCGAAATGGTATAAGTCATCACTTAGTCATCACTTCTCCCCCTTTGTCATCAAAAAAAGGGAATGAGACTAAGAAGCACATAATTTGTGATTATAACATCAGGAATTCAGCATTGATCATACAAAAATTCATCAATCAAAATTAAGTGTGCTAAAATATCTACGCAGAGTTCATCTTAAAGGAAAATTCAGCATTCATCCATTTTATTAAATATCTTCTTTCTATAAATAACAAAAATTGTAGGTATACAAAGAAGAGATTGTGATTAAAAAATTTCAAGTAATAACTCCAATAAGTCAAGATCATAAGTCGAATACAGACTCATTCAAATTCAAATCGTCAACTTGAAACTCATAATCAAGCCATCAAAATCAATTTCGAGATTCACAAAATATCATAAAATCATTCTTGATCAGATGGGAGCGGTGTTTGACTCAAGATAGGATAAGGTAATTTAACGTTTCATTTAGAATCGAAAGAGAATGATCAAATTCACCGAGGAACGGAGAGAGGATGAAAAACTTTACAGAAAATCCATTCAAACAAGTTTATTCTTAGGGATAATTTAACATACCAAATTCCCTTCTAATGAATTCAAATTGGTCTTCATTCAAAGCTTTTGTAAATATGTCTGCTAATTGATGCTTTGTGTCAATGAATTCTAGAACAACATTATTGTTACGGACATGATCACGTATGAAATGATGCCTAACGTCGATGTGCTTAGTTCTAGAGTGCTGAATTGGATTTTTGGTGAGGCATATGGCACTAGTATTATCACATTTTATGGGAACATTTTTGAAGTGAATTTCATAGTCTTCTAATGTATTTTTCATCCAAACAACTTGTGCACAGCATGCACTTGCAGCAATGTATTCGGCTTCCGCCGTAGATAATGCAACTGAATTTTGATTCTTGGAAGTCCAAGAAACAAGTGCATGTCCTAAAAATTGGCATGTTCCGGATGTACTTTTTCTATCTATCCTGCATCCGCCAAAATCGGCATCTGCATAAGCTATTAAATCGAATTTTTCAGATTTTGGATACCACAATCCTAAATTTGGAGTTCCTTTAAGATACCTAAATATCTTTTAACACTCTTAAGATGAGATAATTTAGGATTAGATTGAAACCTAGCGCAAAGTCCTACACTAAACATAATATCTGATCTAGTCGCGGTGAGGTAGAGTAGACTACCTATCATTCCCCTATATGTTTTTTGATCGAAATTTTCACTATTTTCATCCATATCTAACTTAGTCGTAGTACTCATAAGGGTGCTTATTGCTTTTGAATTATCCATGTTAAATCGTTTTAACAATTCTAATGTATATTTAGATTGGTTAAGAAATATGCCATCACTAAGTTGTTTGATTTGTAATCCTAAAAAGAAAGTTAATTCACCCATTAAACTCATTTCAAATTCATGACTCATACATTTGGCAAATGATTCGCATAGTGACTCATCCAAAGAGCCAAAAATAATATCGTCAACATAAATTTGCATAATAAGAAAATTATTTTCAAAATGTTTAATAAACAATGTAGTATCAAGCTTGCCTTTGGTAAAATTATTTAAAATAAGAAAGGAACTAAGCCTTTCATACCAAGCTCTAGGAGCTTGTTTCAAGCCATAGAGAGCCTTAGTCAATTTGAATACATGATTAGGAAGAAGAGAATTTTCAAATCCGGGAGGTTGTTCGACATATACTTCTTCGGAAATAAAACCATTCAAGAAAGCACTTTTGACATCCATTTGAAACAGTTTAAAATTATTACTACTAACATAGGCAAGGAGCATCCTTATGGCTTCTAATCGAGCCACGGGAGCGAAGGTTTCTTCGTAATCGATACCTTCTTCTTGGTTGAAACCTTTGGCCACTAATCTAGCCTTGTTTCTAACCACGATACCATTTTCGTCTTGCTTGTTTCTAAAGACCCATTTAGTACCAATGACTAAATGGTCACTAGGTCTAAGAACAAGCTTTCATACCTTATTCCTCTCAAATTGATTCAATTCTTCTTGCATTGCAATAACCCAAAAATCATCTTTTATGGCCTCGTCAATACATTTAGGTTCGATTTGAGAAAGGAAGGCGGCGTTAGCACAAAAATTCTTGAAAGAGGAACGAGTTTGAATCCCTTTTGATGTATCTCCTATAATTAGCTCCTTTGGATGAGCATCTATATACTTCCATTCCTTGGGTAAGGAAATTTCGGAAGAAGGTGCATCCTAGTTGCTATTTTGAGGAGGGGGTTCATTTAAATTCAAATTATCAAAACCAAGATTATAATCAACATCATTTTTCTTTAAATTAGAAATTTCATTAAAAACTACATGAATAGACTCTTCTATTACTAAGGTTCTTTTGTTAAAAACCCGAAAAGCCTTAGAAACGAAAGAGTAACCAAGAAAGATGCCTTCATCGGATTTACCATCAAATTTTCCTAAGGCATCCCCTTCATTCAAAATAAAACATTTACAACCGAAAACTTTAAAATATGAAATATTTGGTTTTTTGTTATTCCATAATTCATAGGGAGTTTTTGATAGGGATAGTCTTATTAGGACCCTATTCATGATGTAGCAAGTCGTATTTACGGCTTCGGCCCAAAAATACTTGGGTAGACTATGTTCATTTAACATCGTTCTTGTCATTTCTTGTAGGTTTCTATTTTTTCTTTCAACTACTCCATTTTGTTGGGAATTCCTCGAAGTGGAGAAGTTGTGATTGTATCCATTAACTTCACAAAAATTTTCAAAGTCACGGTTTTGAAATTTGCCACCGTGATTACTCCGAATTGATGAAATCATGAAACCTTTTTCGTTTTGAGTGAGTTTACAAAATTTAGAGAAACACTTGAAACAATCACTTTTATGAGCTAAGAAATAGATCCAAGTGTATCTAGTATAGTCATCCACAATTACAAACGCATATTTGCTTCCTCCTAGACTTGTCGTGTCAATTAGTCCAAATAAGTCCAAATGAATCAATTATAATGGTCTAGTGGTGCTAATTTGAGTTTTTAGTTTGAAACTAGTTTTTATTTATTTACCTAGTTGACATGCATCGCATACTTTGTCCTTAATAAACTTTATATTTGGAATTCCTCGCACTAATTCTCTAGATGAGATCTTAGATATTAGTTTCATGCTTGCATGGCCTAGTCTCCTATGCCAAAGCCAAGCATCATCGTTTAAAGCGGAGAAGCACATTTCATTACTTAGTTCATCAAGGTTGATGGTGTAGACATTATTTTGTTTTAATGCAATAATAGTTATGTTGTGATTTGGTTTTTCAATAATACACACATTTGATTCAAATCTAACGATATAACTTTTATCGCATAATTGACTAACACTCAAGAGATTATGTTTCAATCCATCAACTAGTAAGACATCATCAATAGAAAATTTTAATTTGTTACCTATGGTTCCCTTGCCAATGATTTTGCCTTGGTTGTTGTCTCCGAAGGTGACGTACCCTTCTTCTTTGCTAGTGAGCATAGAGAAATGAGATGGATCTCCAGTCATATGTCTTGAGCATCCACTATCTAGATACCATCTCTTGCTCCTAGCTTGTCATGGTGTATGTTTCTACAAGAATGGATTATTTTTAGGTACCCATTTTCTTTTGGGTGCCTTAAAAACTGATTTAACTTGTTCATCATATTGCATAGAATTGATCATGGTTCCTTTAGGAACCCAAATTAGTTTGTTCGGACTAATTTTCTTGAATGGACATTTATAAGTTTTATGTCCATATTTGCAACAAAAGTTGCAATTGCTTTAGTGCCGAACATGTAAGACGGGCCTTTAATGAAGGTGGTTGGATTTTGGTGATGACTTCTCACAAATCCGATTCTACTTCTTTTAGGAACGTGACCCTTATTTGTAAGGATCATGTTCAAAGATTTGCTACCAACCTCGAATTTCTTCAATGTGTCCTTAAGTAGCAAGTTCTCCTTTTGGAGAGATTCTAGATCATGGCATTTTATACATGGAGCTAAACTATCATGATATTCAGTTTTTAATTTATTGATATCACAAGTGAGACTATCATGCTCCTTTTTTAGCAATTTGTATTTTCTACTAATTGTCTTACATTCATCAAATAACTCATGGAAAGTATTTAATAATTCATGATAAGGTAAATCTGCATCAATTAAATCCATTACCTCTTCTCCGATGGCCATTAGGGCGTAATGAGCAACTTGCTCGGTGTTGGACTCCTCTTCTTCGGACGCGCTTGAATCATCCCACGTTGCCTTGAGCGCCTTCTTCTTTGATGTTCTCTTTTTGGCTTGAGGACAATTGTTCTTGTAGTGTCCCGGTTTTTTGCACTCATAGCAAATTACTTGGTCCTTCTTGTGTTCGAATTTATTTTTTGTATTATTTTTAAATTTGTTCTTTCTTAAATATTTTTTAAATTTTTGAGTCAAAAGTGCAATGTCATTATCACTGTCCTCATCACTTGATGTTCCTTTCAAGTGGTCTTCTTATGATGTGAGTGTCATATCCTTCCTGTTCTTTGGAAGGGGGTTCTCGAGCTCGTCATGAGCTTGACATGTCATTTCGTAGGTCATTAGAGACCCAATGAGTTCTTTAAGAGGGAATGTTTTAAGTTCTTTGGCCTCTTGAATGGTCGTAACTTTTGGATCCCAACTTTTAGGGAGGGATCTTAAGATTTTAGTTACTAGTTCAAAGTTAGTAAAATCTTTACCAAGAGCTTTGAGTCCATTGATGACATCCGTGAACCGAGTGTACATGTCTCCGATGGACTCACTTGGTTTCATTCGGAAAAGTTCGTAAGAGTGCACAAGGATGTTGATTTTGGACTCTTTCACTCGGCTAGTGCCTTCATGAGTGACTTCAAGAGTTCTCCAAATATCAAAAGCCGAATCACAAATTGAAACACGATTAAATTCATTTTTGTCTAGTGCACAAAACAAGGTATTCATAGCCTTTGCGTTTAAAGCAAAAACCTGCTTCTCCGATTCATTCCATTCGCTCATCGGAAGAGAAGATTTTTGAAATCCGTTTTCAACAATAGTCCAAAGCTCGAAATCCATGGAAATGAGGAAGATCCTCATACGAGTCTTCCAATAAGTATAATCTGACCCATTAAACAAGGGTGGACATGTGATAGAATGACCCTCATGTATGCCGGAGTAAACCATCTCTCTTGGGTATCAAACCAAATATGAGAGTGAGCCTAGCTCTGATACCAATTGTTAGGATCGGAGCGGCACTAAGAGGGGGGGTGAATTAGTGCAGCGGATTAAAACGTCAGTTTTGACAAATCTTTCGTACGATAAAAATCGAACTCGGAAGTGTTTAACTTGAAGGCATATTCGCAAAGTTGTGCAGCAAAGGTAATGAGGAAATAAAGCAAGTAGGAAGGTTTGCAGTAATGTAAATAGCAGTAATGAAATGCAAACCAGAGATTACGCCGATTTTAAAGTGGTTCGGTCAAATGACCTACATCCACTTGCGAGGCCCCTCTTCGATGAGGCTCCCACCTTCCACTAGCAAATCTCTTGAAGGGGAAGGGTAAATACCCCTCTTACAACTTTTTATAAGCGGTTCACTCTCTTACAGATTTTCAGCAAGAAAGGAGGTGAACACTAGCAAATTGAAAACAAGACTAGCTAAGACTTTTCTAAGACCTTTCTCTCAATCAATTGCTCCTCAAAAAGTTGTTATCTCAGCTAAGATTTGAGGGGTATTTATAGGCCTCAAGATGATTCAAATTTGGGCTCCAAAATTTGAATTCTCTTTGGTTCCCGATGCTGGCGGTGCCACCGCCTGTTAGTGTAGGTGCCACCGCCTGTCAGTGTCTGACACTGACAGTGGACTGGCGGTGCCACCGCCCAGCCTAGCGGTGCCACCGCCCAGCTCTCGGGTGCTGGGCGGTGCAACCGCCCAGTCTAGCGGTGCCACCGCCAGACTCTCCGATTCACTGGTTGGGCTTTAAATTTAGCCCAAACCAAGTCTAATTTTAGGCCCAATTGGCCCCTAACCAGGATATAGGATTATCTCTTAATCCTAATCCTAATTACATGTGAACTACATAACAAAAAACATCCTAAGCAAGTTTTCAACCGCGAACGTCGAGTCTTGTTCCGGTGAGCTTTCCGACGAACTTCTTCCGACGGACTCCCAGCAAGCTCCCGATCTTATGATGACTTTAACGAGTAGCCGAGCCTTCTCGGTGATCTCCGTGAACCTCCGACGATCTCTTCGGCGAACTTCCGAAAATTCCGACAGGTTCCCGATTTCTTCTCGGTTGGTTCCGGCAACATCTCCGACGATTCTTCGGTCTCTTAAACGTCCATCGAACTTGACTATGGTATTCTTGCTTTGTGTTTTCTGGTTATCGTAGTTAATCCTGTTAACTCAATAATATGGATTAGATCAATTAACCAATCAATTGATTTTATCATCAAAATCCGAGATTCAACAGGTGGCCTCGACGGAAGAGAAATCGGAGGAGTGGATGTAGGTCACAATTGACCAACCACTATAAATTATCGTCTTCTCTGGTTTGCATTTTTTTCTTGCAATTTACATACTGCAAACTACTTAGATAGTCACTACGCTTCCATGTTATTAACTTTCCGAAATCGGTTTTCAACGTAAACGACTTTTATCGTACGAAGGTTTTTTGAACCGGCGTAGGTTTTACCACTGCACTAATTCACCCCCCCCCCCTCTTAGTGCCGACCCTGATCCTAACACTTGCATGTGAATGAAGACGATAGGGTGTCCACTTATCTCTTAGGGTATCATATACCCATTACGGATAACGTAATTTGCAACCTTATAGGAATTCTTGAGAAAAGAAGAGGTTGTTATTTTAGAAGACAATGGGACAGAATCGATTGAGATTACATATTCTGAGGCTTTAGGTACTATCTTTAGAAACCCAAATTTGTCTATCGTTCCAAAAAATTGTAAACATTTGCTACCTTTCAACACAAAGTTGCTTCATCACATCATAATAAGTATTCTACTCCCAAAACAATACCATTATGATGAAGTTAGTTAAATGGAATTAGGAACAATATATTGGATTATGGTATAACATGATAACTGTTTTGGATATCTGATACGGCAAAACATGATTGAACTATCAACAAAAGATGTAATCCTTCCATATGGTGGCTTGATTACTAGACTAATACATGCACATGACATAGTTATTCCACCAGATGAAGAAACTATAAAACTAGATAGATTTAATGTCATCAATAGAAACATATTAAGAAGATTAAGATATATAATAAGAAATGGTATTTGGACCAGATTACCTATGAGAACTGATCCTCCCCCACCTAAACCAGAACCAGAAACACCTATATATAGGGGAAGTCAATCTCTTCCTACTAGTCCCTTCGAAGCAACACCTCTAACGGAGTCAGCACCCTCCTCATCTGTCGATTCCATAGTGACTCGACTGGATCGAATTGAACTACGTCAAGATCAAATCTTAACTGAGATGCAACAAATTCATCGATAACTTGACACTTTTAATACGCAGTTTAATACTCTATTTAGGCATTTTGGTTTACCACCACCTGAATAGCTTGTATATTTATCCCTTCTTTTTGTTGATGAAGGAGAAAACTCAAAAGTACCCTGATGTGTTGTACTCCTTGATATGCTGTACTTCTTATCCTTACACTCTACGATGTACTTTTTGACGTTATGTGCTTTTTAATATTATGATATACGTCGTGATAATATTATGATGCAGGCAACACTCTAAGAATTAGGCATCATTTTATATAAGAGATTATGTTAATAACCATGATATATATTTAGAATTTATTGATACAAAACATCAATTAGCTGATATTTTTACAAAACCTTTAAACGAGGAACAATTTGATTTTATTAGAAGAGAATTAGGCATGTTAAATCTTCCGAATGCATGAATTCCTTTATATATTTTTCGAATTTCTCGGTTTTTCGTAACTTGAGTTTTCTTTTTAAATCGAGATCGTTTCCTTCATTCCTTCTTCTTGCAATTCACTAAAGAAGAGTTTTTACTCATAGACTTTTGGTATACTTGATCTTTTATGCGATAATCAATTCCTATGAATCCTTCTTCCTTCTATTTACAAGAATAGGGATTTGATTCATAAATTTCTAGTATGCACATTTTGATCTTTTATGATGATTCATTTCTCTTTGCGAAAGTAGAAGCTTGATTAAATGAAACTTATTTTTTCATGGATTTGATTTGATTCAAATCTTTTCATCTTATAACTTGATTTTTCTTGTGATGAATTAATTCCTTCCTTCTTCTTCTTCTTCTTCTTTTTATTTTTATGACAAAAGAAAGAAAGAAACTTGCACATCTCAAGAAGAACCAAAAAATGCTTGTATATCTAAAGCAAAATGCTAGCTTGCCCATTTCAAGAAACAATAGTAGTTATCATACAAAGTTGCATAAATTGGTGTAAAACTTACTTGAATTCTTTAAAAGACTTGCATAAATGGTTCTCCTTTTTATTGAATGATTCTCCTTTTTGTTGATGACAAAGGGGGAGAAATTATGAATGTTTGGAATCATGCCAAAATGATATTAAATGTGATATTATGCCAAAATGATGAATGGTTGAATGTGGTATCATGCATGAAGTGATAAATGGTTAATGTTTGGAATCATACCACAATGATGTTGAATGTGATATCATACACGAAATGATAAATAGTCAAAAAATGCTTTAGTATCATGTATGTTAAATTTGGTATCATGCATAAAGTGATGAATGCATTAGTATCATGTAGGTTATGCCCAAAGTAATTTATTATCATGCATGATGTGATGAAATTGTACATGCTATATTTTGATGACTTGAAACTATGATAATGCACATGTATCAAATTTTGATTTATTGCACTATGATCGAAATTGTTTCACTTGAATTCAAGGGTTTTGATTCCTTTTGAATTCAAGTTTGTTATATCTCAATATGGCATATAGATAAAGAGAGTTAAGGTCAACTCCATCATCAATTGGTTGTCATCATCAAAAAGAGGGAGATTGTTAAATCTCGGATTTTGATGATGAAATATATTGGTGAATTAAAGATCTAATCCATGTGTTGAGATAAGCGATACTGGACTAACTACGATCATGAGAAAGGCAAAATGATTAAAGAAGAATCAAAGTTGAGCTAGAGTCAATGATCGGGCCGGATGAATCGGGGGATACACCGAAGGATCGAACGATGCAGTGAAAGCTCGTCGAGAGTTCGTCGAAAGCTCGCGCGGAAGTTCGTCGGAAGTTCACCGGATGTTCGCCGAGAGTTCGTCGGAAGATCGCCAGGAGTTTGCCGGAAGTTCAACGAGAGTTCGGTTGAACAATTAACGTGTCGAACAACTTAGATTACTTGTATCGTAATTGTTTTAGCCTTAACTATCATAGTTAGGACTTTAATTTGGGTTAGTTATGAGAGAAATCCTACTAACTCAATTAGGGGCCAACTGGGCCCTTTAACAAGGTTGAATTGGGCCGGTTGGATGGCCCATTCAGCCACTTGGAGCCACGTCAGGCGGTGATACCGCCTACATTGGGCGATGGTACCGTCGGCAGTTAATGTTGTCAAGCGGTGGTACCATTAGAGCCCGATCTCTGAGGCTCTGTCAGGCGATCGTACCTCCCAGTGTCAGTCTGCAGGAGATGGTACCGCCCAGTACTGGCCGTGGTACCGCTAGCACCCCGGAAACCCGGGATGAGATACTTTTTTGCTCCAATTTTCTAAACCATGGGGCCTATAAATACCTTACGCTTTCCTGCATGAAAGAGCACGAAAGTGTGAACAAAAGTCTTGAGATTTTAGAGTGTGTAAGTGTTGAAAAAGTGCTAATGTCCTCCTCCTCCTTTAGCTTTGTGATCAATCTAAGAGAGGTGTGAGGCTTGTAAAAGGTTGTCTCTTAAACCTGTAAAAAAAAGAAAGTGTTGTAAGAGGGTGATTGGTCTTCGCCCATTGAAGGAAGATCATTAGTGGACGCTGGTGGCCTCAACGGAAGAGGAATCGGGAGTGGATGTAAATCACGACGACCGAATCACTATAAATTTGGTGTGCACTCTCCTTTTGCTCTTTATTACTGTTGTTCTCTGTTTTAATTACTTATTACATTGGCTTCAAGTGAAACACACTTTCGATATCATTTCCGATACAGGTTTCATCGAATCAAGCTTTTCAAAATCATTGAAGTTTTCTGAATCGACGAAATTTTTATCGTAAGCACTAATTCAAACCCCCCCCCTCCCCCTCTTAGTGCTAACTTGATCATAACATTTACATTGCAATAGACCAACATCACGTAAAATAAAGTGTTCAAGAAAATCATCCACAAGAAAGAGATGCCAGAAAAGATAAGCAAATTCAAGGGCATGTGTGGTAACAAAAAGAAAAAAAATAAACATATCAAGAGAAAAGATATGCCCAACACCAATAAAACAATGCAAGGTACTAGTCTGAAATAGCATCGCATGCACAAAGTAGGTGGTGGCCCTTTCTAGAAGGCTGTAAACAGTAATCAGCCACTTAATTGTCATGCGAAATTAAATATTTGAAGCTTATCTAATATGTTATTAGATTTTAGAAAAAAAAAATCATGTAATTCATATTATGCATCTCATTATTGCCCTTCTTTTTCTTTAGGTGATGCTAGCCCAAGAAGTACAAAGAAAGTGTAAAAAGGGAAGAAAAGAAAGAGGCACCCAATATAAACTATTGAGTACTTCTAATCATAAGATTACCATAATCCTTAAAAAGATAAACATATACATGCAAGCAATCATGATGGCATTGATCTGCACAATCATCACTTGTTCGTGATTGGGGAAGGCAAAAACGAATAGTGTCATAAAACAGATAGATCATCATCTTATGGTTCCGCAGAAGCATAATACATTGCTCACTTGCAAGATTCAAGTTCAGCTCTCTCCAACTAATAGATACAGTAAGAAACTTAACATAACTCCTTTAAATGCAGTTGATCCTATGACTAAAAATATCATGAGACCATCATACCCTCTATCCAGTTTGTGATACATCGTAAACGTGTGTGTGCTGATGGTGCTATCAAATAAAAAAATCCAATACTTCTCCTAGAAACTCAAGTTTCTATCACAAGATCAACATAACAACAGAAAGTAGCACATGTGCATATCCAAAGGTTTTCCACCAGAAATCTAATTACTGACAGAGTAAGATAGTTTAAAACAACACAAGTTTGGAGTCACGTCAGTAATTGGTTCCTTTCGTTTCACGACAAAAAATAAACAAACCAAACCGTAGATGCAAAAGTACGTGCGACAAGCGAATTGCTCACCCGTAGCCACCGCCATCTCGACGTCCTCCATCGTGACCAACCCCTTCTCCAGCGCTTCTTTTTGCTCCTAGGCGTTCACAAGATCAAACCTTTGACGACTAGTTGCGCTGTAAACCAAGACAAAAACCGAAAATTTTGATGAAAATAGATGGTTTAAGTAGGCGAAACGATTACCCTCCGCCATTTCTTGAAGAGCTTCCGCTTGCGCTTGCCAGAGATGGAGACAGGTGGAGTTTGCACCCTCAGCTTGCCGGTGTTCGGCTCCCCGTGCACCGCCCGCTTCCGTACCTGGACCTTCGCTCTCCGCTGCTTCTGGATCACATTAAACTTTGCCATCCCGATCGACAACAGCCAAAACACCCTAGTTCTCCCCGCCGTCTTCTACGTATTAATTACCACACTTGACCGTCCATGTGGGTCCTCATCCATTGTCTGTGAGAGACTTGCCTACACAGTAAAAGCTGGTGGGACAAGGCCTGATTGGTGCGTGGGGACAGGTGTAGTAACCCTAAATCAAATTTGAGTCTAATATTAAAATAAATACATATTGCTTACTGGAATCAGTTATATATATATATATATATATATATATATATATATATGTATATATGTATATATGTATATATGTATATATGTATATATGTATATATGTATATATGTATATACATATATACATATATATGTATATATGTATATATGTATATACATATATATGTATATATGTATATACATATATATGTATGTATATACATATATACATACATATATATGTATATATGTATATACATACATATATATGTATATATGTATATACATACATATATATGTATATATGTATATACATACATATATATGTATATATGTATATACATACATATATATGTATATATATGTATATATATACATACATATATATATATATATATGTATATACATACATATATATATATACATATGTATATACATACATATATATATATATATATATATATATATATATATATACATGCATACATACATATGTATACATCTATACATGTATACATATATATGTATACATGTATACATATATATACATATATATACATATATATACATATATATATATACATATGTATATAAAAGTAAAATTATATATATATATATATATATGCATGTATACATATATATATATATATATACATATATATATATATATATATATGTATATATATATATACACATGCATACATACATATGTATACATCTATACATCTATACATATATATGTATACATGTATACATATATATACATATGTATATAAAAGCAAAATCCAACCCTTCTCCAATTTATAATTTCATTATGAAATTAAAAAAAAAATCCATACACGGACGGAAAATACGCCATATAATATTCTTCCGTTTATTACCGACTTTTAGAATCAAGATTAAATTTCAAAAAATATGATGAAAAGGCGACGAAGAATCAGAGGAGCACTGCAGAAAAACTCTCCACGATTAGTTACCCAAATATAGGAACAATAAGGCAATACCTGTTTCTCACTTCAACAAAAACGCACTACGATATGTTGGTGACCCAGAAATAACATGATGTAACATATTTAACAGACTAACATCATGAATAATACAAAATACTGAAAAATATCAAGTACGATGAAAGATGGGCTCCCAAGAGGAAAGAAACTGTGAAAACTAGACCAATAAATTCCACAATATATATTATTATACACCACCTAATAATATGCCGTAATGGAAAAGAGTCGAAGAGATTTCTCTGTCCATGTATCATATTGGTTGTCTGGAACTTTCGCACTGGAAAGTGGCTAACCTTGCATCGTCACTCGTGCCCTCTGAAGTACATATAAACTCTCTGCAACAAGTTGCACTCTTGATAAGTCACCACATAGAGACACGATATATAAGCATCTAATGCTGTGAAGCTAATGCAATCGAGAGTGGCTTTTGTTGAACCAAGCTGTGACCATAGTCCATGCTTAATTATGAAAGATGGACCTAATAAAGCACCTTGGAGTATCTATAAGACCTACTAATCAGTTTGGATGTTACTAATTAACTTGAGATACTAATTCCATTTTAAATATGAAGAAACATTTGATGATTACAGTAGAAAATGCTGGAAAATCATTGAAAAATATTAATATAGCACTAGATTAAAATGAATTCTACCACATACAGCTAGAAAAGCCTAGTACATATCTAACCATCATAATCACAGTTCCATCATGTCTCATGTATGGACCAATTATGTACAACAATATGTACCCATGCTTCATTAAAGAAAAGGATATGGACCAACTTTGTACCATATGACATCTTTTTGCATAACACAATATCGCATGGTAATTAGTCTGGAAAGTGAAATCAACTAGTCATAGTGACGGACTTCAAGGAGAAAAACAAACATATATGAGAATGCATCAGCAGGCTGTGTCTTATGTGCCTAAACTAATCTTCTATAGCGAAGAAGGTTACAAGTCTCTAAGTACCCACAAGCTTATATGAGAATGCATAGCACAAACCTGAAGTACCCACAAGCTTATTAGTGTCTCTAAGCAAAACAAACCAAAGCCAACCAGGTAGAAGATCTGTGATAAATACAAGACATGTTAAATTTTATTATATGTAAACTGGGAAAGTCTTAAAAATATAGCTAGCATATGCGAGCCTGAAAAGAGAAAATAGAATAAAGGACCTTTGCCTTTACAAACTTGTCGCCGAAATTTTCAAAGAAATTGAGAGCAATCCATAATACGTAATATTAGTTTTTTCTAATACGTAATATTAGTGAAAGATAGCAGTATCAATTGGAATTGGAAATGCAAATGCATCAACTCACCCCAACCAATGCATGATCTGAAAAGGTATCAATTGCTGCAAGGATTCCCCTGATTAAACATTGAAAAAAAAGACATCAAGACAATTGCATGGTTCATAAGATGACAGCATAAACTGTCTGAAACAAGAACACCATATACTATCATTTAAAGAATATATCTTGTCACAATAAAGAATAAAATCCCAGGCATTTTGCAACTATTTGGATACTAAGTTCTTCTCCAATATTTCCCCTTCTAATATAGGCACCACAAAAGATCAACATCACTACTAAGATCCTCTGTGATGTGATGCTGTGACTTCAGAAAGGAAGAAAGTCCAGATTAATCTTAGCATCATCATTGGCATAGCAACCACTAACATGGATGTTAAGGGAGGAAAAACCAGTTGTCACCAGACAAAATGAGCTTAAACTCAATATTACACAAAATGATGGTTGCTAAAGACATACAACATGAACAGAAGTGAAGATGTAAAGCGACACTAGTCCATCCCTTTTAACTCTCTAGTTAAGCAGGCCAACTAATGTGCCATATGCACATGGATACACAATATTTAATAACACAATGAAACAACAGAAATAGTAAAAACAGAGAAAAAAAGATAAGGAAAAAAGTATGCAGAACTTCAAGTAAAAAAGAAAATTTCATGTTGTGATGAAATTGCTGCTGCTTGTTAATGTAAGGGAGAGTTTGTCCTCTAAAAACTTCAGGCCATAGGACAGTTTTCTCATTATCATAGTAGCTACAGAAAAGAGAAATTCCAAGTACCACAAGTTATTCAACCAAGAAAATGTCAATTTTATGTAATACATGACTGTTCTACATTTTAGGCTTCATTCATGCAAGGCAGCAATTTGTTGCAAATAAAAGAAATTAACAGATATGTACAGTAACAATTTTGGGATGCAGTATAGAAAATCATGAATCATAAAATTAACAAAGACATTACTGGACATGGCCAAGACAGAAGTCAATCTTCCATTAATAATCCATCATACATAACCAATTTTTCAAGGACTACCAAGTACCAACACTCTAGTACATAGTTAATAAACCAATTTAATAAAACTATACTATAAATAGGAACTTTATTGACAAAAAGATCAGTTGTTCAAAATTCACATTCCAACCTTCAGTTCATTCAAAGTTTAAAGGGATATCTACAGTTTCCAAAACCTTCAATTCAAAGGTTGTGACTCTCCCAAGTGAACCACTTAATAAAGTCATTATTAATCATCAGCTCTACTAAGAAACACCCTATATCATTCTTTAAAAAGTAGAAACAAAAACAATGATAGACTTAAAACCTGACGTATTTCATTAGAGTAAACCTGTATTCGCAGTGCGTAATAACCAAACGTTAAACCCAATCTATGGCTTAATTGAACCTGAGTTCCATGACTCGGAGAAAGTTCGAATGGATCATTGCAGAAACAGTAATAAATCATGTGGTGGATAAGTATCACATCTATAATAGAGCACAAGCAGTCTATCTTTTAACCTCTTTGAAATCAAGCAAACGATACACCAGTATATCATTCAGCATCAAATATTTTTCCACATCAATATACAGAGTATTGTTTTTCGTTTTTTCATAGGCCAGAACATCAAAATTGGTACCGGAATTTCAATTTAACAAAATTTGAAAATTGATGCATGAGTTGCAACACAATAGGGTTAGTTTGATATCAATACCATTATCCTTTAGCACAAATAAGAACAAGGAAATTTGACTTACGTTAATGACTTCCCATGGAACACAATCGGAGGAGCAATGGCAGCAAGGATACAAAAACCAACATGGATCTGCGCATGATAATATCAATAACATAGATAAGAAGCTAACAAAGGCTAAAAGAGGAAAACATACATAAGGAAACTGGTCATCAGAATTACCAGGTAGAATAGGAAAAACCACCCAAACTTAAGTGCACTATCAGTCCTGCTTGACAAAAGAAATAACTGAGAAACAGGGAAGAAGCACTGACAAATTATGCAGCTACATAAGCACAACTCCCAGCAGTGCTACGCAAGAGTCATAGAATAAGAAATTAAATATTGAAAACTTGGATAAAAGCATGTTATTGGAAACTTAGTAAGGTTAATGTTCTCTTGTGAACTGAAACTTTCTAATTAAAATGTTCCATGGGACCTAATCACTGGCTCTTAGTCTGCATGGTCAGATATTTGGAATAAGCATATGTTGAACAAGGTTATTTATGCCTGATGCCAAATGAATTCTGTCCCTCCAGCCCAATAATATTGTAATCAGCAGCTACTATAACAAAAGCAGCTTGAAAAGCACTAGATAGAAACCAATATGCTAAAATAATACAATCAACTACAATTGGCATGCTATAGAAATTATGCTGATCATTGGCAGCCTACCTCATTGCACGGTACAAAGGTCTGTACCAAAGCACATATGAAAGAGGACATCCAAGCAAACCATAGATAATTGCAAGGAAAAAGATCTTCACGCCTGTGGATTAAGAAGTCAAACCATTACATTACAATATTCCAGAAAGGGCAAAGGAGAAATACTGTGCAAGAAACAAGACTAAATAAATGATAGAAAACTGCAGACAAATTGCTTATATAAAGAATTTTTACCTCCCCCTTTAATCCAGCAAACAATCACAGCAATAACATTCCATGAAAGACAGAGGAGAATTCCTGCCATGAAAAATGCCAGCAGAAACTTTTCATGATTGAATATTTATTATACCAGACATTCTAATTGCCAACATAAAGTCTCAAAATTTTATGATCTCAAGGATCAGATGCCATCGTGACAGAGTTGACTACTTTAAATAACTGTGTGAAAACCTTCCAGATAGAAATAATAGTCAAGTCAAGCAGGTATTGACATAGAATGCTAGATGAGAACATTAAGGAATGAATAATAAGTTCATCTCAGTATAGTCCATGAATTGGCTATCCCGACTCAAACTGATCACACATTATCAGAAGGGTGCTCTAGAGAGATATAGCACATATGATACAGCAAAAAACACAATCAAACACCTGAAAGAAGATATCATTGCTTCCAGTGAATTTTCATGTAAAATCCAGCTTATATACCACTACAAACAACTAATGCCACGTTTAAGGCAAAAACATCTTCGTAAGTCAAATTAAGTTCCTTATTATACAAGTCAAGTCAATTAGCAAATAAGGATGTAATCAAAGTAGCTAGATACCTAACCAACTAGCAAATGCCAAGTATTGCAACCTCTGAGCATGCACTGGAATTTCCTTGGCTATATCATGATGAATGATAGGAAAAAACGGTGGCCAGTTCTTTTCCTCAATAGTGACACCAGCTGAAATAAGGGAAATTATAGCCAAAAATTGCCATCAAAGAATTCTTATTGATGTACAACAGACCTACCAATCATTTATGGTGGTTATCCACGTACCTCTTGACAATGCATCCTCCCTTCGTTTAATGTCCTGTAATAGCAATTCAAATATACCTAAGATGTGAGGTAGATCCAATAGACAAAGAAGCTTGGAAGCGTGAACACATATGTGACAATAAATATTAGTGAAATACTTCAGACGTGTAATGATCATGGAAAAAAATTGAAATAAAAAACGATAACAACAAGGTTAAAAGGTTGATTCTATTGAGTTATCACAACCATTTCCCTCCTTTTCAGGTTCTCTTCCCATGTGGCGAGTTCCTTCTCCCTTTTCTTTGCATCCTACACCGACCCACACAAACATGTTATCTTGGCACAACATCAGTAACCTAAAAGTTAATGGTACCATATGACGTGTTAATTCACATTTACTGTGTCCAATGGTATGTCCACTGTCGCGTCATTCTTGTTACCAAATCCAAAGGCTTTTGATGCCAGTGTAGGAAGGCGAGAATTAGATCCAGAAGCAGCTGAAGTCTGGAAAGGAAAGCATGTCATTAGCCTCAAAATAAAAGATTCACACAGCGCATCTACCAAATAGGAGGATTATACAA